>NC_134838.1:30599769-30928269 GCF_965363235.1 Mytilus galloprovincialis | reverse complement strand
TTATAAATATAATTATTTTTTGTGACTGTATCTTACATTAATTTGTAGGATCCTTTACTATAGACAATTTAGCTGATCTGTAAAAATAACATCTCCATGCCTTATATATTATGTACTGTAGTACGACGCTAGATTAAAACTGACGTGGAAAGGAAACACATGGCCAGCGAAAGCTTCATTTTTTGAAGCCCAGGTGGTCGTGTGGTCTAGCGGGACGGCTACAGTGCAGGCGATTTCGTGTCACGATATCTTAGTAGCATGGGTTCGAATCCTGGCGAGGGAAGAACAAAAAAAATTGCTCTAACATTGTTGGGTTGATGTTTAGACGAGTTGTATATACATTATGTACACAGCCATGTCTCACCATCACTGCTGGTGATCCGATGGATAAATCTGTTGTAGAGTTGTCACTGGCTCAGACGGACTTATAAATATAATTATTTTCTCTGACTGTATCTTACATTAATTTGTAGAATCCTTTACTATAGATAATTTAGCTGATCTGTTAAAATAACATCTCCATGCCTTATATATCATGTACTGTAATACGACGCTAGATTAAAACTGACGTGGAAAGGTAACACCTGGCCAGCGAAAGCTTCATTTGTTGAAGCCCAGGTGGTCGTGTGGTCTAGCGGGACGGCTACAGTGCAGGCGATTTGGTGTCACGATATTTCAGTAGCATGGGTTCGAATCCCGGCGAGGGAAGAACAAAAATTTTCGAAAGCAAATTTAAAGGTCTAACATTGTTGGGTTGATGTTTAGACGAGTTGTATATACATTATGTACATAGCCATGTATCACCATCCCTGCTGGTGATCCGATGATAAATCTGTTGTAGAGTTGTCACTGGCTCAGACGTACTTATAAATATAATTATTTTTTGTGACTGTATCATACATTTATTTGTAGGATCCTGTACTATAGATAATTTAGCTGATCTGTAAAAATAACATCTCCATGCCTTATATATCAGGTACTGTAGTACGACGCTAGATTAAAACTGACGTGGAAAGGTAACACATGGCCAGCGAAAGCTTCCTTTTTTGAAGCCCAGGTGGTCGTGTGGTCTAGCGGGACGGCTACAGTGCAGGCGATTTGGTGTCACGATATCTGAGTAGCATGGGTTCGAATCCCGGCGAGGGAAGAACAAAAAATTTGCGAAAGCAAATTTAAAGGTCTAACATTGTTGGGTTGATGTTTAGACGAGTTGTATATACATTATGTACATAACCATGTATCACCATCCCTGCTGGTGATCCGATGAATAAATCTGTTGTAGAGTTGTCACTGACTCAGACGTACTTATAAATATAATTATTTTTTGTGACTGTATCATACATTAATTTGTAGGATCCTGTACTATAGATAATTTAGCTGATCTGTAAAAATAACATCTCCATGCCTTATATATCATGTACTGTAGTACGACGCTAGATTAAAACTGACGTGGAAAGGTAACACATGGCCAGCGAAAGCTTCATTTTTTGAAGCCCAGGTGGTCGTGTGGTCTAGCGGGACGGCTACAGTGCAGGCGATTTGGTGTCACGATATCTTAGTAGCATGGGTTCGAATCTCGGCGAGGGAAGAACAAAAAATTTGCGAAAGCAAATTTAAAGGTCTTACATTGTTTAGTTGATATGTAGACGAGTTGTAAATACATTATGTACACAGCCATGTATCACCATCACTGCTGGTGATCCGATGGATAAATCTGTTGTAGAGTTGTTACTGGCTCAGACGTACTTATAAATAAAATTATTTTCTGTGACTGTATCTTACATTAATTTGTAAGATCCTTTACTATAGATAATGTAGCTGAGTTGTAAAAATAACATCTCCATGCCTTATATATCAGGTACTGTAGTACGACGCTAGATTTAAACTGACGTGGAAAGGAAACACATGGCCAGCGAAAGCTTCATTTGTGAAGCCCAGGTCGACGTGTGGTCTAGCGAGACGGCTACAGTGCAGGCGATTTGGTGTCACGATATCTCAGTAGCATGGGTTCGAATCCCGGCAAGGGAAGAACAAAAAATTTGCGAAAGCAAATTTACAGGTCTAACATTGTTGGGTTGATGTTTAGACGAGTTGTATATATATCATTTTATTTATTACAGCAAATTACAATCAAACAATATCCGAATTGTCATGCACGTTTTATGTTATTTTTTTTATATTGCATAGTATCGACTAACGAGTTTTACCTTTGTCAATGTCTTGCTGTTACAACACTCTTCCATGGTAGGGGAGTTGTATGTAAAATATACGTGTTTAGCGAATACAGTTATAGTCACCGTCAGCTGCAATTTGTAGCTGTTATCGGTAAAAATAATCTGAACTATCAACCACGTTCTTTATCACATTCCATTCATAAATCGCCAAAAGACGAACCACTACTGACCTACCTATATGCGATTGCACTGTGATAATCCTGACCTTCACATTTTCCAAGACGATTTTGAATGGTGGAATCAAGCCAATATTTTTACCGGAAGTGTTTCCGTGAAGTTCAAGTTCAGAAAATTTGCATAAAGCGCGAGAAACTTTATCACATCAATGACAAGAATATTACAGGAAACTCCTTAAGTTTTGACTGTCATACGTAACTAAAGGATCTTCATAGAAACGAAGATGGCGGAATTACAATGGAAAACATTCTGGAAAATGTGAAAATCAGGATTATTACAGTGCGATCACTTAAAACATTTAAAAGGTAGGGCAGTAGTGTTTTTTTCTTTTGACGATGTATGAATGGAATGTGAAAACTATATCTCGAGTGAACGTGATTGATACTTTAGATTATTTTTAATATTAGATAACCGCTACGAATTTCAGCTGACGGTGACTATACTCCGCTGCTTATATACTGCAACTATCTGTTCAAAGTCGTAGTCTGCAGTTTAGTGAGTGTTCTTTTTTGTAGATAATTTAAAATATTTTTTAGATATTTATATAAGACAATGACCGATGCCTCTGATATGACACACCCTATAACAATAATAAATTATGCCGGATAAGACAGGTTGTTGAAATACACGGCATAAAATGTAATGAGAAAAATATATTTTAAAGAACCGACAAACAGTGTTTCTGGTAATAAGGAGTATCTGGAATGATAAAGTGTCGCATTAATAGACCGGGTCCTAGATGCAAACCAAACTGATCAACCTATTGGTTACCAAATTACCAAATTCGTCAGTTTCTCTATAGGAAATGTTTCCAGATATTTATTTTTTAATGCTTTTGCTTTTATCTATATATATTGTGTGTTATAAATATCGCCATTTTTTTGACTGAAAAAAAGAAGTATTTTTTAAACAAATAAAGGTAGGAAAATATGTGATAAATAGAGAGAGAACACTTTTTTCTACCAGTAATGAATAGTCATCATAAAACCCCTGAAACGTCCAACATTCGAACTGTCAGACTATCGAACCGTCAGACTATCGAACCGTCGGACCCTTGATCCGTCGAACCATCGACCGTCGAACTATTGAACCGTCGAACCATCGACCGTCGGATCATTGGATTGTCAGACTATTGAATCGGATTACCACTACGACTCACTCTTTAAAGTGGTACAAAATAAAGATACACACATTTAAAGGTAGGCTGGGTGACAGATGAGCTAGGATAAAATGTGTCATCCTTTGTACTGGAAGTTTAAATTATTTTAATCTGAAGGTATTTTGAACCATTAACGTTTGTAACCAACGTAAAATAATATTTCTTATTGAAACTGGACGTCATATGTTGTAAACCGGAAGCATAAAATGATATCCCTTTTGAATGAAAAGTGAATATAAATCATATATTTAAGAAATATCATATAGTTAGTTTTTATTCAACACGAGACACGACATTTGGTCACTAAATGTCTTTCATCATTAAAAAATACCATACACTCTGTTTTGTAGTAATTTGTTTAATATATGAATTATCATTTGATTGGTAAACCATCACATTACTTGCTTTAATATAAGAGAAATGACTATCATTTAAAAATTAAGAAATGCTTGTAGTCCCTCAATAGGATCCGTCTATTCTAACAATTGAACTACAAAAACATACAAAAAACTCATACAAATATGAATAGGCGGTTAACAAAATGTGCAGCACGTTATTTTCACAGTTCTATGAAGAATGAAAAAAGTACAAAATTATGGGGCCTGAGTGTTATTTTCTAATATCAGATCCTTCTTTAAAGTTACAAAGCACATGTTATATTCACAATTCTTTAGGAAAACAATATGGTTTAAAGTAAAATAAACATTTACATTTTTTACAATTATAATTAGAGATTACAAAAGATATTAGCAGCACCCTATAATTAAATGAAAACTAACCAACACAATCACAATATCAACAAACTTAAAATGTATTTTATTTGCTATTGTAACATCATGATAGCTATATACTTCCACTCGAAGTTTGTATATTTAACTTGGTCTGTGATCAAATTTTCAGTTTTATGTGGACAAACTCAAGTAGAAAATGAACACATCAAAGGAACATAAATAGTATCATACAAATGTTACATGCACTTAGGTTCTCGGACACAATCTCGCATACTATAATTACATGTCCATCGTGAGAAAATGCATCTAATGTAGTCCTCATCTAATATTGACTTTTTGCTGCTATCCAAATTCAAATTTTGGAACTAATATATTGGAATCATATTGTAATCCTTCCAATCTTTTGCTTCTTTACACAAATCTATCCAGTGTTGGACCACACTCAGATAGCTGTGTTCCCTTAACATATTATTTTAAATATATTAATATAGAAGTTATTTCACATGCACAAAATTTATTTACAGGAATGTACGCATCATACACAGAAAGCACTCAGAGAACGTTAGCCAATATGTAGATTTGATATTAGAAGAAATCTCTAGCTTTAATACAATCTATGAACAGTCACCACTGATTTAAAGTAGATTTACCTCCACGACAGTCTTGATTGACCTATAACGGTTTACTTTTACAAATTGTGACTTGGATTGAGAGTTGACTCATTGGCACTCATACCACATCTTTAATATATATAGAACATTGAAACGCAATATCAAATAAAAGACACTGTTTTTTTTCAGTGTTAGGTACAGGTTGGCTGTCATTGGGCACAACAGCTCAATATTGAAACTCTTTTTGTCAGAAAACACTGTCAAACATCAAAACATACTATCCACACTAATCTATGTCCGCATTAGTTCTTGATTAAATTATTGAAGAACCAACTTTTGATTATGACATAAAGAGGAGATCTCCGTTTATCTGAGAGAGCGCATGGTTCCCTGCTGTTGGTGTGCGATAAAATATATCCAACAACATCAAGCATGCATTGACACCTTACAAAAGATTATTCGAAACCCCCAGAATATCAAATAGACGTATTTATTACACACAATAGTGTAAAGGTAGAAATTTGAAAAAAATATATACCAAATTATGTGATTACTTTTGGTGAAATCCAATACAGCGATTATAATCTGTGATCAAAAACACATTTTTACAATAAGAAAAAAAAAACCTTTTGGTTTTACTACTAGTATTTATTCCTATTATTTTTTTTCTATTTTGAGATTACCCCTTGTTTTTTAGTAAACTGTTAGCTGTAAGTATAAGTGTAATCCTAGGTATATGCCTATTTTGAGCAAATGTCTAGTACCATTCGAAAATATAAAACATGACTAATTGAATGTTATAACGATTTCTGTAAAATGACAAACTAAGATTATCCAGTTATTCTAAAGCTGTCGTTTTCATGATTTGTATATCTGTGTGTTGATATCTGTGGACGAGTTCAAGGACATTGTATGTAGAAAGACATCCCATTTTTCCAAAAGGTTTTTAGCGCCGCTATAACCATGAGATGCAAAAATATTCTTCAAATGTAGAGGTTGTGTATACGAATTCGTAAAACGTTTATCATTTTGCATTTGAATTTTCAGTTTCATAGCCACTATTCCAAGATAAGCATCGTCTATATGAATGTAACGCACATATGGGAATTCTGCTTTTAATAACTGAGCTATAGTCATCGACATGATAATAGCTCCACCAGCTGGATAGGTCGGATAAAACTCATGCGGATATTCTTCTCGAGATATGTACCACTTTGAGGATTTATTTCTGAACGGCCTACCTCTTTTGATGATAAATCCGGTAAACAGTTTCGATTGGGAAGGATAAGTTATTTTTTTCAAATACTCATGTATTTTTAAAATGTTAATGACAAAGTCATCATCTACGAAAAACAGAAACTTAGTATCAAAACAATTTTCTACAGCATATTGGAATGCCATAGCTGTTTTATTCATATTGTTATGGTAAATGTCAACAAATTCGCCCTGCAGAATATCTTTGTATATTTTAGATTCCAAAACAATCATATCCTGAACAATACTATTATATCCTAGAAGATATATTACCTTCATATGAGGATTTGATATATTCCCCCATGTTTTTCTGATGGACAATCGATGAGAAATGTTTAAAGCATCTGATTTTACTAGCACTAATAGCAAATCTGGTCCGTTATGCCGATCACACACATTTAACGGTTTATGAATATATTCGATATTCGTTGGGTAACATGTTGTTTGAAATTTGTTTTATTTGTGTTAATTTTGTGAACAAATTCGTGTGTGTTGTTATTTGGGGAGGAACAATGTATGCAACTAGTAGGAAATGATTGCAAAGTGCGTGACCATACAGAAAAGTATAAAACACATGACAAAGCAAATACTGTAATCAGAAAATGTCTATAAATTCGATTGGAAGGAAAAAAGCTTTGGATTAATAACATGATTCTTTAATTCAAATCTTGTAAACTCTCACATTTATCCTGCAAAAGATAAAAAAAAATGCAGGACATGTCTAAAGTAATTACAACAAGCAATGTAATGTTTATTCTGTTGTTAAACACGGCAAGTTTATCATGTGATATAAACCTCGTGATAATGAATTAAACAAAAATAAAAATCTCAGTGAAATATACCATGCTTACTACAATTTACTATCAGACACATCTTGAACATTGATTTATTTTTCTTGTTGTTATTAATATGTATTATAGGTCAACATCTTTATAATTTTAATCAAACACGTTCCCAAAGAACTTTGTAATGATCTTAAAGTAAGTGTAATAGTTACCTGAGTATCTACAAGTATCACCTAGAGTTAACCACCAATCACGTTTGTCTAAGTGCCGTCGCTCAAATTAAACTTTTGTATTGTCTGTTTAAGTTTTATTCTGTAAGTATATGAATAAATTTGATGGAATATATAATTTGAAACATAGCAATGCCATAAACGTTAACATGGGGATTTCCTAGCATACTGATTTTAATAAGAATTCTTCTTTCTCTTATAACTTATTCAATAGTCTTCTTACAATTCACTTACGTACATCCATTCTTAATTCAAATTTCACGGAAAAGAAGAGAAATTTGTCTGTTTATTTCTCTTTGGAAAGACCAGTTGGATTTGTGATGATTATTAGATATTTGCATTTTACACCACCATTTTTTATTGTGCCACCCCTATGGTATGATATATTGTTATTGTTCAAATTTTCCCTTCTACTTTTTTAGTCCAGCATAGTTCTCGGAGATGACTTGACACACATTGGTAAAACTGCATCATAATGACAACCCCCAGGTGCAGATGTGCAATTTCCATGATGGCCGACGTTACCATGGAAACGGCAAAAATGTGAAAAACCAAAAAATTGTCCAAATTAAATGAAACTTTCAGACATTATAACTTATTCTTCGAAAACGTGCCATCTATATTAAGAACTTTCAAAATAGCTACCGTTGCCATGGAAACAGTCCAAACGTGAAAAACCCAAAATAATTCCTTAATTAATTCATAGTAAATCAACCGTTCCAGATACGACCCCTAAACCTACTCTTGCGTAACAAAAGTATAAACAGTAGAATGCATTGCCTTTGGAATTTTTGAGATTGCTGATATAACTATGGAAATAAGGCGAAAAGTGCAATATTGACCCATATGGGAAAACACGTCAAAATAACATTTTCTTACAAATGTTAAGCTCATTCCCGGTTAAATGCTATTGAAATGTTATCTGTCTTTGAAATTTTTAAAATAGCCTACGTTGCCATGGAAACAGCAAAAAAAACCCATCATATAACACCTCGCAAATTTGAGGCAAAATTCTGTAATCAAGAGTATGTGCATACGATCAAATGCAAATCTGTACTGTAAAACATCTTCTGGAATATGCTAGAAGAAAACGAATATATAATTTAACGTTCTTCTATTGTTTACAAAAATCGTGCTTTGATGAGAAAATCGACACTGAGAGAAAGAGAAACACAAGATTACACATAAGTGACTTTCTGCACTTGCATTAAAGTACACAATCATCCATTAATCGAACATCTGCTAAACTATACACATTAGCTGAAATCAATCGATGAGCGTGTAATCAAATTTTAGAGATAATATACATGTATCGTGTGATACGCGAGCAAATGAAGAATCAAATGAACAGTTAGTATGCCGCTCCGTCAATATATACACGTGTTGTCTGTTCAAAGGTCCCCTCTAAAAAGACTATTCATGTACTAAGTCCATATATAATATACTTGAGTTTCACGTGACGCCATCTTTCTCCTCGCGCGTGTGTTTTATTCAAGATTCAAAAGAGTTACCCAACTATATATAGACATCAATCTTATTCTACGAAAAGAGAAAAAATGGGAAATCAAAGGCATATCAACTAGATGTGCCATGTGACTTTGATACACCCAAAATGGTTACTGCTACTGTGACAATGTCCAGTACGGGGTGACATACTCTGCTATTGCTTGCAATGGAAAATCTAGTATTCCTAGTGAGAGGTACAAATGTATCTAACCGTATAAAGAATACGAAGATTTTGCATGATTGCAAATGAGACTAATTCCCACCAGTGTTCAAATGCAGTGGATGTAAGCATTATAGACAATCTTACGACTTGAGAAGAAAGTTATACAGTTAACTCAGATAAACAAGGTCCCGACATGAAAAACATGGCCTTGTGCAATTATAAAATATAGGTATATACATAAAGTAGTAAATGTACCATTAAAATACACATGTGAAAAACAGTATTTTTTATCAGGATTATAATTTTCTAAATTATTTATATCTATAAAAATAGTATTCAAAGATTCTAATACAGTGTACAATTTGCAAACTTTTAGAATATTTCTTTTGATAAGATCAGCATGTTTACCTGGATCGTGTCTAGTTTTTCGGACTCAGTTGATAGCATCAATGTAAAATATAGGATGTGATTGATATATATTGCGTTAAAAGAAAGTTTTCTAAAATCTAAGAAAAAATGCAAACCAAGTCTTTGTTTCTTTCGAAGAATTTATTAATAGTTTTAAGTCATTGATAGGAACGAAATCACTGACTTCATAATTACTAGTAATACATAGATTACACTAATTGTAATCTTAAACGTCAATTTGCGCTTAGTTGGGAAAAAAGTAACAGAGAATTTTTAAATCCATTTCTATATGATGCACATGTGAATAAGTGAAACTATACAATTAAAATTGACTTAAGAATGATTAACTGATAAATAAATAGAAAGGAAACCAGAACACTTCCTAGCTCAGTACAGTTTTAGAAAGTTTAATCCTCAAAATTTAATTGATTGTTGAATTCAAGTTGTCGTCTATATGGTTTAACCATTTAGTTTGCCAGCAGATTTCCTAATAAAGTCAATGTTTAAACTGCAAATTATTTGTTACTAATGAACTAATATGCATACTTACCCCAAGTGATAATGTATAAATAAAAGTAAAGGTATAATCAATGACAGTAGAAACATTCAAATTATTTATGTGCTCTGTTGATTTGTGATGCTGATGTATCGTTAAAATGAAATGTATAATATTTAAGATCTTATTTCGTGAACCAATAAAAAACTGTAGAGCTTTGCATGATATATGTATTCAGTTAAAAAGTCTCTTTCCTCTACACTAAAACGTACATGTAAATGAAAATTGATACAAATGTTTGGTATCAAAGTCCATAATGTTAGATGGCTTTTTTTTAGACAAAAAAGCAATACAGTCACTACAAACCATTAAAAGTCTGAAATGGCCTATATCTGTACTCGACTGTACTGATTTTTACTCGACCAGTCTGAATTCGTCTGAGATTAACTTGATAATACTCGACTGTAGTCTGAACCATACTTAACAGTCTGAATGTGTACTTGACCAGTACTTAGCCATTTTATACGAGTCTGAACCGTACTCGACCTAGTCTGAACCGTACTCGACCTAGTCTGAACCATACTCGACCTAGTCTGTCTGAACCATACTCGACCAAGTCTTTACCAACTTAGACCTATTCTTTGTATCTATCAACTGAATGTTATCAATTTAGGAATTCTATTAATAAAAATGAAATTTGAACAACAACTTGAAATTAAAAATGTATTCAATAAGTATTGAAATTAAAATTTCACAATAATCAACCATAATATAACTTCAACTCAATAGTAATCAACACTTACATAATAATGTATATCAACTTTTAAAATATAAATAAAACAAGCTGATCAAATAATCTAACAAAAATGAGTTGTGACTAATATTTTCAATATCATTCAAAATTTTATGAATATTTCGGAAGTATTTTATGGTAACTGGACTATTTTCACCATTAACTTAAGCCTAGTATAGATTTATGGTGTCAGTTGAGTTCAGGTAATAATGCAGTGAATGTTTTTTTATTAAGATATATATAAAATAGTATATAAAACAACTTAATAAATTAAAAAAAAAATGAGAGCTTAATTGTTTTATTTTATTAAACCAAGAATTTAATATAATCATGATAATAGAATTTCCATAGCAATCCTTGATAACCTTTTTAAAAAAGGAAATGTATTCCAAAGTAACAGTAAAAAAAATATTTTAATTGATTTAAGTATTTTTTTGTCAAATTAACATGGCATACATAAAGCACTTTAATATTTTCTTATTACCTCAGTACATGTGTGTTTTACACGTAAAAAGAAAGCCCTATTTTCTTTAATTCGTGTATTACTTATCTAGTACATACATGTATATTCGAAAGGCCTTGTTATTTAATTTAAACAGGATGTTGCAATTTTGAATCAATGTTATTTAGAATTTAATACCTCTTGCCAGGTGTGATCTTATTTATGAGTTTGCCCCCAAGCAGAGGTTATACTTTATATTTCACCACTAATCAGAAAAACAATTTTATTTATTTATTTAATTTTATCCCTTTTTTATGTAAGCTATATATAATATATATTTTTTTGTATCCTAAATATAATCAGAGATATATTTCTTTTATACGGTTAAATTTTTTTATAAATTTTGTTGGCTGTTGTTATATATATCAGTTAAAAGAAATTTATTTTAACAGTTAAAAAATTAGAGGTTTTTTTTGGTCTAGTATGGTTCAGACTGGTCTAGTATGGTTCAGACTGGTCGAGTATTGTTCAGACCTTTAGTTAAGTATGGTTTAGACTGGAAAAATTGGTCGAGTACATGTCGAGAATGGGTTAAGACTGTTTCAGACTGGTCGAGTAATAGTTCAGACTATTTTCAACGGCAAAGATAAGGGTCAAGTACGATTCAGTACAGTCAAGTATGGTTCAGACTGAGGTCGAGTAATGTCAAGTAAAAGTCAGACCAATTCAGACTGGTCGAGTAAAAATCAGTACAGTCGAGTACAGATATAGGCCATTTCAGACTTTAATGGTTTGTAGTGAGTGGATACTACAGATGCACAAATAAACATAATCGATTACAGAAAAAACCCCAGAAAGATGTGGTATGGTTGACAATGTGACAACTTTTAACTAGTTCCGTGAACGTAATTTCTATAAAAGCTTTCTTATATTAATTTGACGAAGGATACAGAAGTTGAATTATATCAACATTTGTTCTACTTCCTGTCTCAAGCGTTCACCGATAATTAATTTTTAATTCAATCATCTCTTTTTTTGAGTTTCAATATCCACTTCAAAATATAATGCATTAACATTTTTTTAATATTACAGTCCTTTTTAAACTTTCTACAATGCAATTTTATGATTGAAATGTCAATCCTCCAAATATCATTTTGTTTACTGCTGTTTTCTTACAATTAAACTTGTATTACATTTTATTTCTTAATTTCTATAAAAATATATGAAAACATATTTGCTTGGTAGCAGTAAAGAATTTAATCAATTATAAGGATGTTAAATATTGTGGCTTGTGCAATAACTAGTTACAAATAATATTGCATTATCTTGGATAAACAGAAGAAATAATGGATATTATAAACAATGCGAGCAACATTTTGGTATCTATTCTCTGATACTCATTTAAGGTAGCACAATACAAAGATTTTTTTCACTCCCAATCAGACAACTTGAAACTGATGTAATTCATTTCATCCTTCTTTATATTTTATAAATGAGGTACCAAAAGAAAGAAGAAAGATCAATCTTTCAAATTGTGATAATTTTATTATGACATAATTATTACATACTCAATTGTTATGTAATTAGTTGCTATATTGTGATGTCCACACGTGAATAAATTTAGCGTCTTAATTCTTCATAGCATCCCAACATATTTTATAGATTCTTGTACAACACAGCTTGACCTCCAAAACCGTGTCTCAGATTTCAAACATCAATAGAATAAATGTTATACCCAATTGAATTTAGTGATCTCTTATGAATTGATTTTGCAAACCTCATTGAAGATTTATGAGAGAATGAAATACAATTGTGAAAAAAAACTCAAATCATTCTGATGTACAAAAAGTAAGAAAATCCAATGGCGGTCAATTAGTTCCATTAACATCAACAAATGTATGCATTCTTATTCAACATAAAGAAATTAGGTTAAGAACAAACAAGATGAACCAGAACTAAACACATTATCTGTATGAATCAAAGCTGTTCGTTTTTTAATTCAAAAACGCATTCAGAAACTACTATGCACTGTGGGCACATAGCCTTCTATCCAATCAAAGAACCCGGCAGTTGTGGATGCTTTATACTCTTTGCATTACAAATATGTCGTTGTTCCAGCAGATAAAGTCTTCAGTAATAGAGTCTTCGTATGTGAAAACCATTAATTGAAATGTCTCATACAATAGCTTGGATAAACAACAATTTGAAAAACAGTTTTTCTTACGTATTCTTAAACATCACTTATAAGGGATGAAATTTTACAAAATCACCAATCTGTCCGTCTTTCGTTTGATATTACCATGAATGAAAACTACGAAAATCTACCGTTATTATACTGGAAACTTAAAAAAACTCGTTATAACGAACGATTAAAACCTGGATTATCAAGATGTTAAACTACAGTCCAATTCAATTATCCAGATTGGACTTAATCGTCGAATACGAGAAAATATCAAAATCATGTTCTCTTAACGCATTTTGTTCGGTGGTGATTTTCCCCAATTTCTATGGCAACCCTTGTGTATTGGACGGTTAAAACTCCGACCTTTGTATTTTCCTAGACACGTTTGCACTGATTGGTTTCTTTGAGGATCTTGTTGTTTATGAATGTTCGTGACTTTCCGGAGTTTCCAAGCAAGATTAGAGAGTAGAAATTATGGAATCGTTATTTATTTTCTGCAAATTTGATCTTGTATTCGGTATTTTTACGCTATATATTGTACGGAATGATATCGGAGGACAACATATTCAATCCAAGATTAAGATTATGCTCTTAATGATGCACTGAATCGTATACAATGGAATGGAACTAATTTCGTACATGTGTTTTCACCGATAAGAATTCTACATTTATGAGAAATAGTAGCTTAGTGTAGCTATGAAAATCCTAGACAAAAAGAGCTTGATGTTATATCTATGCATCACTGAAACACAAATACGCTTGCTAAAAAAGTTGAAGTAGAAATGGTATTTGTGTTAATTGAGCATATTGAGAGTTGTAGCATTGTGGCTTTTAACCACATTAACACATCTATTTATTCAAATGTCTTTCAAGTCATGATATATGTATGCACTGTTCATATTGATAAGTGAGTTTTGGAAGCGTTTGAAATTCCTTTATTAATGTACCACTTGTTACTACGTTAGTCTTGTTTTGCCCCCTTGTCCTCACGTTTCAGTTAGAGCTCCTAAGATGCCATATTGTGATCAGTTCGTCCGTCCATCCGTCTGTCACAAATTATGTCTGCTCTATATATAGAGACCCGTTATAATTTCATACTTCATACTTGATATGTATATGAACCAGGCACCAGAGGGTGTGTCTTAATGTATGTACAACTTCTGAGTTCCAAAGTCAAAGTCAATACTTTTGGTTTCAATTGACAACCCTATGTCCTATAGTAATTGTTTTTACAACACATCATTCACAGCGGGGCTCACAGAGATGGCTCCCGTTTGCATGATGTCTAGTTATTCATATTACTGTCCTGTCCAGATCATAAGGAATAACATTACACATACATCATGCTTGTAGATTTAATTATATGTCATTTTGTTTTAGCTTTATTCATGTCTGTCTCCTTTATCCTGAAGTACCACTATGTGAAAATGTTATAAATCAATTTTGTTTTTAATTTTTCAATTTTTAAAATATTTTTTATAATTTTTCAATTTTTCAAAATTCATTAGTCATTTTGTTCCTATATTGCTATTATTTGTGTTATACAATACATCCTTACATGAAAATATAACTCATTTACTATGCGGCGATATATATTTACATAATAAAGTGCTAATATGGTCAGTGGAGGTTGATGCGGACAAATCATTTTATTATATGAGTCAGTCTGAGGTGAGAAAAGTACTGAAAGTTGTTTACGATTCAATATTTTGAATAAAAAGAGGACATACTGGTACTCTTAATTGATACAGAAATTATTTTGTAGTTATTTTGTTCCAATATTGATATAATTTGTTTTATACAATCCATCATTACTGAAAATTTTACTAATTTACTATATGCGACTATAATATTTATATAGTAAAGTGCTAATATGGTCAGTTTTGGTTGATGCGGACAAATATTGTTGTTACAAGAGTCAGTCGGAGGTATGAAAACCATTTATATTTATTTACGATTCAATATTTTGAATAAAAAGAGGACATGCTGGCACTCTAAATTGATGCCAACACCATTTTATAGTCATTGTGTTCCAATATTGCTGTCAATTGTAATATATGGTCAATAATGACATAAAAAAAATAACTGAATTACTATGCGTCTATATAGATAACTGGATAAAGAGCAAATATGGGCAGTTTTGGTTAATTAGATGAAATAGTTTTGTTTACGAGTCATCCAGAGTCAGCCAGTCTGAGATGTGATAATTATTTGATTTTGGTGATGATTAAATCATTTGAATAAAAGAAGGACATATTTGAACTATTTATTTGTGAAGAAAACGAAATTTACTATGAATAATGTTCACTTAAGGGGGTACAGAACACTTAAGAAAAGATAACTCTTACTCATGGTCTGATTCATTGCTACGTTTTAAAATCATGTGCAATATGCAAGCTTTTAAAAGATCATGATTAGAATGTTTACATTATTGCTAAGAGCAGCTGTACACCTATTGTTATTTATTTAATCTTTTAATCCATTTAAAGTTACTCATTTTCCAATAATGAATCTTTAAAGAGACATAATAGGGAGATTTCAGAGTGAAATAAATTTAGCAACAGAAAAACAGGACGTTAGAGAAGGAGGGAAACAGAAAGGTCAAAGGACCATGATAACTGTTTTCGTTTTTACTTGCCAATGCCTAGGTCTTACATAAATTGAAATAAAGTACAACAAGTCAAAACTCTAAGGATGCTACCATTTGATTGTATGGGGGGAGTGGAGGGCTAGAATTAAAAATGTTGTCCTGCATTTTTCTAGTTGTAATCATTGGGGGAGGGAGGAGTGGACCAGGTTATTTTTTAAGCTCAGGATTTCGGGATCCGGGAATTGTTTTTTTGAATTTCGGGATGTCGGGATTTAAATTTATTTTAACTCGGGATTTCATGTTTTAAGCCCTGGATTTCGGGATCAGGACCCTTCTACCCTCCCTTATCTGACATCATTTTCCTGCATTTTTATTTTTAATTCTTTATAGGGACCTTTAATTTTCATTAGTTTATCCTGAAATTGTTTACATGATTTGTAATCTGCTTGTTATGCCAAAGTACTGTTCCTGCCTTTGTTTGCTCAAAAGCCTGTCTTGCCTTTTTTTTAAAAATTTTATCCAAGCCTCCCTCCTCAAATGGTAGTTCCCTCTGACAATACAATTTTAACAAAATAAATAAATAAACCATGGACAATTATACAATGCTTCTGTTCGCAGATCGTCCTACTAAATTGATTAAAATCAAAACTGAATTGACTCCACAATACTTATTTTTTTAAAACCATACCTGTAGTTTTTAATGAAATACACTATGGGCTTAGTAATACATGTAGTAATGTTAAATAGGTAATTACGAACAATTTTTAATTTTAAAAATTCTGGCATATTTTTAACATGTTTAAAAAGTGCAATTGAATATTTTATTCCATGATTTATATTCATGTAAAAAGTTAGAAGATACCGAGAGGGATAATCAACCACCAGTGCATTATTTACATGTTTTTACAAAGACAAAAAGAAGAAAAACAAACATCCGATTCAGTCCACAAAACACTACACATTTGTATGCACTCTCACTATCATGTGAATAAAAAAGATAATACATCTTTCTAGTATCTTTTTTCAACCTTTATCCTGACAAGTGTAGAAATTAAATGGGTGTCTTCTATTCCGTCCACAATTTTTAGGAAAGTGAGGTCTATATTTAGAATCATGGTCAAAACTGAAACTACACATGTATGATATAAATAGAACATGTTATTTTTGCTTTATCAAATTTAAATTTCGAAGGGATAGCAAAATTTATTATTTTTCTTTTGTTGTGCTTTTGTCATGTTTGTATATCTTTCCGAATTTCTAAATCAAATGCAATTTTGAAATAAATATAAAAAAGAAAGTGTGGTGTTAATGCAAGTGACAAGTGAAAATGTTTCTTCTCAAGTCTCAATTCAAGATTATTACTGAGTATAGTTATTCTCTATAATAATAAGGGCACCAAAAAAATAATGTGAAACTTGTTAATACTGCCGTGCTTTTTTTTCACTAAACAGTTGTATTTAATTTTCATAACCTCTGCAGAAATACTAAAAAAAAAGTTCTATGTTTAACGAACTAGATTTCACAGTATAAGGATTTTGCACAGTCAGCTCTATTTTATCTCCCATGAACCGTGGTTCTTTGTACGAATAGTTTTGTTCTTATATTTTTAATTGTATATATTTTAATTTGTGGACCAATAAAGTGAAAATCTTGATCATGTAAAGCAACTGCCAACTTAATAGCTTCTTCCTATGTATCATATGTATTTTTGGCGTGTCATGCTTTTAATTTCAACAGCTCGTATCTCAAATCAAAAATCAGTTAAATCCTTTTTTTTTGGGGGGGGGGGGGGGGGGTATTGTTTTGCCTCTGTCCGTCTGTCCTTCCGTCCGTCCCATTATTGGTATATATATATATAGTTATTCAGCATAACTCCTCCTTCTGTTTGATTCCTAGGAAGTTTTCACTTGGCTGTCTGTTGAGTAGTTTAGTATGTACATTGCGCTTTAATAGAGACTATTCCTTTTTCAAGCAATTTTATGTGACTACATGTCCATTATGTATTCCTTGTGCATGGAATGGGTTGACATGTTATAAAATGTGTCTATATTGTTGTATGGTCGATTGAAGCTTGTGTTTTATGATTTTTTAAAATAAAGATGAATTCATAACTACATAAAAGTCATGGCCCGTACAAGTGTTTCTTACCAAAAAACACAATTATCATCCTCAAGGTCAAAGTTCAAGGTCAAATGAAGGTCAAATTTAAAGAAGGCACACCTACTCATGATACATCCACATGCCAAAGATGTAAGGCCTAGGTCAAAAGACGAAGAAGTAATGGCCTACAAGGTTGTGTTTTTCACAACAAAAAAACAACATAAGGTTGACCTTGAGGTCACATTTGAAGGTCACAAAAAGGTCATCATGATGCAAAACACTCAACCCCGTGATGATACATCTACATGCAAAATATATAAGGCATAGTTCAAAAGACGGAAAAATATATGGCCATTATGCACTTTTTGAATAGATTTTGCTCTTATTTAATGAATCAATTTGAGGGAGGGGCGGATTTGAAAATTAAATACCAAAACATCTAACGGTTAAATTTTAAAAGATTTTACAAGAACAACCGACTAGTATAGCACTCCAAATGCTTAGTTTAAAAAAAAAATTAAACGACACATTTAAAAAAAAAAATTCCTTCTTCAAATACTAGAAGCACAGCAATCACTTTTTGGGGCTGATTCTGATACCCCTTGTAAAATTCTGGAAAAATTTTAAATCCGGAATAAAAAAACTTACAAGAAAAGGGAATAAATGACTGAATATTCACCTCAGCTATCATAATTAGCTATGCTATTGTCAATTTAGGATTTAATTTTAAAATATTTAAAATATTTAACCCTATACCCATATTTCAGAAACTTCCAGTTCTGGCCAATACTAGTATGTAAAAGATGCCATGTTTGAATTGCCAAATCTATTAAACCTATGGTTCAAATCTTTTAAAATTTTTACAAGATGTTTAGGTTGGCCTAGTTTATCAATGAAAAAAAATTAAAAAAAATTAAACGACAGGAAGTTTTTGAGGTATAGTGTTGGGTACCCCCTTAATTAAAGAGGTGTGATAACATTATTAATTAAATCTAATCGTAAATATGTCAATCGAAAATGACCAGTTGGTCATTTGATTTTAATGTACATTATTATTTGATATTTTAGGTCAGTGTATCTAGGGTACGATGACAATCTGCGTTAACGCGCGTTTACTTATAAAAAAATTGAAGACGCGCATTTCTTCACGTTAACGCGGAGGTAAACGCAAAAGTAAACGCGCGTTTTCTCTTTTCAAAATTAGAAAAAGCGCCGTTTTTGTGTTACGCAGAGGTTAACGCGAAAGTAAACGCCCGTTTACTTTTTATGTCTACTGAAATTTTGGAGTTAACGCATAGTTAAAGCGGCGTTAAAATGAAGTGCACGCGAGTAAACGCAGCGATGACTTTTTCGACCCGTCTACATGTAATGCTTTGTCTGCACCCAACTGTAGTATCACAGATTTACTATTATTAAAGATAAACTATTATCAAATATATACTTTTATCACAGATATACTATAATCACAGATATACTGTTATAACAGATATGATATTAACACATATATGCTTCTTACAAGTTGTCTATTCTTCAGAAGTCCTGAAACTGTTAGACTAATTATCTGCATTCGGCCAACATTGAGGAAAGACATTATAACTCCGTATCTTCCAGTGGTGCAATTATTGTTTCACTTGAGATTTCGGTGGGAATAAGAGAATAGCGTAGAGGACACATTACAGTTGGGTGAAGACCAAGCACATGTGCGTTAACTCCCAAATTTTAGTAGACATAAAAAGTAAACGGACGTTTACTTTCACGTTTACCCCCGCGTGAACGCAACAACGGTGCATCTTCTTAATTTGTAAAGAGTAAACGGGCGTTTACTTTCGCGTTTACTTCCGCGTCAACGTGAAAGGAGGCGTGCCTTCTATTTCCGTAAAAAAGTGAACGCACGTTTAGTGTTTGTAGTAAACGTGCATTAAAGCAGAATGTCATCGTATCAATATTGGAACACAATTTTGTTTGCATCAATCAAAAGTTCCATCTTGTCCTCTTTTTATTCAAAATATTGAACCATAAACAAATTTCAGTAGTTTTGATACCTCAGGACGCCTCATATTACACAATGATTTGACAGCATCAACCTAAACTGACCATATTTGGACTTTATCATGCAAATCGTTAGTAAATCAGCTATATTTGTATGTAAGGATGAACTAGGTAATACAAATGACAGTAATATTGTGACACAATAACTACATATTTATGTTCGAATCAATTTAGTGTGCCAGCGTGTCTTCTTTTTATTCAAAATATTGAATCGTTAACAAATTTTAGTAGTTTTCATTCTTCAGACTGACTCGTATACAAAAAATAATTTGTCTGCAGCAACCTAAACTGACCATATTTGGACTTTTAATATTCGCATAATAAATCAGTAATATTTTCATGTAAGGATGGATTGTATAATACAAATGATAGCAATATTGGAACATAATGACTACAAAATTTTATTTGCATCAATTCAGAGAGTCAGCTTATCCTCCTTTATTCAAAATATCGAATCTTTTACAAATAACAGTAGTTTTCATACCTCAGACTTACTCATATTGACCGTATACTGACCGTATTTGCTCTTTATTATGTAAATCTATATAGCCACATAGTAAATCAGGTTTATGTTTATGTCAGGAGGGACTATATCATGTATATGATACAAAGGTCAGCAATATTGGAACACAATGACTACAAAAAGATTTCCTCATCAATTTAATTAGAGTGCCAGCATGTTCTCCTTCTTTTCAAAATATTGAAATGTAAGCACTTTCAGTAGTTTTGATATCTCAGACTGACAACACAAGTATTTGTCCGCAACAACTAAAACTGACCATATATGTTATTTATTATGTACTGGAACAAATTTCAGTAGTTTTCATACATCAGGATGCCTCGTATGACACAATCATTTGTCAGCATCAACCAAAACTGACCAGATTTGCTCTTTATTATGTAAATCTATATAGCCGCATACGATAATAACATCAACGGCAAAATTTTGAGACAACAGCAGAGAAAATATTGCAGCCACTTGCAGAAAGTCTTAAAGTTACGACAAGTGAGAGATGGATGCAGATCCTTTTCGAATCATCTACGGATTTCTATTGTTCATGTATGTTTTACAAATGTATGTTTTCTTCCATCACAAGTTTTATTTCGTGACCATTTGGTCAGATCATATATTTTGCCGGGATATTTTGTCATCTTTTTTGAAAAAAAACTAGGCCTATTTCAACGCACTTTTTTGAGTGCTAAATCAATAGTTAGTTTCTAAACACAAATACACACTTCGTATAACTATTAAGAAAATGCATTCAATAAAAATGTTTAAAATGCAAGTCTGTGAGAGTCATAGAGATTGCTTCTAAAGACTAAAGTTCAAAGGATAAAACGTGTATCCCTTAATGAACATGGAATTTTTTATTAACTTTTACAAGCTCCCTAGACCTTCGAGCTTTATCACAGATAGCAACAGACATATTAACAATGTCAATGTATGATGTTTTTCTAAGTGTGTCACTGTATTGAAATCTACATTTGGTTTATATGCATGTTGATTCTGTATTCTGTTGACATTTATAAAAAAAAAATGTCTTTCCCTTCACGAATTAAGTTCAAACGAGCTTCATAAGGGGAAACAGAACATTAGATTTATATATATATGTGTTTATAAAAAAAGATGTTGTTTTATTGCCAACGAGACAATTCTCCACAAGAGACCAAAATGACCAGAAATTAACCACTAAAGATCACAATACGGCCATCAATAATGAGCAAAGCCATGTCGCATAGTCAGCTATAAAAGGCCCCGAAATGACAAATGTCAAACAATTCAAACAAGAAAACTAACGTTCTTATTTATATACAAAAAATGAACGAGCAATGAACATGTAACACATCAACAAACGACAACCACTGAATTACAGCTCCTGACTTCGGACAGGCACATATATACAGAATGTGGCGGGGTTAAACATGTTAAGGTATTCACCCTAAACCTAGGACAGAGTTGTAACAGTACTACATAACAACAAACTATGAAATTAAGTTGAAAAAGGCTTATTTAACTAATCAGATGAGTACAAGTAGAAATACATCTAACAAAAACATAATGGACGTTGCCGGATACTTGTATATATCCCAACAACAAATTAAACAAAGTCACTAAATACAGATCTGAGAGCACTTACAGTTACTGACAGCTAGTTCAAAGCCACTAACAACTAGTAACAAAAATCATCATCTAACTTCTAAGACTTAGTTCATAATGTTTATGCCCAACCTAAGATAGTAGAGGGGCATTATGTTTTCTGGTCTGTGCGTCCGTTCGTTCGTCCGTCTGTTCGTGCATCTGTGCGTCCGTTCCTCCGTGCGTCTGTTCGTCCGTGCGTCCGTTCGTCACGCTTCAGGTTAAAGTTTTTGGTCAAGGTAGTTTTTGATGAAGTTGAAGTCCAATCAACTTTAAACTTAGTACACATGTTCCCTATGATATGATCTTTCTAATTTAAATGTCAAATTAAAGTTTTGACCCCAATTTCAGGATCCACTGAACATGGAAAATGATAGTGCGAGTGGGGCATCCGTTTACTATGAACACATTCTTGTTTACACTTAAAACTAAAGAGACAGATAGACATAAATTTTGCCTCAAACGCCAAGCGAGAATAGACCAAGAAACAATTTTCCAATGTCCTTTTTTTCACGGAGTTAATGCAACTTCAAAATGGTTGGCTTTCATATCATTCCCATTGTTGTTATAAAGTAGAAAGAAGCAATGAATAATCGATAATAGTGTGGTGCTTGAACATAAAGAAAAGAGAATAACAGGCAAAATTTATAATAAATAATGAAAAATGGTATAGAATATTACACAGTACAGAAATGAACAAATCACATCCAGACTCTTTTATAAGTTGCACATTTTATTTTGTTTTGCCTTCTAAATCTTCCTGTTTGGACCGGTCTTGTCTCGATTTTCTTACTGCAAATAAAACTGCATGTGAAATTTATATGAAGAGATAATGTACATATACTTTTTAGATATATATTTATTTTATTGGTCAATGAATGAATTTATGTTGGTTCAAAGCTCAATAGAGCTCTGTGGGGCAGCACCATGATTCCGATGCCCCTTTAGTCCGACACCACATTGGTCCGATTGCCCAATAGCTCAACGCCCTAATAGTCCGACCACACATTGGAACGACACACGAATAAACCGACACATAGTAATGTTATTGAGCAATATTTTGTATAAAAAATCTTTATTTCGAGAGGATTATCCCAATAGTTAAAAAAAATCCTACTGAGATTCCTAAAAACAATAACATATTCATAATGTACATGTATTAAAAATGTGCTTAAATTCCAGTGGCAAATATTACATGCATGTATAAAACAATTGTTATATAAGTACAATAGGTAAGTCCTGTAATAGATGTCATCTGGGGTGAAAGAAGGTAAAAAAAACTTGGACTGCCACTGGACAATGCAAGTATATATATTCAATAGGGACAGTAATTTGCCCTGAGGCAGGTTTAGACAAAAGGCCACCGACGGCCCCTCACAGCCCCTTACAGAGTTGTTGCAATAGTTCATAACCTGCAGAGATTTTGACACTTTCTTTCTATATGAGGCTTCCAATCAAACGTGACCAATCTCACTGTCACATTTGTTGAAAATTATACATCCCGCACAATTTTACTATCGATGTTTTTACCTGTTTGTACTGTATCACATACACATTATCCTTTATGATGACAGACATGCACTTCTGGTGACATAACCTTAGTGGAATATATATGGAACAAATCTTGTCCTTATGTCCCACGCATGTGTCAATTGTTCCTGAACCACTTGACAGCATTTTTAAAATCATCGATGCAATCTTTATTTCATGATAAAATTGAGAATGGAAATGGGGAATGTTTCAAAGAGACAACAACCCGACCATAGAGAAAACAACAGCAGAAGGTTATCAACAGGTCTTCAATGCAGCCATTCTAATTAAAAACCGATCTCTCATTGCTCCCGTTTTTGGATATGTCGCGTTGGAGATCTAACGAAACCCGCTTTGAGGTCACATGTGAGTGACCTCGTAGGTGTGTCTTTTCCGACCAATGAAAATGAGTCTTCCACGATCTTGAAAGTTTATCGTAAGGTAAAGGGATGTAACTAATTTTATTTATGAAGAAATCGTCAGTCAAAATAATTCATAAACTTTTTTGAATTTTGGCTTATTAATAGGTCGTCAACTCATTTGCGTATCATTATAAATTCATAACTTCCAGTGCACTCACATGTACCGACCGTGCGAGGGCTGAACAGCCAGTCAAGGTCGTTTAACACTTCCATATATACTCACATGTGACCTCAAAGCGGATTTCGTTAGATCTCCCACACGAAATATCAGAAAACGGGAGCGATGAGAGATCGGTTTTTAATTAGATTGCAATGCAGCGAGAAATTCCTGCACCCGGAGGCGTCCTTCAGCTGGTCCCTAAACAAATATATATACTAGTTCAGTGATAATGAACGCCATACTAAACTCCAAATTGTACACAAAAAACTAAAATTAAAAATAATACAAGACTATCAAAGGCCAGAGGCTCCTAACTTGGGACAGGCGCAAAAATGCGGCGGGGTTAAACATGTTGATGAGATCTCAACCCTCCCCCTATACCTCTAGTAAATGCAGAAAAGTAAACGCATAACAATACGCACATTAAAATTCAGTTCAAGAGAAGACCGAGTCTGATGTCAGAAGATGTAACCAAAGAAAATAAACAAAATGACAACAATACATAAAATAACATAAGATTACTAGCAGTTAATATTTATCAAAGGACAATTTATAAAGTGTTACGTCCATAAATAATACCATAAAATGCATATTGGGAAAAACTACTTTTTATAAACTCATGCAAAATATTTGATGCAGTATCTATTGTTATAGGCATCTAAAAATGGATCCCACCAGAACACACAGACTTGATCTATGAGGAAAATAAAGTCTCAGATCAACAACTAATAACTGTAATGAACAGAAAAATACGGGATAGAGATAGAACTAGTATGAAAGGTGACAGTAGAACATTGAAATAATTTGAAAGGTAGGTGTAGCTTTACACTCAATTATAAATTTTTAAGTAAGTATTTGCAGTTTTTCCTATTTTGTTTATTTCAATAACATGAAATGTTGTAGTGTGTTCATAGGACAACAAACCAACAACGAGCAAATTTAAAAGAATAAAGAGAAGCAATACAAGTCTACAACAATTGAAAGATGTCATTAAAGTTAACAAAGAAGTCTATGGGGAGTATATATCCGTACACACAACTTCTCAGTTAACTGTTTCACAGATTGCATTGATATTGTGCTCGAATAATCAGATTATGTTAATACATATGTGTTTTGGTGCCGATCGAAAGATGAGTGTAACAACAGGACATAGTTTAACTTAGGAACCTGAAGGAAATATAAACAAAGATCTCCTTCTCTGAAACTGAATAACAAATTAAAAAGATAATAAATTGAGAAATGCCATTGGTACTTATAATGAAAAATTCCACAAAAAGAATACTTTTTTTTAATTTTTAAACTGCTGTATAGTGTATAACATAAGGAAAAGTTGTAGGATTGCCAATGAGACAACTATACACCAAATCTGAGACGATGTAGATGTGAACAATATTATACAACTGTGCAGACTTCAACAATGAGAAAACCCATACCGTATTGTCGGCTACAAAAGACCAAGACATAAACAATATATGAAACAATTCAATGTAGAAAAATTAACGACCTTATTTATAACAAAACAATATAATTACATTAGATGTATGTTTCATTATAATACTTTATTCTGATTGGCTAACTGCACATCACGTGTTATTCCTTACGCAATTGCATTACTCAATTAAACTTATCATTCATGATAACACGAGGTCCCACAATAAAGTGCACAGGTGAATTAAATAAAACAATTATAAAATTCGTGTTTTCATGCTCATAGCTAAAAAATGTGATTATAAGTATTGAATGCTTCATTTTGTAACTTCATATGGTTGTAAAAGCGTTGACCGTGCGCACATTTTTAGAATGAAGCAATTCCGCGCTTCATACAAAATGTACTTCTGTCAACGCTTTTACACCGCAATGAATTTGCAAAAAGAAGCATTCAATTCTTAATAAGAATGTTAAAGTGCAGCCCGTATTGAAAACAGGGAAATTTGCCATGAACCAAGACTTCGGGCGCAAAAATTCTTCTCCAAATCGTATTAGATCAGGCCCTGAAGTCATAAAACTTTTCTCAGTGCTCAGAGCAAAAAAAAAAAATCGTGCGCGAAACATGAAATCCAGCATTTTGATTGGTTGATTTGTTCATTCTCGAGTATGAGTGAAAAACTGACTCTAAAGTTTTATGACTTAAAGGCCAGTTTTCAAGTAGGTAAATCAAACATTATTCCATTTTTTTTTTAAATTTTTCTCCATGTAAAATATGAACCTTGTATAATTAACGTTATATTATACCACCTTTAGCAATGCATGTACACTGATTCACATTTTGTCATAGTTGACCTATGTTTGATCTTATTATCATGATTATTGGACTTTAAGAAAAATGATAAATGTTATAATCCACTTTTTCCTTTCCAGAAACAAGTTGGCAAAGATATATATATCACATGCATTGGAAGAGCAGAGGAAAATAACATTGAAGGAGAATTATGAAACAGTGATTAAAACATCAAATTGAGAGAGACAAAAACACATTTTTTTACTCTTTTATGCTGTTCAATCTTAAGATTACTGTTTATTGTATTTACAATGGAGGTTATTGCAGTTGATAAGAAGATAAAATAAAATACATTGAGTTCCTAAGATTGTTTTATTCAGTAAAAAAAAATCAATTTTGATAAGCAAATCATGTATGTTCAAAAACTAAAAAGGTTAATATATGTACCAAATGACCTCCGTCAGACATTAAACAGTCTAATCAGTCTGTTGGAAATCAGTCTTTAGATTTTTATACTTTTACAAAATGTACCTCTGTATGTATGTCTGTAAGATTCAAATCCATCACAGTTTTCTGGGGAACTACAAATTATGAGTTTCCTGAAAGTCATCAGTCCTCATGTGAACATGCTATAATGAGTAATGTAGTTTAAATCTGACCCTTTCAACTTCCCATTAACAGTATGCCTAAATATTGTAACACCAAATCATATTTCTTTTAGTAAAATACGCTCTGCAGTTAAGGTTTATAGGAAAGAGTACAAGAGTTATGCATATCTAAGTTACTATTCACAATCCACACATTACAAGTGAATGCAATTGCAGCATGATTAATGTATACACAAAAAAAGAAATCTGTCAATAAATGTATTTAACCATTAAAAATCTAACAATGGGTATATGATTGGAAATTATTTATGAGAAATAAGACTGGAAATGGGGTTGTATTCTGATTATTCCCTCAGCACACAGCATTAAGGAGAAATAAAATAGACTGTTCAATCTGAAGGTACCTGGTCATGTAGAGGGACATATCTTATAGTAGATTCTCTCCTAGTGTTGAACTAGCATGTTAAAAAAGTAGCCCAGTGCATTATTGGTCTAGTTCTGTACACAATATGTTAACTACACTGTATTTATATCTGAGTATCATGTCCTCTTCCTGCACTTAACTTGCCACTGGATAACATAACATCCATCCAACCATCCATCTTCCCAAAAGAAATATACCGTGTTCCAATATTCAATTCGTGTTCAATATGTTCTGACTTGATTCAAGCAATATACAAAAACATGTAATATGGTATTGTCAAATAGAAATATTAATAAGATCTTACTAAAAACATAAACCTTATAAAAAAAAACACACAAGATGCAATTCTGAAAATAAATATGACATAAAGCCAGAAAAAAAGCTAAAGTAACTGTCGAAGAGCTGGAACTATTAAAAGCAAAATAAAATCAGGACAAAAAAAAATCAGAGAAATAAAAAAAACATAACGAAAGCATCAACATGTCACGATATAGAAAATGAATGGAAATGGGGTAAGTGTCCAAAGAGAACAATTAACTCACCCCAAATATACAAAACAACCTAAGACCTTTTAAATAGGCATCACTGTATGCATTAAAATGTAACCTTAAAAAAAAGCACATTTACGTACTACTTAAAGAGAGGACATCTTTTTTTATGAACACAGTGATCTATTAATAAATGCACTGACAAGAAGAGGTACATGTTTATATGTTTAACAGTAATGGAAAATGCCCTACAGATACTGTACTGATTTAACTAGTGTTATAATGAAACAGTACTGACAAAATCAGTACTGAAACAGTACTGTCAAAATCAGTACTGAAACAGTACTGACGAAATCAGTACTGAAACAGTACTGTTAAAATCAGTTCTGAAACAGTACTGTCAAGATCAGTACTAAACCAGTACTGGCAAAATCAGTACTGAAACAGTACTGTCAAAATCAGTACTAAAACAGTACTGTCAAAATCAGTACTGGAACAGTACTGTCAAAAACAGTACTGAATAAACAAAAAGTATAACATTACAAGTTTTCTGTCTTGACGAACAGTACTGATATATACGAGGGTAGAAATGTACCAAAAAAACGTGAGTAAATTCTTGGTAGTAAATCAGTTATTTTTATTAATATCAGGATGGACTATATAATACAAATGTAACACAGTGTGTTACGAAATTTATCGCATCAATTTAAAGAACCAGCATGTCCTCTTTTTATTCAAAATATTGAACCGCGAACAAATTTCAGTAGTTTTGCAACCTCAAGATGACTCGTATAACACAATGATATGTCCGCATATACCAAACTGGCCATATCTGCACATTATCATGTAAATATATTTTATGGACTTTTTGTAAATCAATGATATTTCTATGTCAGGACAGATTGTATTATAATGATGACAGCAATATTCATGATATTGAAACACAAGGACTACAACATTCTGTCTGAATCAATTTAGAGTGCTATCATTTTCTCTCTGTATCCTTAATAATGAACCGTCACTAAAGTCAGTAGTTCGTGATTGATTTCATTTTAAACAAAACTTTTCTACAGCATCTTCCAACACTGACATATAATGGAAAGTATGAGAAGTGCTCTTCTTTGAATAGTATACAGTTAATATAATATGTAGGTTGATTAATTTGGTTTGTAGCCGAACATCCAGGGGCAAATATTTCATTCATGTTCAGATCGAGTATATTTTTCGGATGTCCCAGATATCATTTTTAATCGTAATGCATAAGTCTGTCTTAATTGACGAGAAGGTACACATGTACATACTTATACAATAGTTATCAAAGGTACCAGGATTATAATTTAGTACGCCAGACGCGCGTTTCATCTACATAAGACTTATCAGTGACGCTCATATCAGAATATTTATAAAGCCAAAAAAGTACAAAGTTGAAGAGCATTGAGAATCCAAAATTTCAAAAAGTTGTGCCAAATACGGCTAAGGTAATCTATGCCTGGGATAAGAAAATCCTTAGTTTTTAGAAAATTTCAAAGTTTTGTATACAGGAAATTTATAAAATGACCACAATATTGATATTCATGTTAAAACCTAATTGATAAACCTATATATACACTGTACAATTACTTTAAAACATTTGGCATAACAGAATCTAAAATCATTTTAATCCAAGGCAAACAAGGTGAATAACGGTTTAAAATCTATGTATCAACATGCTTATATTTAGGAAGAGACTGTAAAAAATGTGGTACGAAGCAACGTAAACCCTGATGTTTATATCCCATCATATACAATATTTTTCCGATGCGTTGAATAACCTTTCTATCCGCCTCGATGTTTGTACATGCAACTTTGAAAAGAAAATATAGAAAATCTACTACTTAGTAAAATAATTATTGGAAATGATTTTTTGTAATTGGGTACACATCCTGGAGGGTCAGTCTCGTGATACATGTTGCAAAAATAACATAAGCTTCATTACAGGTATCAGAGACAGTATCGTCAACAATTGTCATTTCCCTTTCATGCCAATGGTCAATTGTCGCCTTACTGTCATCTGTATCATCGTCAGTCATGTGAATATTGACTGGAGAAAGAACTTTGTCTCGAAAACCCTCGATCTGCAATAGCTTTTCCTCATGATACTGTTGGCCACAGAAGTCCCAAATTTAGCCCCGCGCTCCGCACTGAAACAAGACTTGGTCTCCTCTATAAGCTGCCTATTATCTTTTATTTTGTTGGTAGAAAATTTTTGTTTTATATTGAATATTATGCGTATCCAGGCATGCCGAGATATCTGGTTTTCTGGCATTTGTAGTACATGTAGGTGCCTTTGAATGAAGATCTGAGTGGCTGTGATATGGATCATTGTCCATCCATTACACGTGCAGACTGGGATGATAGCATAGGAATGAGTGTGTGTGTCTCTGAACCATTCTGTAAAGTGTTCACTAATCATTTTACAATGATTCCAACACAAAGATAAGACCAACATCAGGAATGAGGCCTTGTTGAGAAGATCTAGCATCTGGGATTATCAAACAAGTGCCTTTTACAGATGACAAAAACGTGCTCTGTCCTCCCAGTGTGGCTCAAAGACTGACATGAATGTGCAAGGTTCATTCAGTCAGTCATCCTCATGATCAGAATTCAACCAAGTCTCATATAACTACATAATATGACGTTCTTTCTGCCAGTGATTACGTAATGAAGCAGATAATGATGACGCAGAGCAACACTCACATCTCTCGCAAAGACATGACCTCGGTCCGATCCTTTCTTAGAAAACATGAAAAAAAGAGACCAGTTTAAAGTCATGTCTGAATTAGAATTACACATTAACGATGACAACAGTTTCAAAATACATTAGTGAAATACTGGTACAGGAAATACAACTTGACAAAAGTAATAGCCTTCATTCATTGATGATGTATATATGTTTAACATCTACAACTTTTTTCTGGTAACAATTGTTTTTATTTATTCATGTTTTCCTATTTAGATGTGTTGTATGTTTGTATTACTACTGGCATTCCCCTTCTGAATTGAGGTATAATTAGTAGAAATGAAATTCGCCAGTTTATAAATATTTTTTAACTGCAAAAATAATCTTTGTTCTTAATGCATCGTTCAAGTGATACTTATTTTGGTTGATGATCTCAGTGTGCCAATCAACTATTTCAAGATAGTACAGATGTCTTGTGTTTTGCATCAGGTATGGACTGTTAAATATATTTGAAATAGAGTTATTTTTGTGCTGTAACTTCATTTTCTTGTGTAAAACAATAAACATACATTTTCTTTGTCAAACATAAAAGGAAACAAAAATCCCGCCCTGCTCAACCGTACAAAGCATTGGTAGACCACCATTAAGCAGAGAATTTGTTTACAGGGGCCCTACATTCTAATTTTGTTTTCATTGATAAGATCTTATTGATTATTATTGATAAGGAGAACATTTTTAAGTAATTGCTAAATAAGTTGTTTTTCAGGAATACTGTTGATCCATTTATTTTTGCGGGTACCGATTTTTCCTGGATTGAGGAAAATCATGCTCGGTTTCAGAATAATCATTCGAAAAACTCATTACATTTAATGGAAAAATCCAAGAAAAGTGGTACCCCTAAAAATGAACACGCAGTTGTTTTTTCTCTAAAAAGTAACAAAAAAATTACATTTTAATATATATTTACCGAAAGTCCAGTGACTTCACTGTTCTCACTACTGTGGACAAAGATGCATTAATGCTTTTCTCGTTGAGAAATTCATTCAGTCAGGGCATGAAACCTTCTTTTTCCCCGGTACATGTCATATATTTTCTGTTTCACCATATTCCTGTTAAAACCATTCAGTTTCCAAGGCTTTGGACCAGGCTTCTGTATACAAGACTCAATAAATGCTCTTAATATCCTTCACTGGATCAAGGTCCTCTGGCAAACAAAGATGGATTCCGGAAAAAAGAGAGGACTATCAACATTACTTTGTTTTGTTTTAAATATGTACATTATTTTATCATCAACGGTGTCTTTTCAGTAAACATCATAATTGTATAAAAAGCACACATTTTCTAGTACATTGTTACGCTGTTAAATGCTGTTATGTGTTATGATGTCCCTAGTAAAGAAGATACACCTTTAGTTTTAATAAATGTTAGCATATTTTTTTTTATCTAACATTGTTGACGAGCATGTAGTTTTTTTTGCAGAAAGCTCAACATAGGGATATTAATCCGGCAACTTCGGCGGCGGCGTTTATAGTTAACTTCTCAAAAACTTAATTTGTCAGAAGGTAGAAGACCTGGATTTTTCATACTAAGTATATACATGCCTTATGTTACGAACTTTCTGTCTGACACATGTCCATTGTCCTTGAATTCATTTTCATGACTTCTTGAAAAATAAGTTAAGATTTTTAATATTCTTAATATTTCTCTTGATATGAGTTATACGGTAATTCTATTTGATATGGGCGTATATAATGCCCGTCAGTCAGTTTTCACTCAATTAAAATTGAAATATTGTACCAGCTTAGATCGATGTGTGCACTATCTCGGGAATGTATTTCAACGCAATCGTTGATGCAACAAGTAACTGTCGTTACCTCTACAATTTTAGAATTGTACCAGTGAATATAGCACATTACTATTTTCATCTCCGTCATATTTTTGCAGTTTCTGGTGTAAATAGTTGTTTAACCTACGTCCCTTGTAAGATTTTTAAATTGTAAAAGCGTCTTTGTGTCCAGTTTTAACTATTTTATTGTATAAATTTCAAGATTGTTATAATTTTATCAGAATAGAGTGATATGATTCATTTTATATCATAATCACACTGATGAAGGATATCATTTTTCCTAAATATTTATAGATATTTACATTAATTGTTTCCTTTCTTTGTTTTTGGTGCTGTTTTGTACACTTTTATGCGTTTATATGATTTATTTATTGTGTGAGATGAAACGTTACTCGTAACGATCCAGCATTCTCGTGGGACAGTTCGTTGACTAATATGTAGACATTTTATATCGCTCGTAGAGTTGTCATTATTTCCGATGTACTTATAATAACATTATGTCTATGACTGTATCCTACATTAATTCATAAGATCCTGTTTGATAGATAATTGAGATGATCAGTAAAATGTTATCTTCATGTCTGGTGTATCATGTACTATGTTACGATGCTAAATAAAAACTGACGAAGATAGGTAACACCCGGCCACCGAAAGCTTCATTATGGAGATTCTATATGCCAGCTAAAATAGTTAAAGCAAGTAAATCTGTTTTTGCACCTCAGCTGACGAGTCTTATAAGTTTGACTGTAGACACGGGTATATCGACTCAAAGAAGCCCAAGTCACAGCCTTACACAAAAAGAACGACCCACTACTGAAATCAAACTATAGACCAGTCAGTGTGTTACCTATTTTTTAACAATTTCATGAAAAGATATTTGAAATACAGTTATATGATTTCTTTGATTCCATTTTTAATCCTTATCTATGTGCTTCCGTAGAGGACATGGATGTCAGATTACCTAATGATATTTAACTAGATAAATTATTAGCATATGGTGTTTCTCCACATTCTGTATCTTTATTAAAATCATACCTTTCTGACAGAAAACAGCAAATTAAAGTGAACCGAGTTCTGAGTAGCTGGACTGACATCCAAAAGGGGTACCCCAAGGTTCAATACCGGGGCCCCTTTTATTTAATGTCTTTATAAAGGACATTTTTTTTATTTTGTTAAACATAGTACCTTATACAATTATGCTGACGACAATACTCTGTCTGTTAGAAGTCCTGATTATGACCATCTCATATCCATATTAGAATCAGAGTCTCAAGTGCTGATCGATTGGTTTAAAGAAAATAAGATGCAGGCAAATCCTGATAAATTTCAAGTTATTGCTGTAGGGAAAAAAACCTTTGCAATCAATCCATCTATACAAATTCAGCCAAATATTTTATCATGTGAAAAAACAGTAGAGTGTCTAGGAAGTGATATTGATTACCAACTAAATTTTGATGCACATATAAATAACTTGTGTAGAAAGGCATCACAACAGCTGAATGTTCTCAAGATAAATGGATCCTTTTTAAACATATTAAATAAATTTACTATTTTTGATACTTTTATTTTGAGTAATTTTCATTTTTGCCCTTTGGCTTGGCATTTTTGTACAGAGAAAAATTCTCAAAAACTGTACAAAATACAAGAGAGAGCATTACGATTTGTATATGACGACTATTTATCATCCTCTGAAATTCTTCCTTAGAACGCACAGCTTTCAACCCTACAAGTAAGACGCATCAGGACAATGGCACTTGAGACTTATAAAATTTTAAATAATTTGGCTCCTTTATGTTTACAAAATTTACTCCAAATTAAACACATTAAATATTCTTTTAGATACAGTAATATTTTGGATAGACCACAGGTAGAACTACCTCATATGAAAAAAAATCTTTTAGCTTTGCTGCTGCTTCTTTATGGAAGAGCTTACCAGACCACTTCAAAACTGTTAACAGCTTCTCACATTTTAGAAGTCTTGTTCAGTCCTGGAGTGGAACAGACTGTTTTTGCTCTGCCTGTAGGTAATCTGTGTAACATTATTTATGCTTTTTATGCTGCATTAACAGCTTGCATTGCAACCGAAATTTTATTTTGTTTTTACATTTTAAGAATTACAAGATTTGAAATTTTTTATTTATGAATTATTTATAAAATTTTAAACTGCAAATTATATTTTTATTTAAATTATTCTTTGGTATCTAGCAAATTACATGGTTAATATATGGTAGAGTTAAATGTGGTGCTTCTTTTTATTATTTATTTGCATCCTGTATGCCTTGTTTTATTTGTTATTGCGTATGTTTTTATATTCGGCCAAAAGCTCATTAGAGTTAATGTTTGTAATGTTTGTCAATATGACAAATGAAAATAAAGTTTTACTTACTTTCTTACTTACTAAGACGAGAACACAGTTGATGAAAAAAGTCTTTCATTTTGATCTTTTGTTGATGATCGTTTTGTCTGTTTAGTATTTCTCTTTCTTCCTTCGTTTTTCTCAAAACAAGTGCTCATTTAAGGGCAACCACTCCACTCAAGAAAAGCAATCTACTAACTATCTTGGCATTTTTTGACGTGCATGAATAGCTGATCTTTTTGGTTTAAGATTCAGTTTAAGTTCTAAATAATGCATGTTTTCAGGGTTTTCTTGTCGTAGAACACCCCGGAAGGTATTTTTTAGAAAAACCGTAACATATCATTAGCATTATCTGACGTATATAGTGTCAAGCAAATATTATTTTCTACAAAGATTTTCAGAAGTAGCATCTTATTTTACCGACCAAGTTAAAGTGGGATATTCGTTTCGAATGTGTTCAGGTTTTTATACGCTCTTTGGCTGGTTTAGAATGTGAAATAAAATCCACTAATTAATCTACATATAAGCTCAGAAATTATTATCCAGACACAATGAAAATATTACTGTAACTGCATGGAGTACAAATTTAAGACACAAATGAATTGTTATCATCGGTAGTGGTGTATGAAAAGTGCAAGTCACTTTGTAAGAAATTTATTGTACCAACTTAGTTGATGAAGTTTTTTTCTATTTGTAATGATTTTTGTATTGCAGAAAAAGGATTTTCCATGTTTTTTTCAAAAACTTTAAACGAAGAAAACATTCAGAATAACTTCTTTTGAATTGCAATACATTTTTAACAGATAATCAGGATTAAAATCTATACCCCCCTTTTTACAGGTACATTTAACACGAAAACGAATATCAAAACATGTATTATTCCCTAGTTAGTGAGCATCAACCAGATTGTCCAAATCTAACACACAAATGTTTTAAATCTGGCCTGTTTTAAATAAGTAATGGATAGTTTTACATTATATGATAATGTCCCTTCTATAGTTAAAAGCGCATTTATAAAGATAAAAAAAACTATCATAGATTGAACTTTAGGAAATAAATTCTTTAATTTGCAACAAGAAACTATGTAACGAATTACATTTTAAAGTTAGTTACAGTTTGCATTTTTATCAAGGAAAATAATGACCTCGCACAGGTCATTATTTTATGCCTTTAAGCATATTTCATTGAAACATAGTATGGTCTTAGTTGATTCTTCGTTATGAAAGAAAATTACGTTATATATGTATATGTTCCGGACCATATGAGTATTTGGACCATACTCGTATGGTCATGACCATTTGGGTATATACTCATATGGTCGGGTAGTTAACACTGTTACAGTTTACTTTTAATACTTCTAAACTCTTCACATGGTATGACCGTTCATTAAAAAGAAGCTATCATATAGGTTATTTTATTACTATATTATATTAAAAAGATATACTAAAAAAAATAAGAAGTTTCACATACTTAATTTTACTGAATTGTCAAGTTTATAGTAAACACATTTTATACCAATGGTCATTACACATGGTCATTACCGATTTGTTATTACGAGTGAATGGCAATATATCGACTAAAAAAAAAATTCTTTATGAACTGTTACACAAGAAGTCACTGAAAAAAAACACAGTTTATTTAAGTTGTCTTGTGAATATGGTGTATTGCAGTCATTTTACGAAAATTGAGATCTAGAGCTTCTTAAAAAAAAGTATAACTGTAGCTGCAAAAAGGGTAGCTTTTCACTTGCAAGCAAAAGGTGTAAATGAAAAGGATCGTGCACAAAATTCTTGCAAATGCAAAAAAGCTATGATGCCGTGTGGAAGTGAATGTCAACTAAGCCTACATGTAAGAATTTAACTAGTGATGAAAACTAACTATCGCATCAATATCTAATTTTTACGTAGTTTTTGTATTATAAAATTAATATATTGTCATGTAATCATCACTGTTGTTTTTAGATAAAGTTTTTGTATTATTGAAACGTTTATAATGTAATTTGAAAAAATACCTATATAGTCCAAATACTCATATGGTCCGGCCCGTTAATAACCAAACGAGTATTATACTCATATGGTCCGACCATACGCGTACGGTCGGACCATACGCGTATGGTCGGACCATATGAGTATACGCATATGGTCATGACCATACGCGTATGGTCCAAATACTCATATGGTCCGGAACATATATACATTCATCTAATATAGTGTTTATCATATAAGGCCAACAAAAAATTAACATCAAAGGAAAAAAACTCATATAACAAGTCGTAGAACAATTTCCTCTTCATTGTCTTAGATGCAGTTACCGGCTTGTTGGTCATTTATTCCTATAAGAGGGTCTATCTATTTTTTATTATAATTTTTAAGATATCAAGAAAAAACGCTAAACTTTGATAAAAAAAAAGTCACCAAAGGGCAAAAACTCTTACAAGAGGTCGACCGACGATTTTGGTCTTGATGATTATTTGTGGATCTTGTCTTGCTGATAATTTAAAATTTTCCCTGTATTTATGAAAGTTTACAAGACAATAATTAAAGATGGAAAACACGGCAAAGTGTGTCATTAAAGGACAAAAGCTCATGAATAAGTCCGTTAAGAGTTTTGAAGTAATAAGACAGTGGATAGAGTTCAACACACTAAACTGTTCTGCTCTGTCATAGTTACTCTATGTTTTATATATTTCAAAATATTAGAAAAACTAGCATTTTATTCCTATGTTTTGATCTTGCCATGTTAGCCGTTATGGTTGGCAAGTGAGGTCCTCGGCCAACTATTTGAAATAAGCCTAATGATGAATATGGCTGAGTTTGATAAGATGTAGTCCAGTAATTGTAAAAGTAAATGAATGAAGACGAATGAAATCACACTACGGAGGACGGAGATGGAGGTCAAGTGATAATACATGTTCTTTGGGCCAGGTGAACTTTTTTGCTTTTCAATATTTGTATAATATTTTGTATAATCAAATATGTTGGCCTCGAACATCACTGCAGACACATTATTTGTTGGAATGTGAATCTGGTGCAGTTCAATTGGTACATTTAATGATTCGATGGAAAATTGTCAACATCTGTTCTTAGTGAAAAATTAAATAAGTTAAATTTTAGTGGATATTTTAACCTTTTAACGCCTTGTTCAGGTCAAATCTAAATCCATCGGTGCAAGATACAAAATATTGATATTAATTTCAGTTTACGGGTAAAGTTGATAGATATTTAATTACATGTACTCTTCACAGATTTTGTTCAAACGATAGTGTACTTTTGCACGGAATAATCAACGTTAAATGTATACATTAATCCATTATAATGATTAGCTACAATACCAACAAAGTAACACTACTAAAGCTTTAAACACTAATGATAGACTTTCTATATTTAATTAACTGTTGCTGTATATTTACATTTTATAATAAATAAAAGCAAAATTTTTAAAAACCAATAGACCACCTTAACAACAAATCACCTCACGCGATTAATGCAGAGACACCCTTGTTATTCTTTACTCATAAACCGTTCAAGGTTATAATTTCTATTAAATGTCTGTATACTATCTTTAATTATAGTTCGGTCATTTAAAGACGTTTCAACCGTATCATATACGTTGACGTATACGCATCTGCAGATATAACAAAAAATAGTACATGGATGTGATCACTTTATTTATTATATAGTTTCAATAATGCAGATGGACAACTGATTACTTTCTAATGCTAGTATTTAATTGTGTAGCTGACTTAATTTTTGGAAAAAGTCTTGAATGTGTTTGCTTCAATTTCATATGATTTTAATGTCGTTAACTACATGGGAAGATGGATATGAAACGCATGCACTTTCGATGTGTATACATGTACATGTAGGAGGAACATTGTATGTATTGCTAAACAATGTGTATAACATTATTGACAGCCATATATTCAAAGATATAAAACACATAGGCAGCTTTTGTCAGGATTAGGACAGTGTGCAATTGTGCCGTCAAACCTTATGAAATCTAGTATTGTAATACACATATCCTCAGTGATTGATATAATCTTGCATCCAGTTCATGTTAAGTTATGGGCATAGAAAACGCGATGGGAAAGAACCGAATACAAGATAATATATATACGTTTCAGAAACCAAAATGTGGACTACTATGCACAATGGTATCCATAAGAGCTCACTGGATATAGTGCGCATTTGTTTCTTATATAACTAAACTGGAGCTATTAAAATGAAGTATTAAAATCAAAATTGTCATCTGAGATAAATATAATCTTATTTTTACCACTGTGATGAAATAGTAAACACAAAAATACGATTCCACTTGCCTTAATTGACCTTTCCCTTGAAAATCGATAAAGCGAAGGTTTGTTTTGTCAACATTACCACATGGTCATTCTTTTGTTTTTCTAATGTTGTCTCGTGCTCATCAACCCAAAATGCATACATGTTATTCCAATATTAAAATATAAATATAAAAACATATCCACATTTTGGTACTTATGGGTTGGAGAGGGGGGAACTTATCAAGAACCTCATCAACCCAAACAGGCAATGCATATTGCCTGACCAAACATAGCCCTTAAACAAACCACCATTTGGATATTGAAAGAATTAGGATGTATCACATGTACCTCCGCCAAAGATATCAACCAATGAGGTTATACACATATCCTCAGTAATTGATATAATCTTGCATCCAGTTCATGTTAAGTTATGGGCATAGAAAACTCTATAGTCCATACATCATATTTGCAGGCCAATCTCAAATTACACCACTAGCAAGGCTTTTCCTTAAGGAATAGTATTCCCAATACTCAAAACAAAAATATCTTTTATTAAATATTATTCCTTAATTACTTTACAACACTACTAAACATTTCAAGATACGTGTACACAGTTCTTTATAAATAGCTTCATAATTCAATAAATTCTCATGCATTTGACCACATACAAACTTTTAAAAGTTGCGCTAAGGCAATGAACTCATATCAAAATGAACATTGTCATTAATCGAATAACATCTTCAGCATGTGGAAAGCTTGTTGTAAGCAAAGGGACTTCACCTCCAAGTGTAAACTATGCTGGCTTGTCTCCTTCTTTACTGTTGTACAGTAACACAAAATCGTTCAACATTATATGTATTCAATAAAACAAAACAAAAATATTGCAACCATTATTTAATCTCCCAAGACCAACAGATTGTTGTAACATATTTCAACACATTAATGAAATAATATACACATGCAATAGTAAACCTTTTTTGTAGTACCGTGCTATATTGGCATCTTCTGCCTTTCTCTTTTTTTTATAATTATTTTCCTATTTTCGGAAATCAAAACATTACTTAAATTGCAATTTGTTCTCACCATATTTTGATCAGAAAAAGTCCTTTCCTTTTAGGTTGTTCGAACTCATTGACATGAATCATCATGCAATGTCATATTACTTTTCTTTCATTCATCAGCCTGTCACCATCTGAAAACAAAAACATTCTATTCAATTTTATGTACAATCAAACAGACCGATGAACGCGGTCCTCGACGAAGACACCTTATAATTCGATACACATCACTCCGGTAAACAACATTAATATCAAGTGACTTGTCACACTAAATTATTCCACTTTCTCAATATTTCTCTTCTTTTCTAACAAAGTCTTTAAAGAGCATTTTCTATCGGTATGTACGATGTAATAATTAATGAAAAGTCCACCACAAAAAAACAAAAGTAACAAAGCAACTATTTACCCAAAAACAATTCATTATTCTCATTTCAAATACAGGTCTCCAAAATGTCCAGAGCCCAACTTCCACATAAAATATATAGCGATAGCACTTTGCCTTGCGTTTAACCGGCGCACGGAATAACAAATATCTGACCACCTGGGTTAATTATAACTACCCAAGTTGTAAATCTCAAAACATTTTGCCACCAAGGTCAAACATTACCATCCGTAGTTCTATCAAGAAGACACCAAGGCGAATATAAATGACCACCAAGGTCTTAACGCCCTCAAGGCTAGTTTTATTAAATTAATGTTGCCACCAAGGCAAATGTAAAAATCATATAAATGACCACCTAGGTCTATTGCAACCAAGGCATTTATAAATGACCACCAAGGTCTTTTGCCACCAAGGCATATATAAATGACCACCTAGGTTTTTTGCCACCAAGGCATATATAAACGACCACCAAGGTCTTAAAGCCACCAAGGCTAAATTGCCACCAAGGCATATGTAAGTAAAAGTTAAAGAATATAGTTACTTTGCCGACAACACGTGGAGCACGACCTTTCCACAGCTTGGATACTGAAAGAATGAGGATGTATCACATGTACTTCCGCCAAAGATATCAACCAATGAGGTTATATTCTCATGGAAAAAAGTATTGCAACACCAAATTGAAATTCAAATTAAAAAAACACTCTTTATTTTTTTGTGATATAATCTGTTGAAATAGAACTATTTAAACATTATTTAAACATCACCTGAGTTTAATCAATAAATATCGACTCGATAAGTTCTTATCTGCACATGCAGCTACTGCACTCGTAAACAATAAAACAGATGTTTTTATCCTCATTGTTTTCAACACTTTAAATAACCAAGTTTATAAAGTTATGTGATTGACACCTTGTAATTGGTCATCCACAACTCATAACTGCAGCAATATGGCAGAAAATCAGCATGAGAGAAGTAGGTATTCTTCACCATTCCACTATCAGTCGTTTTGAGAATAAAAATCAGGCAACAAACGATGTTAAAGACCTTCCGAGATCAAGAAGACCCCTTATAACATCTGCTAGGGAAAATCAAGCATAATGAAGGTTGGTCAGAAGGAAACCCATTGCAAACAATACAATCCTAAAAAGAGAGTGATGACCATACAGGAGCCTTTAAACAATAACTGTTCGAGATCGGCTCATCGCTACTGCTTATCGTGCGATAAGACCATTTTTGGGACCTTTGCCTACGAACAAAAACACAGTTGCCCGTATCAAATATAGTGCAGAGCTCGCCAAAGTGGGAAATAAGCATCGTGGAGGAAGATCCATTGTTCCAATGGAATTCGATTTATCTTCCTTGGCCCGATCGTAGCCCGAATTTGAACCATATCGAACCATATCGGGCATATATGGGACACTATTGGGTGTAAAGTGCACGAAAGGACACCCCAGTCAAACACGTCATGAAATAAACAATACCCTTCGCCAGGAATGGTTGCTGCTACCTTAGCAACACATTAGTCGACTTATGGCAGAAATCAGAAGACGTTAAGATGCGGTTATCCGTTTGAACAGAGGCTGCCCACAAAGTACTAATTCTTTGGCGTATAACGATCAAACATGATGTAAACAATCATCTAAAGATCAATTTTGAAATGTCTGACATTGTAAAGTTCGACTTTAGTAAAAGTACAAAAAACAATTCATTTTGATATAAAAATTTTGGTTAGATAAAACATTTTTTTTCATATATTTTTTGTTCGTTTTAATGCCAATGGTATCATTAACTACGTTTCAATATTATTTTACAAATATTTTTTCATATTCCATCCAAAATAAGAACCTGATTTTTCAATTTGTAAAAATTCAAGGTGTTGCAATACATTTTTTCATGTGTATATATTGTCAACTTCCTACGAAGATCTAGAAAAAAATGTTTTAATTCAAATATGCAAAATATTCACGATGCGGAATGTATACATTTCATCTTTACAGACTTCAGAAACAGGACAAATATCATGGCTTATCTGGTTTTCTCCCGTTTCGTTGTACATAGCCTTGCTTCATTATTTTTACTCTTTACACAAATAAACAGTTATAAAGCCAAACTAACTAGAGGTCAATATTAACAAAACATTAAAATATTACATTGCCTCCTTCTTTGAAAACATGTGTCTCACATGTAAACAAAAAATAACTTTAACTTATTAAAGTATGGAAGACCACTTTTCATACGGTGTATATATCTCCCAATCGATACGATATTCCGGTGCTTGCATTTCCAATCATGAATTTCTTGATAGAGGTTGCTGCTCACAAGAAAGCTATTAAAGCAAGAGTATCAAATGGTGAAGTTGAAATCATCTCTTCGTAAATTTTACGGACGCCATCATGTGTTGATTGACTGTTATGGAATAACCGTTTCACAAATGATATTGAATATGTTCCTTACGTCGTAACTCCAATCCCCTTCCCTTTCATGAATGTGACCTACCGAATTAGACTATTTACCGGATTTGTTATCTCATAAGCAACACGACGGGTGCCACATGTGGGTATACATTTACAATTAATTCTCCATAGGCCGTAATGGTAACGTTTTCCTCCGTTGCTCAGTCCATATCGTTTACTTGAACATGTATGATGGCTCATATCGAAGCTGATACATTTATACATGTCTGGTTAAATTTTCGGGGTGGCAAGTGAGATTACTTTTTTCGCAAATTGCTGGACCCCGGAAGATGGTGAAAATGTCACTCTCCTCATGAAATAATCCCAAAATTCTGATCATAAAATTCAATAAAAAAATTGTCCTTTCTAATAATTTATTTCAGGTCAAATCTACATCTTTCTTTTCTCATCACATCAGCTCTATAAAACAGTTCTTATTGTTTATTTATGTCCATTTTTAAAATCACAGCATCCACAATGGTATGGCGGACTAATATATTTTTTTTAATTACGTCATCTGAGTTCCTCATCTCAAGGTCTATTAGGGATCCTGACCCATGTGGAGCAGGATCTGCTTACCCTTCCGGAGTACCTGAGATCACCCCTAGTTTTTGGTAAGGTTCGTGTTGTTAATTCTTTAGTTGTCTTTGTTGTGTCATGTGTACTATTGTTTGTCTGTTTGTCCTTTTCATTTTTAGCCATGGCGTTGTCAGTTTATTTTCGATTTATGAGTTTGAATGTCCCACTGGTACAGACCTTCTAAAATTCAAACTGACCACACGCACGATACACGCACGATACACGCACGCACGATACACGCACGGTGAATGCACGATACACGCACGGTACACGCACGATACACGATACACGCACGATGAGCGATGAGCGTTACACGGAGGATTAACGCAAAATGAATGATGAATGATGAACGCACGATACACGCACGATGCACGATGAATGATAAATACACGATACACGCACGATACACGCACGCACGATACACGCACGTTGAATGATTCATTGACGACTGAACAACGAACGCTTTTTACACGATTCTCAAAGCTATTTTATTTAGAATAGTATTTAAAATTGATATGCATTTTCATTAAAGGCAATACTTGTAGCTGTTTTGCCGATACCAGCATAATAGATAATATGCTATTTTACCAGCTCAGATTCAAATAACTTAATTAAAGTAGGCTATTTTATAGGCACCGGAAATATTTGTGAACTTGGGCAGAAGCTCCTAACAATCAAAATATAGTGTCTTGATTTTGTTCAGCCTGAGAGTTCAAGTTTACGGCAAACGAAGGCGAGACATTGTCACGGTTCCGCGAGACCCTTACTAATTTTATTTCATACAGTTAAAAATCTAAATTTTATTTTTATGCATACAATGTCCGACGCATTATATATACAGAGAGTGACTGGTTCTAGAAATTATTTCAACTACATGTTTGATATAATTGATTGCAATAAATGAATGATCTATGTATTTTCATTTTAAAAAAAACCAGCTTAACAATTTTCTATATTTTTTCATTAAATCATAAACCGATGCATATTAAATGATTTTTTTAAAATTTAAAAACATATTTTTATGGTAAATATATCTAAATGTCTGGGTTATTTTCTTCTCCAAATAATTATTTTTTTCATTTTTTAAGGTAATAGTGTTATCAGTTATGTAATTTGAATCGTGTCTTATAGTTCAGTGATTTTCGGAAAAATGAACGAAAACCGGCACAAGCATTGTTCAATTATTATTTGTGATCTTTTATTGATTAAATTTGAATATATGCATTAAAATATCAATCTTGATCTAGATAAGAAATTGGTTTACATTGCACATCACTCTTTTAGTCCTTAGTGGCATATTATAACATATTAGTGCACTTAGGAGTCCTTAGTCGTGTTTAGACGCACCATTTTCTGCTCTTTGGTTGGATTGTTGTCTCTTTGACACATTCTCCATTTCAATCCTCCATTTTATTCAATTAGTTGTGATTCTTCTCTGTTTGATGTTTTTGCAGACAAAAACAATTCGCAGAATTAATCTAAAATAGCATTAAACTCTTTCTTCTAAAAACTTTTAGCATTTAACATTTTTTTCGGGATTTAACCATTAGCTTAAGAGCATATGTTCCTTCTTTTTAGGAATTTGGCTTGATACCGTATGGAGATTTTTGTTCCAACTATTATGAAGAAATTAACGACTTTTTTTAACTAGATAAATATTCAACAAAAATACTGTTTTTTCTAAATCAATTTCTTTTAACAAAAATCAATTATCAAAGAATTGTTACACAAATGTAGTAAGAACCCAATTTTGTAACAAAGATATTTCTTATCTCTTTACCGAAATCTGCATATCTTTATATTTTGAAACATAAAATGTTAAGGGTGTCTACTCAAAGGACAGAAATGTCAAAGAAACCGAAATATTAAGTAAATGTCGAATAATTCAAACCCATTTAAATTAAGCACATGAAGATATATCTTTTAGCGCATATACACATGTACAAATTGATTTTGCAAAAAATCACTGTCGGTCTAAAACTGTATCGCATGCCCATAAATGTCCTAAAGCTTTAAATGTCAGATCATGAGGTCTGAATGGGGAGTCATTATTTCTGTATTCTATAATTTTAGGCAATTTGTTTTATAATTCGTTTTACCTTTTGTCGATCATTCTTTATTCCATATATTCTAGTACCTCATCATTTTCTTTTCTATTTGTCTGGTTCTTTTTTGTATTCTTTATTTTTTGTCTATTTTCTTCTATAAACCCCCATTCACACCCTCATGTATAATGGAAGACGATGAACATTTTGGTATACATACCACCCGTTGTCACTTTCACCTGACATACAAATCACATATTGTTATTACGGCCCGTTATTTCCACCTGGACACAGGACTTGTATAATATATATATTACGTAATAATAACGGATATAGTAAATTCAGTAGAATATAACATGTATCAACGCACTGACTCCTTAAATGTATTTTGTACTGACAATTGTAAATAGTATTTTTAGTTATTTTAAAACTAAGAATGAAAATCGAGAATATGTCAAAGAGATAAAAACCCGTAAAGAACAATTGACAGCCGAAGGCCACCAGTTATATTTGCTAATGTTTTAGTTTCGAAGAAGGCAAAAGCCATTGTATTTTCAGAAAATCTCTAAACGGATAATGAGAATTTAGCGACCTTGACTTGCTAACAGCCCTAGCACTGTACATGTCTCTAAACATTGCCGAATTTAAGAGCCTATATCAATTAAGGGATATGATACCTAGCTTTTGGTGTTTACAAAAATATCCATTTCAGAACCAAATTGTGACTTCTTTATATTTATACCAAAATTGAGTTCAAGGCAGTATTTTGTCGAAGAGAACTATTACCCAAAGTGCAACATGCGAGAAGAAGTTTCATTTCCCTTATTGTTTTTAGTGATGTGACTAATATTTCGAGGTTACGTCACGGAAATATATCTTCAATGAAAAGGTGCAACTGGGTGCATCCCTAAAAAACAAATTTAAAAAAATCTAAATATATAAAATGACGGGTATCCGTCAATCAGACAGCAATCCAACATATGAACATAAACTCAAGAAAGTTACCTGACATCTATAATAAGAGGTACATAAGCATACATGTACCCCGCGCTGGTATCAACTTACTGAGTTGTGAGTAAAATTCAATATACATGTAGGACTGTCAAACGGGAAATACACAAAGATTTGGTTTTATACGTACGATTGAGTATCATTCCCTAAATACATACGGGTCCACAAACTATTCTTACTATTATATAATGGTAAATGAGGATCTCTTAGAGGAACAAATTAAGTAACGATACATGTAGAAGCAAGAATAATTTATACTTGCAAAACATCAAATAGGACGATCTCTCAATAAGAACGCAGCAAGTTGAACTTTAACATCCATAGGCAATAACACTGTAGTAAATGCTTTATATACGGACATTGAAACAAATATACTGCTCATAATAATTGCACATATGTAGACTTTAATTAAGATATCCCGCGTTTTATAAACCATCGCACTCCATTGTGCCAAAGTCTACTGGTCTGCGCCGAAGTGTGCTGAGCTACTATTTCATTATTCAACCCAATGTATTAATACCGTTTTGGGCTATAAAACAAAGGCAACCCTTTATAGATCTTTATACTAGTCAAAAATTGCTTGGTCTTGATAGATGCATACGAAACTTCAATTAATTGTTTGTATTTTTCAATCTAATATTATATCCGATAAAAATGAACAAAAAATGGATAAAAACTACCGATTTTTCTATGAAACAAAATTTATCCTTAATGGAGTCTTTGTCATATGGATTCATAAAGGACAAAAAAATCTCCTCAGTAACAGAACAAAAAACACCCCATGGTAAAAAAAAAAACACGGGTGCGTCTAAAGGAGTCCTTAGTGCACTAAGAACTTATAACATGCCACTAAGGACTAGATGGGATTATGTTACATGTAATTTCTTTTCATATTATGGTATATATCGATATTTGATGCATAAATTGCAAATTTTATAGAAAAATAATAATAAATAAACAAGATATTCAACATTATCAAGACACGTGCCTGTTTTTCTTTAATATGCCGAAAATCAATGAACCGTCTTACACGTGTCAAATTACATAACTGATTACACGGGAATCCTCCTATCTGATGTCTTTAACGTTTAATCGACAAGATCGGTAAAATTGGATACTGATAAATGAATAGTTGTTGGAAAAAAATTTCAGAACGAAGAAGAATTTTCTCAAATGTATTTTGTAAATATTTCAAGTAAATAATAAATTTGTCAACAGAGTAATATATCTAATTTCGGTTTTTAAAAGACCGCATACACATTTTGCGTTCGTATATTGGTATCACTTCGTCGTCGTCCGTCGTCAGCTTGACTTGTTCGTGGAGCGTTTTCAAATTCTGGTATTATAATACTTTATTGTTTCCAGTTAATCGCCATTTTGAATACGTGTTTTATAGATTTGCAAATGATACTTGTCCACACATGAACATGTTGAAGCTGGTTATAGGGTTTCAATACATATGCGTACAATCGTTCTTTAAGTTTTTGAACATACGTGTTGAAGTTTTGATAACAAGAAAAAGATGTGGTATGATTGGGGATGAGACAACTCATCGCAAGAAATAAAATGACACAGAAGTTTTCACCATAAGTCACCCCACGGCCTTCAACAGTGAGTAATGAACATACCACAGTCATTATTTCATAAATTATCTCATACAATATGTTAAACAGACAATTTGTTAAAAAAAATCGTAAAGGTTCCGCGAAACCCAGTGTCTCGCCTATTCTTTCTGTTAATCGCATGCTCAACAAAAATGAGGAAATATAAATCAATAAAATATTCCTGTTGATACTATCTTTTGATTGAAAAAAGCTTCTGTCCATGTTTGGTAAAAACCCAGGACAGTTTATGAATCTGATAAATGTTTAAAAAATTCTTGATACTATCTTATGATTATAAAGAAGCTTCTGTCCAAGTTTAATAGAAATCAAGGATAGTTTAAGAAACGTTCATTAAAATTTCAAAAACTTTAACCACAGAGTGAATGTTTGTAGACGCCACTGACGCCGACGGAATGTAGGATCGCTTAGTCTCGCTTTTTCGACTAAAGTCGAAGACTCGACAAAAAAAACCATACAATTGAAATCAGATTTCTTTCTGACATACGGGCGCACTACGCTTTTTTTTATCCTCCGTCAATATTTTGACGGGACGTTTAATGGTATACCAATGTCTGGCGTCCGTCCGTCCGCATGTCGCACTGTAACTTGAGAACCGCTTATCCATTTCATGAAACTTAACATAGTTGTTTCTTATGATGGTTTTCGGATTTAACTCAAATTTTTAGTGAAACAATTTGTATATACACGTATCTTTGTCGGAATTCAAATAAAAACCAAAAACTTATAAATATATATATTCCCTTTGTCTTCGTATATCTAACATAAACATTTTAACAAACTGACCACACTCTTACTTATAAGTTGGCACACATCAAAGTCGGTCGTGCTCCTATGGCAAACAATTTTGTTGGGAAAGAAATAAAACAACAGCAAAATTATTTTTCCTTTTATCAACACATTTAATTATAAATATTTGAAGCATAAATCTTTTCGATACAATTGTTTTAAATTACTTAAAATAAAAAAAAAGATCGTCATTGTTTAATCAGTTGCTATGTTATTTGGCACGTGTCAATCGGTTCATTGATTTTCGGCATATCAAAGAAAACCCGGCACGTGTCTCAATAATGTCGAACATCTCGTTTAATTATGATTATTTTTCTGAAAATTTGAAATTTATGCATTAAATATCAATCTCTAACATGATATATAAAAATAATACATAAACAGCAAACCTTCTAGTCCTTAGTGGCATTGTATAGTCAAAGCATTCGTGCACTAAGAACTCCTTAGCAGTGTTTAGACGTACCGGTAAAAAAAACATCCGTCATTCTTTGATAATCATAGAAGGTTAACAACTAGTCTGTTTCCCGGCCGTTATTGAAATTCTTGACCATACCTTAATATTTGTATATTCCGAAGGCATACTGAATGTTTTACGGAGGGGACCAACCTAGTCAGTAACAACGTACTATTGTGAATTATTTTTCCGGATAATAATCTTTTAGGCATACATTAAAAACGGTGTCATTGATAGGCAACCATGAACACAATGAAAAATTAATCCGTGAAAGTGTTCCATGTTTATTCCATTCAAATAAAGACTTGTTATGATAATACCATATATTTAACGATTTTATAAAAAAAAAAACCCAAAAAAAAACAAAAAAAAACAAGATTATATCTTAAACTTGTAAATCCAATTTCAAGTTTTAAAAGTCCTTAATTTAAAATAATACATGATATATTTGCTTGATCTTATATTTGTTTTATTAAAATAATGCCTTCAAATACATATAATGTTTATTTTTATTCAATTTTCCACAAAACATTTTAGCTTTGTTTAAATGAAATTCAGAACAGAGAATTCAAACACTGTTGAAAAGAATATACATATTCATGTTAATTCGCCTCAGTTTAATTTGTTAATTCAAGTTTGACATTTAACATTTTAATCCGCAATCCACATTTACCCGACAATCTTGTATATTGTATTTTCTCAACGGAATAACATAACGTGCATGTGACCATCAGAAACTAAGACAAAAATGATATTTATAATGGTATTTATCAAAACTTAAATATTTGAAAATATCTTAGTAGCATATGAATTTGCCAAATAAGCGAAGAATTATCATCTAACCTAGGATTTAAAACCAAGGATTTGTATAGTTTCTTTTCGATAAAATATTGTTGGTGTTTTTGGCGACTATAGCAGCAACATTGCCGTTATTAAATAAAAATATAAAATTTTCGCTATCAGATAATTATAGGTTAAAATGCTCATTAAAATGTATAATATTTGTCTTAAAACTACATAGAATGACATGAAGTTCATCTTCAATAGTAGAGCTACAACACATGTCATCTCGTGGACTTCTTTTCTTTCATACTTTCCAGTTTCTATTTTTTTTAGTGGAGCTACCCCACATTTAAATTTTGCAAAAGCACATTTGTTTTTAATTGACATAATATTTTTAACAAATAACTACGGAAGCGTATTAGCGCCACACATTTTTTTTAAATTTTTCTTCCTATGTTTGCGTTAAACGCAAACCTTTGCGTTATAACAAAAAACCCTTGCGTTATAACAAAAAACCCTTGCGTTATAACGCAAACCTTTGCGTTTAACGCAAAAATTTGTTTTATCTTATTTCTTATTCAAGATTCAAAGGAAACAGTAGTTATTAATGGAGGAGGCTGTATATAATAGAATTTATCACCTTTGTAGTAATTGCAAAGTAAACTGCTTGAATAATTAGATCATATCAATGACTAATAATGAGCAGAATAATATAAGAAGATGTGGTATGAGTGACAATAAGAAAACTCTCCATCTAAGTCACTATTCGTAAAAGTAAACCATCATAGGCCGAATTACGGTCTTCAACACGGAGCATTGGCTCACACTAAACAACAAACTATAAAGGTCCCCAAAAACGATATCCAAGTTACTACTAGTATATATATTACAAAGAAAATTGAGTAAATTGAGGTTATACCTAACAAAAAAATCAACCCTGCTAATATAGCTATAACCGAATATAAATATACTTCCAAAGTAAGCTCTCGTTTGAGAACTGTGTAAAGTAGGTTACATTCAAACAAGCTACCCTTTGGCAATTAATGTATAGAATGAAGATGTTTTATTAATAAAATTATGTTCTCTCTATTCAAATTGCTACCCAAGCATCTTAAAAATACTTCATTATATTGAAATGAAAATTCAATGACTTTCTATCAAAGAATCTTGATCAAATTTTGAGATTTAAAAAAATTGTTTCCTTATTAATAATTCATTTTAAAGCAGAAAGATCATTAAAAATGTCTATTTGAGATGGAGGTTTCACAATTGTATGACATTATTTTTGATCTTTCAATTTTAATATGACTATATACTAAACTCTATCTATTTTCTTGTTAAATTATATACTTTTCTTGCACTTCAATTATTCCATTATTCCTATGCATATTTATTATAATGATTTGGCCTTGTATGTATGTTTCTTTTTTTATCTACTAGTAAATCACATCCGAAATGAATGACAGACGGACATATATACAAAACTTAATGAATAATCTAAATAAAGATATTTGCGTTATAACGCAAAGGTTTGCGTTATAACGCAAAAGGTTTGCGTTATAACGCAAAAGGTTTGCGTTAAACGCAAATGTTTGCGTTATATCGCAAAGGTTTGCGTTATAACGCAAAGGTTTGCGTTAAACGCAAAAGGTTTTAAAGGTTTGCGTTATAACGCAAACATAGGAAGAAAAATAAAAAAAAAATGTGTGGCGCTTATACGCTTCCGTAAATAACAGTTGGCCAACAGTATATTTTTAAGTCCATTTTCACTCAGCTGAATAGAAGTTCCAATTTTAACTCTTCTGTCGTAGAAATGTCAATATCATGTTATTGTTTGTACGTACAACATGTATCATTATATCAAAATGAGTCAGTCCCAGTCAAGATTCACTGAATAACCACGAAATATTTACAGATGATAAAATATTTACACAAAAAGTCATGAATCTGTATGAATGTTATGTACGATGAAGTTAATTAAGTGTTCACAAGAAAGTAAGTATGACTGTAAATTTTATCTAAAGTCGGAACATACATATATATATATATACATATACTTTAACCGTGAGAAAAAATATAAGCTTTGGTGAGCTCTATAACCGACTATCATATAAAAACCGCAATGTATGAACGTTACACAATTAGAGATGAACGTTTGACAAATGCACGTTATCTGATATACACAATTATACACGATTGACGAACGCACGATACACGGTTAAGAATGAATGATTGATACACGCACGATACACGCACGATACACGGTTAAGAATGAATGATTGATGAGCGCACGATACACGCACGATACACGCACGATACACGATTAAGAATACACGATGCACGCACGTTACACGGAACATACACGGAACGATGAATGATGAATGCACGATTGGTACACGCACGATACACGCACGATGCACGCACGCAACACGCACGATACACGATGAACGCACGGAATAATGGTCAGTTTGAATTTTAGAAGGTCTGTATCTTTCGTCTCTCTTTCATAAATTAAACCAAAAAAAATACGCAATAAAAATAATCAGAAAAAATCAAAATATATCAAAAAATAATTTCGATATTTTAGCAATAAAATAAATCAAATAACTCAATCATAATCATGAAAACATGCAATGTTCATTTCAATATTAAATGTTCATAACTTAAACAAAGTTCTAATCAGACACGTATCTGTAGGGTGGACGTTTCACACGATATCCGCGAACGTATTCAATATTGTCAGTTGGGAAATTAGACATATCACACTGTTCATTTTCACCCAATTCAAGGTCAGACTCAATGTTATTTTTTTCGATTGTGGAAGCGTGAGACTCGGTGTCTCTTTGAATTACAAATTAATTAGCCAATTGTCAAAATCTCCATGATACGGTTTACGTCTGTTGTTATGAACAACTCTTGGTTTTGACGATTCGAACTTTTGAATCCGGTATACCAAGTCACTAATACTGTTTGTGATTAAACTGAATAAATGTTCTGGAATATCTTCTTTCGGCGAATCTTGAGAACAAGCTAACTAAATAAGTATTGTTACATCTCCACATGGCTTGTCAATAGTTTGTTCATACACCTTTACAGACTTATCTGTTGCGTTCAATTCTGGAATCGGAACGACATCTGATGATGAATTAACTACCTTTTTGGCCAACAGGAGCGGATGCTTCTCCACAAATCTATCTAACATGCTACAATCTGGAGCAAAACCAAAATCAATAACTTTCTCCGGAATAATCTGCTGGACACCCGTCGGAATAACTGTTGTCTCTGACACAGCAACCCGACAACATCGCACACCTTGTGTATTTAATACAGCACATGCAAGATATCTGTTCTTTGTTCACAGTCATTGTATTGTTAGACACACCAATGCAACACATATTTTGTTTCATGAAGTCATAACCGATAATACAGTCTATATCTTCATTAATATCAGCTACCCAAACCTCGTGTGTGAGAAAAGTTCCTCTAACTTTAAGTGGTTTACCATCGGCAAGTTTCATGCTGGTTTGTGTTTGACGCAACACCACTTTGTTTCAAACGGACAGGGAATCGTATACCTTATCGTTCAAAATTGTCACATTTGCAACTGTATCTACTAAACATTGAACGTTTGTATCTTGAAATTTAACAGGAATATACATTTCTTCATCGTCGCTCGCAACAAGACCAGTTCTAACTCTGTTTTTTTGTCGATATTTTTGTGTTACTTTTGTCATGTTTAGGACAATTTCTTCTAATATGGCCTATCTCTCCATAAGTCCAACATCTGCTTTTCCACTGCTTGCTGTTATTGTTGTTAAATCCGCGTCTCTGTTGAATCATATCGCTCTTCAGAAACTGAAGCTCACGTCGAAGTTCTTCTACCACATCAGTCAGTGTTTTAATTTGACCAGACACTTCTGAATTTTCCGAAATAGTAAAATTTCGTCCACTTGAAGGTTTGTCCCTCTGTTTATGCGCAATAAAAAAAAGCCTCGAGCTCAACAGCCAACTTAACTGCATCATCTAGTGTCTTTGGATGAGCTTGATGTATACGCAACCGTGTATCCGCGTAATCTAATGCATCAATGAAATGATCTTGGCTCAACATCTATTGTAATTCCAGTTGAGCTTTGGTATATGCTTTACGGCTTAGTCTCTTGATATGCTGCACCAATTCAGGCAGTTCATGATCTCTTCTTTTACGGATATTCTTAAGCTGCACACGGAAAAGCTCTGTTCTGTTTTCGGTTCCAAATCTACTTGTTAATGCTGCACATATTGATTAATAATCTTTACGCATTATCGGATCAATATCAGCTAAAACACTTTGCGCATTCCCACTTAGACTTGTCGCAAGGAACATCGCTTTCTGATTATATGTCCAACAATTTAATTCGAATATCATTTCAAACTGAATTTTGTAATCTTCCCAAGGAACAGAACCATCATATTTTGAGGGTGGGACAACTGGCTTTTCAATTTTCATACGCATGGATGAATGCGATCCTTGATTACCGAAAGGTTGGAACACGGATTGAATCGGTGATCTTCTCGGAGTCTGAGCACTTGAAATTTCTTCCTGAAGAGTTTCATACTCTTTAGTTAAACGCTGAATTTCTCTTTGTGTTTAAATCATTCTACGCGTTGAAGCTGATAACACAGTTGAACTTAATCCTATTCCCGTATCCATTGATACTTTAGGTGTTGCACCTCCGAAATATATCAGAGGAATCACGTTTATCCATTTTATAACAATTCAATTACAGTTACTTAATTTACGCACACGAAATATCTTATTTCATTTGAAATAATCCTATCACACAAAATTATCGGAACATTACTATAAATCCACTGAATATAATTAAACAATGTTAATAATATCCCACCGCTGCCACCAAACAATGTAACGTGATCGAGGGGAGGTCAACACCGACACAAACGGACGGACATAGCCATATATGGCACGACAATATATCCTGTGATAAATTCCCAGTAACAAAATAATACGGTATTTATATACAAGTTTATTAACAAATGTACATTACTTCCGACTTATTGACAGTTAGCTACACAGTTTAAACATATCAACTTTTAAATACAAGTCCTCCGCAATTTCACTGATTCAAGACTTAAGGAATACACAACATCCTTCCAGTATCACAGCTGATACATAATATGCCAGTCTCTTGAGCAACTGACCTTATAATAAAGTTTAATTACTTCATATCTAGACAAACAAATAGGCATAACTAATTTTATTCCCCTACACACCAAGACATCGTTTCTGGTCTTAATCACATCTGACAGTTCAACTTTAACTGCAGATAATAAAACTAGCCACTTGTCAAATAAGCCTTGAGTCATAAATTTTTCTCTATACACGAATAAACAGTTATAAAGCCAAACTAGAGGTAAATATTTACAAAACATTAAATATTACAATACGGTACAACTATGTCAACTCCAACGTTAACGAGTTTGTATTTCTAAAAGGCACCAAGCTGTTCTTTATTACACTTAAAGGGAAACTTGAAAAAAAATTAAAAGTTGATATTATGTCCATTCTGTATAAAACAGCACAAATTAATACATATTTTATTCTGCTAGATATGAGATCACCAACGATTTTAAATTTGGAGTATCAATTCTCTTCGGGTGGTCATTTTTACATCTTCTCGGTTTATATAACACGATATATCACAAAGGACCAAAACCAGCAGTAACCTAACGTAGTCGTAATTGTGTGCCGATAGCGTACGGTTGTTTTAGCTGACTAACTAACGTGATATGGAAAATAACATACATATCTGTCTTGCGTGTCCGATTGTGATATACTAGTCATTACTAAACGCATACGTTTGTTTATAAATAACATTTCTGGTGTAAAGAACGATATTTATGAAAATCTAAAATAATTTCAGAAAAAGGGTTTGGTGTTCTGTCTGTGCCTGTCCCATGTCAGGAGCCTGTAGTTCAGTAATTGTAGTTAGTTCACATCTGTCATTTTTTTGTTTTCGTAAATTGTTTCGTTCTAAATTAGGCCGTAAATTTTCTCATCTGAATTTTTTCATATTTTTCATGTGGGAGCATTTTTTATCTGATTATACGGTATGGGATTTTCTGATTGTTGAAGACCGTGCACTGGCCTATATTGGGTCCTCAATGCTCTTCAACTTTGTACTTGTTTGGCTTTATAACTATTTTGATCTGAGCGTCACTGATGAGTCTTATGTAGACGAAACGCGCGTCCGGCGTATTAAATTATAATCCTGGTATCTTTGATAACGTTCTATCATTGCTTGTCTCCACTTTGTTTGAACTTAAATGGAGAGTTGTCTTATTGAAAATCATACTTGAAACAAAATATTAAAAATAGTTGTATTTAAAACTCTATTTCTACTATTATTTAACATCAAACAACATATTTTAAGGATTTAATCTGACATTAGACAGTGGAGGCTGAATATTGGTTTATTTTGTTATCAAGTCGGTAGGAACAAAATAAAAAATCCAGCCATGAAGAAACAAACAATTTCGCACAGTCTCTCTTCTAAATGTAGAAGGACAGATCTTTTTCTCTATCATGGTTAGAAGGATGACATCATTTACAAAAGATAACAACTATGTGGACACTTCAGTACAGAAGGGAGGAGTGCCAGGATTATCAGGATGCATTGAACATACAAGCATTATTTTAAAACTGATTCAAGAGGTGAAAGTGAACAAGAAAGATTTTACATTAGTATGGTTAGATTTGGCCAATGCCTACGGCACTATTCCTCACATGCTGATACATTAGTCACTAGATCGTTTCTATATTCCCGACCACTTTAAGAGAGTAATAAGAAGTTATCTCAGTGGAATTTAGCAGCGGTTTACAACAAGCACATTTACAAGAACATGACAGAAACTACAAAAAGGAATAGTCAGCTAAGGTAATCTATGCCTGAGGAAGAAAAGCCTTAATATTTCAAAAAATTAAAAAACAATTGTAAACAGTAAATTTATAAATATAACCATAGCAATGTCAATTCCATCAATAATTGACAATCCCATCAAGTGTTTCGGAAAGTGGTATGATGACGCTTTAAGTGTTAAGAAAAATATCAGCAGAATCGACCATAGGTTTCAGAGGGAATAAGGAACATCGACAAGACAGGTCTTACAGGAAAATTAAAGGCATTTATATATATATATACATGTACTTCTGACAAGGATATCATGGCCACTTAGGTTGTACGAAATTATATTGACAATAGTTGAGAAGTTTGTAAAAACCTATCAACAGACATCTGAGGAAATAGTTGGGTGTCCCTCCAAGTTTTACAAATGTAGGAGTGTACAGAAGGACCTTTAAGTTACAGCTACAATTAACATTTATAGTGGAAGAGATTAAAGTTAGCAAAACTCGCCATATAATGACATAAAAAGAATCCAGATATGACAAATTAAAAACAGCAGGTGACCAAGTAAGAACAGGATGAAGTGGTTAGCCTCCAAAGCAGTTTTAGAGGCAGAGAGTAGATTAAGGCATACAGATATCGTAGGAACAGTGACAGTAGGAAGACAGGGCCTTGATATATCAAAATGTTGCTACTGGACAAACGCTAACACACAAGAGAGGCGAAGTCTAGTTAAATAAGGAATACAATCTAGAGAAGAAAACAAAACAGACAAGCAATGACAGTAGAATTAGCGAGCCAAGGTTTTTGGTCGAGATGGGAATTTAAACAACGATCCGTTACATGGTCGGAAATGTGGAGATATCTTCATTACCAACTACAGTTCCTTCTTAGATCAGTGTGTGATGTGTTACTAACACCTGCAAATCTGCACAGGTGGAACTTTGCAGAAACACCAGATTGTTCCTTGTGCAGAAACAGAGAAACTCTACAACATGTACTTTCAGGGTGCAATATCACTCTTACACAGATGTGATAAACATGGCGACACAGTCAAGTACTCCGGGAACTTGCTGAAGTGATAGAGAAACAAAAAAAAAAGATGCAAAACACATTAGAAACAAACCAATCAAGATCCAGTTTGTGAAGGAGGGGAATTATGTCAGAAAAGTAAACAGATCATATCTGGGATACTAAATCGGGCGAGAAATTGTCAGTTAGAGGTTGACATAGGAAAGAAGCTGCAATTTCCTGATATTGTATCAACTTATCTAAGACCAGACATGATTCTATTGTCTACCAGCAGTACAAAAGTAGTAATTATCGAGTTGACAATTACATGAGAGGAGAGATGTGGCGTAGCCAATAAAAAAGAGAGTGCAAAATATGATTTACTGTTGGCAGAGTGCAGAGATAGAAAATGGCAGACATGGAACTTTCCTGTTGAGCTTGGTTGCAGAGGTTTCCCTGCACAGTGAGTGTGGTGGTTGTTTTCTGAAGTTGGAGTGACTGGCCGGCATAGAAGAGCAGCAATTCAGAAACTGGACCAAGCAGGAGAGAAAGCACCTTGCTGGATATGAATGAAGAGAGACAGTAGTAGCTGGAAACCCACCACAAATACGCAAGGGGTCGAAACACATGATGACGGATGGCCTCGGCTGAGGACATTGATGGTGTTTGCAGTAATTCCACCAGTACTGTATGTAATTAATTTGTAAAAATATTCTTTGATGGTCGCTTTGGAAGTGACCACAAAAGCCACAAAAAATATGTGACTTTGTTTCCAGGTGAGACACAAGAAAGTTTATTTCATAATCTGACAAGGATTTAACTGATTAAGACCCCTTGACTGTCCTCATACCTTATTACATACTAGTAATAAATATCTGTCGTTTGGGTGTTTTGCCGAATACGTGCTAATTGAAAAGACTAGAGGAATAATTATTCTTTACATAATAAATCTGTAGACCAAGTAAAGCTGTTCCTTTATCTATTATTTATCAAAAGTCTTATTACCGTCTAGTATGTTTAGAGTGATCGATAATATAACTCTGGTTTGAATAGGAAGTCTAAAAAATAGCAGCAATCATTTTACTTCAGTTAAACAACCTAATATCGAACAATAAGACCAGATATGTCCTGGGAATGTAAATTATGTCATTAAACAGACAATTAATGTTTTCAGACGTAAGGTAAACGCATTAATAAGTTTTTGTTGTACATTAAATATCTTTGTTGATGTGGATGGTTCAGGTCTAATCATTTTTATTAAAACAGTTCTCTTTATATAACGTGTTATTGTCATAAAATAAAACTCATGTCTTAAAAAAAGAAGAAGAAACTGATAACTGTGTGTATTTTATTGATCGTTTTCGTTTCAAAATGTTTATTACACAACAAAAAATATTACGGTGTTAAGGAAAGGAGTAGGAAAATATTACCAGAAAATGTAACATGTAGACACTACGCACGTCTAGCGTACCATATTATAACCCTTTGTATTGCCTGTGTTGCTTCTTTTAGCGTAAAATAGTACTGTTAACTAAAATAAAAGTGCATTTATCAGTGAACTACAGAATAAAGAAAAACTTCTCTTTAGATGCAATTTCTTGGTCTTGAAGATTAGCTAGTTTCATAAAAATCCATGAATGTTTACATTTTTTTTTCACCCCAGACTTGTTAATTGTAAAAAAAATCGAAGTATTTTTAAAAGTAAAATGCTGAAAAAACTTCACAGTGGATACTTTTGGTCGTTATTGTTATTGATGTATCAAAAAAAACTTTAACAATACTAAACCTTAATGTTGACCTCGGCGCTGCTGACGCTTCTGACATAATCTAATATCGGTATGTCCCGCTTTTGAGAAAACAAATTCGCAAGCTCGACAAACAGGATGGAAATACAATATGTGTACATGTAAAATGATAATACTAGTCTGGATTAGAATGAGAGATATTAAGAATTCATCATTTTATTTGCATATTTTGAATTGTTGAGAGATTGTACAGACTCAAAACTGAATACACGAGAGTTTTGTGTCATACCACATCTTTTTATATCTATTTTACCGAAATGTAAGGTCATCATTAGCCAAGTAAAGCTCAAATTATATAGCATACATCTTTCTAATTAATACAAAAAAAATATGTTTCTCTGTAATTATTTGGGGTCGAATTGAGGAAACCTTTAAGACATTTGTCAAGAAAAATCAAGAATTTCCTTTGAAAAATTCATACTTTGTTAAGAATCTTTTAAAATATTTCAGACAAAGAAATTCCAAACACTAAATTAAGTTCACTTATTGCTAAAAGTGTCTTGGAAGCAAACATCATCAAGAAATAAGATGTTTGACAAATTTTGTTGTGGAATTTAGCAGTGTGGTGGACTTTTATAAGAACTGTGAACTTTAACGGTGCCTCAGAGCCTATGTCAACTATTGACGTCCGTCTTCGTAAATTATTTTAGAAATCTTCTCTGAAATAACTTTTCAAAAAACATCCATCTTTAACTGGATGTTCTTTATAGTTGTGTCTAGTTTATCAATTGTATCTGGGCCGGGATTTGATCCGTAATAAAAATGGCCACCATTGTTAATAATTGAACATAAAGTGGGGATTGGGTTTTTTGGCTTGTATCTCAAACCTAAAGCACCGCCATGAAATCTTCCGACCATTTGTATAACCCGATTTTTGTTTACAGTCCAGTTCATATTAGGGACTCGAACAGTATAATAGATAAAGAGAAACTGTAAACAGACGTATTCAGTGGTTGTCGTTTGTTTATGTGTTACATATTTGTTTTTCGTTCATTTTTTTTATATAATTAAGGCCGTTAGTTTTCTCGTTTAAATTGTTTTACATTGTCTTATCGGGGCCTTTTATAGCTAACTATGCGGTATAGGCTTTGATCATTGTTGAAGGCCGTACGGTGACGTATAGTTATTAATGTCTGGGTCATTTTGGTCTCTTGTGGACAGTTGTCTCATTGGCAATCATACCACATCTTCTTTTTTATATTATAACAGTAAAAGTGATGAAATTGTTAAATTTCCCTTATTGGAGTTATTGTTCTACGTTTTCTTTATGAAACACACGTAAATGTTATCGTTATGTAGTCGTTAGGTTAGGCCGTGTTCACATTGACCTAAAATCGGTGTTGTGTTAGTGTAACTCACACGTAAACTAAACACAATTGCGTTCCCATTGATAAAACTCAATGTTTACATGTAGTTTAAATGATGTTTTATCTACACACAGTCGATAGTCAATGTAGGCCTTGTGTAGGTTAAGTGTACACAAAACTAGGCATTTAGGACATTAGTTTTACCGTGTATATATTTAAGGAGGAAACTATTTTTGAGTAAAACTGATATTTTTGATAATTATTAGTATAGTTCTTTACAGAAATTGTTGTCTAAATTTTACAGTTTTTTTTGTTTTTTTTTAAATAACGTACTTCATTAACCCCTGATCAAGACTCAAAGCAGCATCATTGCCGAACCCATAAGGCAGCTACCAATTGATTTTCGGGGGGAGGCTATTATTATTGTTGAGTATAAAACATAAAGGCAAGGGGGTGGGGTGGCGAGCTATGGATTTTGTTTTGGAAACAAAAAATGTTTCCAGTTTTTGGCCCTGAAAAAAAATTTGTTTGTTTCACCCTCAGCTTCCACTATTTATAATGCTAAAATTGATTTTGACTTGTCACCAAAATTTGTCCTGAAAAAATCAATAGCTCACGTCCCCCGTCCTCCACTCCCCCCCTCCACAAAAAATGAAGTAAATAGTTGCTGCCTAATTCATTTGAAAAGGTCTTCCCGAATCAACTTGACGTACACAGAAATATTCGCCACTGGTCTTTACTCAAACAACGATTCACGCATAAATGCATGACTAAAAAAAGTGTGAGGTAAATGATATGTTTGTCTAGTATATCAGATCCGTTAAATAACACTTAAAATAAATAAAAAAACGTTACCCTATTCCTTTACTAAATACTCCTTGGAGAAGAAATACCATTTGAAACGAATAGAAAAGATAAAAATGTAGTGATCCCTAATATCTCAATCCTTTTTTTCGGCTGTAAGCACGCTGCTGCAGCTAACGTTTTCTAATGCGTAATCGAGACATCTCTAGTATATTCAAACTACTACAAATTATAAAAATGGCTTTTATAAAGTAGCAACCACTTAACTTAAAAAAGGGGGAGGGTTATTTTTTTTTATCTGAGTCAGATTTTTTTCGCGCGTACGTTTTTATTCCTTTTTTTCGATGCTGGTGATCAAATTCTTTTTTTTTTCAATATTTAACACTATAATGTATGGGGGAACTCTTGATTCATTATATTTTTTTTATCATCTGTATGACCATTTTTATTTTATCAAATTGGGGATCGGAATATTTCCATTCCAAACCACCCCCCCCTCCATCCCCAACCCCATTTTGAATTCAAATGGTTGTTCCCTTATCGCTAGAAAAATTGTCCAAATATATTGAATTTAGTTCTACGTAATGAACATTTAAATGACATATAGTTTACAAGTGGGAACATATCTTATGTACAGGTAGCTAAACACGGTGTATAGATGTGAACAAATGTAATGTGAAACCAGTGTACACTACACTAAACTAATTGTAAACATGTTTACTCTACACGGCGTTTGGTGTGAACACGGCCTTAGTCGTTGTTATCGATTGTTTTATAAACGACAGCCTGGTATCCGTGACGAGTTTTACTCGAAAGTATTGATTATTAATCTAATTTAGACAAAACATAACTTTTAAATGCTACAAATATATAAATTGAGGTGAATTATTTATCAACGGAAAATACTTTATTTCATTTCGGCCCAATTGAGGGTATTTTATTACACTAGCATTTTGTTTAAACTACTACGTTTATTGAAATATAAGATGTTCTTTAAACCGGCGCAAAGCTTACCAGCTGAGAATTGAACACAGCATAAGAGGGGATATCAACATGAACGGTAGAAATATAAAACTAGTACGATCGCGTTTATGTGATATTGTGGTTTTGAAGTTATTATTGTAGAAAATATATGAATGGAGTAGTGACATGATCATTTATAATTTACAATTGTAATTATGAACACATAATGTAAATCAATCCACCGTGTGGAACGGTCGAAACTGCTTAGTCATTCTATGTACTAGAGTTTTAATAGAAAGAAGAAAACAAGATATAATCAAAAGAAATAAACAAAAGAAATAAAAAAAAAATATTTGCTGCATCTCCGCTGAGCATGTGGCATTCAAGATAAAATGACATGCCGACATGGAATAAAACAAAATGTCCTGGCAAGGTGTCATGTCTACTTACGGACTGTTTCCTTGAATACTAGCGCGTTAACATAAGGCTGCAGTGTCAGTCTAGTGGGATATGCCTTTATTAAACACATTCATGTTGTCGTCCTGAAAAAAAACCCATTTCATTCCTTTTTAAGTTTTACGGACGCCTTCACGAGTTGGTTGACAATTATGGAATATCCGTTTCACAGATTATAACGGATATGTTCTTAATGTCGTTACTACAATTCAGTGCTCCTTTTCCGAATGTGACCTATCGAATTAGACGTGGACGTGTTATCGGGTTTGTATAACATGAGCAACACGACGGAGGCCACATGTGGAGCAGAATCGGCATACCTTTCCGGAGCACATGAGATCAACCCAAGGTTTTAGTTGGATTCGTGTTGCTCAGTTTTTAGTTTTTTATGTTGTATTTTGTGTACTTTAGTTTGTCTATTGGTCTTATTTTTTTCTTTAGCCTTTATTTTCGACTTATGAGTTTAAATGTCCCTCTGGTATCTTTGGCCCCCCTTTTACTATTGCAGATTAAATAGCCATCTTTTAAACCATGCTGTGACGTCAGCCTATAAATGTACCGTCGTTTCTTTTTTCTAGAATCAACTCTTTCGAAATCTGTCATTGAAATGAACTCACCAATTTATTTTATTTTCTATTTAATTCATTGTGTGCCTTATCCTAATGTAACTAATTTACTGATTTCTGTTGACTATTTGACTAAATTTAAAAATTTACATTTAAATATTGTAATTCGTATAAACTTTCTCTAGGAATCGAACTCCTCCTTAAAGTCTGTTATGTGTGGCTAACATCAACCTATCGACGGAACCTGTCGGCTATAATTGGGTTACAATGTATATGTCTATTGTATACATGTATATATGCTATATTATAAACGAGCATATGATAGACAATCGTATACTGGTAGTATGTATGGATAGCAGGGAGGTTTAGACCAATGAGTTGTAGAGTCATTTCAGAAATAGAGACTTGTTGGTTTATGTTCGAATCCCTGTTTTCTATTGTTGTCCCTTTTCTTCAGTTTTACCGGTGTTTGTTCTTATTCGAAATGATATTGTGAATTCTTTTGTAATACTATGGTTTTCCCGTATGTTTTTGGTTTATTATTGGCTATTTTACTTTTTAAAAAATGCCGACTAAAATATGCTGAAATGCAAATCAACGAAAAGTCTTGACTCGTGAAAGAGACCACTGCGGTCCCATGTTATTATTTGCACTATGTATAAATGAGTAGCACAGCACACATTTATTTTTTTCTCTGCAAAATAAATTATTTTGGATTTGTTGAATATGAAAGCGTACACAAAAAAGTCACTGTGACTGGCAAGTCAACCTTATGATGGTAGTCACTAAATGGTGGAAGAAGAAGACGAAGAAGTTAAACTTGAATGCCACCCAGGCTTATTATCTTAAATTGATCAACTCCACATTATCAGAGACATCAGAGAAAATGAAACAATCAACGGTATCAAATGATAACAGTTCGACGAGATCATGAAGATTTCCATCTTCTCAATATGAAGTTATTGCACACGTCATTGTAGATACGATAGTATTGGATTATTAAAAGTAAAACCATACCAGGATAGCTCAAAGCCAAGCTTTTTAATGCCCATGGAAAAAAGAAGTAGAACTTAAGGTAAAATATAAAGAAGCTGTACAAACTTGCTAAATTTTGTTGATTTAATAGGGATTTAGAATTGGTAGTCTGACACCTTAAAAGCGAAAAGCGGTGAAACAAAAATATCAGAAAACTTTTGATTTTTTGTCCTAATTACTGATCGTTTGAAATGCAAGTAATCACATTTCAATCTTTTTTTTATTGGCAAACAAGTCATATATATAAACTCACGACTTGTTGTATAAACACTGGTTTTATGGTGGAGGATACTGTTCATTCATATTTTGCAGAGGATTTATTTTGTTTTAATGTACAGAATGAGATACTGTCATTATTTATCGGTCTCATCCGAGTGCTCATAAGGGAATTACGAAAGAAGAAGAAAACGCCGAAGCTTAAGGTTGATTAATATTTACTTTATAGATGAAAGACGAGTTACTACAAGTTTGAGGTAAGTCAAGTTATAAATATTTTATTTTTTTATGCATCATATCACAAAAATGTTGATGAAGTTTGTGAGCATTTCCATTGAACCGACTTTCACTGAATTTACAGAAACCGCGCAAACAGCATGCATGTGATATATTCACTTATATTTGAGTCTTTTGCACTTGATTCCTTTAATCATTTCGGTATATGTATTCTAAGCCTTACCGGATCCTTTAAATACGATTACGATTTTGTTTGGGCGCATTACGTTTGCGAGCATTTGGGGGTTACATTTTTTTACGTTTTCGCACAGCTTTTGATTACATTAGCGTGCATTTATCTTACAGGTTAACTCAAGCAAAAAAGGGAACATAATAAAATATAAATAATATCAAAATATAAATGACTATATTTTCGCTTATTTTCTCGGTTCTAACAAAATCGCCAATATAAAAGATAAAAAATAAAAATAAAAGAGGTATTGCTTAAAGTTTTGAATTTGCCAAATAATAACCGCCTTAATATTCCGTATAACTTATATTCAATGAAAATCGCGATTTTTTGCACCCACGAAAATATTCCGCTTTACGTTCAAGTGAGTTTTTCCTTCATAAGTTATCATTTCATCTTCGTTAGAGGTGGGAATTCGTGTTGCTTATTCTTTAGTGTTCTATGTTGTGTCATGTGAACTATTGTTTGTCTGTTTGTCTTTTTTCATTTTTATTCATGGCCTTGTCAGTTTATTTTCGATTTATGACTTTGACTGTCCCTCTGCTATCGTTCGTCCCTCTTTTATACAAACTCCAGACATACGCCAACATACGCTAATTGCATGCCCAATAAAGGCATATGTACGCTTCTCGTACGCCCTTAAAACGCCTAAAGCTCGTTGTGCACACAATACAGATTTGTTGACAGGTTGAATGCGTCCTAAATTTCAATCGTATTGGCAGCGTACACGTTTTTTTTGAACTTTTTTAAATGAGGTCCAAAGTTGGGCTAGAATGACCCTATCATCTCCCGTTTTTATTTATAAATCAAAGGACATACGATAAAAATTTTGTTCACACTAGGTAAAAATGAAAGGCAATTGATTAATGTTACCTGGACCACAAGACCGAGGTGGGTGAAGTTACGTAACTTTTTAAATTGAGATCCAAAGTTGGGCTAGGATGACCCTACCACCTCTCTTTTTATTTCATAAAATAAGTTCCTACGGCAAAGCTTTTGTCCACAATAGGTACAAATGATGTGTAATTGCTTAAACTTGAAGTTGTCAGGACCGAAGTTGTTCAGGCTACGGAACTTTTCTGAATTGAGGTCCAAAATTAGGGTATGGTGTGTTCATATTGGTCCAATAGAATTGCCAACAAACAGGAAGTGTCTGTATACGGACTCTCTATTAAAATGCTTTTTGAGGTGTAATGTTTCAGTAATCAGTTCTATAACACAGCGATATTTTTTGTGGAAGGGGGAGGGGGGTGGGACTTGAGTGCTCGAAAATACTTTTGCAGAACAATTGTTTTGAAATTTGAATGAACAACACACTGTCTAATGTGTATTGTCATAATTATACAAGATGAAAAAAATTCAGTCAACAACAAGTAATGAACACAAGCTTTTGGTAATCAAGAATAAACCAACATAATTGCACGTATTCTATAGACATACACATTTTGTAGTACATATTAAAACACCGTCAAATACGTTAAAAATCTACTACCAACCCTTTGAACCTAAAATACATTTTCTTTCTTTTCATTTCTTTTTAATTGTTTTAGAATTGCGTATAATACAATTCAAACTGATTTACCTCGCCTCACTAATACTGATATCAATTTGTAAAATTCACACGATCATTTTTAAAAACATCACGATCACTTTTCTTCCCTTTAATTTTCTTTATTGGAGATTGAACACCAAAAGAGAATGATATTGGAAGTTGAAAAAATTTGATAGTACTGGTCTTTTTTACGGTGATATAATGTATAAAGCTAACAGGAATGATTATTTTGCTTCGTTTAACCTGTATGGCTTACTAGACGTAAACACGATAATCTTTATATTAAAGCGGAATGTTGAATGGCTTTTTTTTATAAGACTTCTGAAGATAATTTATAGTTAACGATTACAAGATTAATAATAGGATTATACTGTCCAAAGTAAACTATCATTTAACAAATCATAAACAGTGTCCACAACTTGTAATTTAAGATATTTCTACAGTACATTAGCACTCCGTTACACCGAAATGGACACCTGTCGTCGTGATCTAAGGTGATAACTTTACCAAATAACTTTTAATATATGTTAACATGTTACTGTTACCGGGGTGAAAGAGTTCTTGTCGAGAAAATTACACAGAAGTCAGATATTGATTCACTTGAACTATCAACCATATGAACACAACATATATTTCCCTTCTTTTATGAGCACTTCAAGTGTCTCTATATTGACAATTTGTCGTCAACACCGTAGTTAGTAATTTGAATTGAACATATTTTATATTTAGTTAAATATATCAAATAGCGAAAGATTCGTATAAAAGCACAATTGAACTCACTACATGAATTTCGTACTAAACAAGTAAAAATATCAAACCAAAGCATGATTACTATCATATCATATATAGCTGAAAATATAAATCCATGCATATTTTAGTTTGACTGATTCGCGTACTTTTGCAGAAAATTTAAAATATAGAAATTACTCTGCAATATTCCGTATCAGTGTTCACGATTTAGAGATTGAGAGGGGAACGTACAAAAATCTGACAGTGTCAGTACGTATCTGTAAATTGTGTGGCACTGAGGTTGAGGATGAACGTATTGCGTTCACTGGATTTTTAAGGTCACGCTGGGATGACTTCAAACGGAAAAACGTCGTTGAATTGTTGATTGGAAGCAAACAATTAAAAAACAATATCTTATAAATCTGGACAAATTTAAGAATTGTTTTCAGATTTGTTTTTTATGTACAAGTTCTTAAAAACAACCATTTAGTAATAAAATATTTGAACTTTTATATGACTTTAACGATCTGTCTGAACTATCAGTTAAAAAAATCAAATAAAACTTTAGTCTTGTAATTACAACGGAATTTGATGAGACTGTCACCAAAGTGAGAGGGTTAGCGCTATAAAACCAGGTTCAATCCACCATTTTCTACATTTGAAAATGCCTGTACCAAGTCAGGAATATGACAGTTCTTGTCCATTCGTTGATGTGTTTTGTTATTTGATTTTGCCATGTGATTATGGACTTTCCGAATTGATTTTCCTCTAAGTTCAGTATTTTTGTGATTTTACTTTTTACATTTATTTCTTCTGTGCATGATAACTATGTAAAAAGAAAAAACAGGAAATTATTACATATTTTGAAATTTAGTTCCTACCTATACATTGTATAGCTGTTACGTTGTCTATAAGTAAAATATTTATGTAATTTTGCTAAAGATAATATTTTTTGGATAATTGTCAAACCATTGGTAAAAGTTCCTTTTAATAATGACAAAAAAATGAAATGAATTATTAAAAGAGAGAACATTAACCCTGTTACTCATACAAGGATAACCTTTTTTTGTACTACCAAATTTTTCTGGAATTAATGTGCTCTAATGTGCAATAAAGCTATGTTGATGTTTTTATCACCAGTCAAGATGCGATATAGTGTTAACGTAAAATGACTATCACTCTATTTGAAATTAAAACAATGGCTACGAATGCTTGACGTTGGAGAATTTATCATAGAAAGTAAGGCGGCTATAAATTAGTATTATTACTGAACATTTTGTGATTTTCCATTTATATGATAAACCAATCACAATGAAAATTTATGGAACGCCACAGCTGCCTTATGATAACAATAACCATAGCATAATGGGTAGATATATATCATGAAGCAAATTTTCTATACTACAACGACATTTGACTTATTACTATGAAGACATCTTGATATAACATGGAGCTACCGTTTCATACTGATTTGTCAATTGACTAAACTATTATTTGATATAGCTATATCATTAAGATACATTTTATACTATAAAGACATCTTAATATAACACCAAGCAACTTTTTCATACTATTTTTCCCCCTCAGTATATTATAACGATAAATTTGTATACTATACAATCATCTCGATATAACATGGAGCAATTTTGTCATACTTTTATGTCATATAACTATCTTATAAAGACATATTTTAATATCAAGCTCACAATTCTTATATCACGAGGTGTCATCTATATACCAGTAGACTATTTGATTACACTATAAGGCCATTTCGTCATATCATAAGACCATTTTACCATACCTTAAGACAAATATATAATTAGCGGCGAAAATTCCCTGCGAAATTCATCAGCAGGATCGATTGTAATAATAAAAAAGACCGTGAAGGAAATCGTTTTGCAGACCTAAGGGAATCGCTTTCAAGATGAATAAATATATCGACTTTAATGTTGCATTTGCCCTCAGCGATGCAGAGTTGAAAAACCTTGGTGTTTACCCGAAAGGCGACACATATAGGTTGGTGCCCCTTAAAAATAAACAAACAAAAACTAAATAACATAGAAGACAAAAACAAAAAGATGGTCTATATTCTTTTCGCCAAATTTTGATTATCACAGCAAATATTTTTTAGAAAGATTACTTAAAGGAAGTGTTTTCAAATCATGTTGACAGGGACGGTGAAAAATGTGTTACCCGTATACCGTACCAATTTTTCCCGAACCTTTTATTATTTATTTACTAAATGCTGAAAGGTAGTTCAGATGGACAAATGATCGAAATAACATTATTAACATAATTGTTAAAAACATAATGATCGGTAAAATGAAGTTAACAAATCAATGCTGAAAGTCGACAAATCTTTACTTTTCTATCTAAATTTTACGAAATTATCTAGCGTTTTACATAGAAACTTTCCGGTCAAAGGGTGAGGGGTTTGCACTTCAATACTCAATTGATAGGGGGAGCCGCTGGGGTTCTTGTACGCTACCCTTTTCGCATAATTAAGATTTTTAAAAACGGGTATCACCATCCCGGTAGTCAGCACTTTTGTGCTGACATGAATTATCATTGATATGGTTATATTTATAAATTAACTGTTAACAAAATTTTGAATTTTTGAAATACTAAGGCTGTTCAACCTCAAGACATAGATAACCTTAGCTGTATTTGGCAAAACTTTTAGAAATTTTGGTCCTCAAGAGTCTTCAACTTCGTACTTTATTTAGCTTTTTGTCACTGATGAGTCTTGTAGACGAAACGCACGTCTGGCGTATATACAAAATTTAGTCCTGGTATCTATGATAAGTTTATTTTATACAACCACTGGGTCGATGCCACTGCTGGTAGCGATTTATTTTCCCGATGGTATTACCATCCCAGTAGTCAGCACTTTTGTGCTGACATGAATTATCATTGATATGGTTATATTTATAAAAAAACTTTTTTTTATAAAATTTTGAATTTTTGAAATACTAAGGCTGTTCTACCTCAGGCATAGATAAACTGAGCTGTATTTGGCAAAACTTTTAGAAATTTTGGTCCTCAGGACTTCAACTTCGTACTTTATGTGGCCTTTTTAACTTTTTTTGATTCGAGCGTCACTGATGAGTCTTTTGTAGACGAAACGCGCGTCTGGCGTATGTACAAAATTTAGTCCTGGTATCTATGATGATAGATATAGGAAGATGTGGTATGAGTGCCAATGAGACAACTCTCCATCCAAATAACAATTTAAAAAAAAGTAAACCATTACAGGTCAATGTACGGCCTTCAACACGGAGCCTTGGCTCACACCGAACAACAAGCTATAAAGGGCCTCAAAATTACTAGTGTAAACCATTGAAACGGGAAAACCAACGTTTATTTACAACCACTAGGTGGATGCCACTGCTGATGGAGATTTATTTCCCCGAGGGTATTACCTTGGAGGATAGTGAAGGATGCACGACAAAACATCTAGATAGAAAAGATCAGAAAAAAATTATGTTATCATCGTGAAAGGCCAATTGAGTAAATCCATATAATTAATACATGTTTATTATAAGACTACATTATATCGAACTGCACATGTTATAAACCCAGTGTTATCTATAGATAACGTCAATGAACTTTAAGCACGTGTAACTGTTATAATGCCAATCAAGATAAGATAGGCGGAGTCTCTATAAACGTAAACATTGACCAGACGATATAGCAATATCATTACAACCCACCTCTTGAGACAAACAATTAATTTAACACAGTTCATTAAGTCACATTAAAAGTCTAGCCAGTTTGTGTTGTATGTTGAATCTAATCAACTAAAATAAATACTAGCAGACAGTATAAAATTAAACTGTCCGGTGAAAAAACAAGGGACATAATAAAGGAAACGATGAATTATGTGTAAGCAAAAAACGCTTTCAGGGTAAAAATCCGGGTTTCCGAGCAAAAAACCCAATCTTCAAAATAGGTACAAAAAAATGTTCATTTACCGATTTTTACAAATGAGGGCACATTTTAAAGCGGAAACACTCAGTTTTAAGAATATAGCAATCTTAAGGTGTCTTTCGGAACTTTCTCGCTTCGATTTTTCACATAAAGGAAAAAATGACAATTTTTGAGCTTAAAAAAAAAAAAAAAAGGAAACGATGAATTATGTGTAAGCAAAAAACGCTTTCAGGGTAAAAATCCGGGTTTCCGAGCAAAAAACCCAATCTTCAAAATAGGTACAAAAAAATGTTCATTTACCGATTTTTACAAATGAGGGCACATTTTAAAGCGGAAACACTCAGTTTTAAGAATATAGCAATCTTAAGGTGTCTCTCGGAACTTTCTCGCTTCGATTTTTCACATAAAGGAAAAAATGACAATTTTTGAGCTTAAAAATTTACACTGAAAAAGTTGATTATTGTCGTATTATTCAATCGATCTGCCCTTTTTTATCAAATAAATTAAAGAATAGCAATAACTTGAATTGAATACCATCTGAAAACTTAAATAAATTTGAAATTTATCGTTGAAATTTAATGAAAACGGTCTTTCAAAAATAACACCAAAATTGGCGGCCATTGCAACTTGTCTGACGGACACTTATGATTAAGATATTCCTACTCAGAGGCTTCCGGTTGTCCGACTGATTGTTTATACGCATCGCTCTCGGCGCCGCTATAGTGTCGTGGCCGTATTATGACGTCGCCGTTTTCGATTCCGTCACAGTGGTTGCTAATTTCTAAAATGGCGGCCCGCTCGAAGGAACGTTTCACTAAAGCAGAAGAAAGCAAACCATGTTTTGATTTAAGTGCAACAATGAAAATGCTACTTGAAATGGACACAATCACAATGTATGGCAACAAAAATAGCCGATAGTGGTCTTGATATGAATTACCGTCCGCTCAACTCATTTTTGTATATAAAAAAAAACAACAAAAAACCTTTTAGTTTACTGTAAAGTTTATATAATTTCAAATAAAATATTTATTTATCTCGCAGATTTCTTAGTTGTATGAAAAAATATTGTAAAACAAAAGAGATATTAAAACTTTTTGTCGATCAGTTCAATATAATCAACACGTAAAATGGCGAATATGAAATCCGTCTGGTCAATTTTTTTTTGCTGAAAAACAATTTGTTTTACTATAAAGTTTTAAATTTTCATATAAGATAACTATTAATCTCGCAGATGTCTTAGTGGTATGAAAAAATATTGTAAATCAAAAGAGATATTAACACTTTTTGTCGATCAGTTCAATATACGTAAAGCGTACATAGAGTGAAATCCGTCCGGTCATTTTTTTTTGCTTAAAAAATATTTTTTATTAGATTTTCATAAAAAATAGTCTTGTATCTCTAAGGTATTCAAATGTTAAAATAATCTATCAAATAACAAGAAAGGTCCGGTGAATATCCAGTCACAATCCGGGCAACCGTCCTGTCATTAGTGTAACCCAGCTGTTGGCAGCGTATCGTCGCGATGCGGTATGTGGGATTCAGCGCATATTTTCCGGAAAAAAATAGCAATATATTATTACTAAGAGAAACAGCACGTTAGCGTACAGCTTCCAGAACTTGTAGTTTTCTGTCCAGCATAGGGACGTTAACAAGAACAAGGAGTTTCTGTCGACTGTAAGTTTTCTCATATCACACGAAACGTCATTATTATATAGTCTTCTATACTACATGTATAAACAATTCATCAAAACTTAATTTCACATTTGTATTTATCCGGCTCAGCCTGTTGGGTTATACAAAGCAGGGTCAAAATTCATCAATATGTTCTAGTTCTGAATATGTATTTAACTTGCCACTGGCCGTTAATGTGTGAAGTGTTTGAAATATTATTTATTTCACATGGGACGACAGAAATTATCCAAGTGTCTTCCATCTTTCCTAAAACATTCCTTTGGTATCTTACGTCTCTCTTTCCCTCTATTTTTTTCTTTATCTTTTGGGGAGGTGGAGCACAAATACATGAACACGAGTTATTTGTAGAGTAATCATATATTTGTTGAAATATCAAACGTTATTTAAGAATAACGCCCCATTTAAAAATCACTGTAAGAAGCATACAAAATTTTACATCAGTTGCTTGCTGTCGAAATCAATGAAAATGTAGCACCGTATTATAAATAAATCATACTCAATCTTTCTTTAATGCTTTGTAAAGGCTTACATAATTTAAGCACCTAAAAAAATATATGTTGTTGTATTTCTTCAAACTGTAGCTACATGCAGCAAACAGTACGACCAGCAGATTAAAACATACGACCGCTAGACGTCATAGCAATATGGGAATATCAAACACTATGTCTAGTTATTTTGGTCTTTTTGATGACCACAACAACAAATGTTCCACACTATATATTTGGCTTTACAAGTCACCGACAAGAGAATTATTTAACACACAAATACATGTATGTATGTAGAGTAACATATCTTTCAGAGTGCTAAACTGTAACCATCACACCAGGGTCCGTCTTGTAAAAGAGTATTCAACTCATATAGAAAAATGTTTTTGTGCTGAATTTCGTATAATTTTTGCCACTGAAATATTTGCAAAAATTAAGAAAAAGACGGGGAAAAAACAAAACAAAAACTAGTAGTTCAGATGTAGGTGCGTGTTCAGATCTCTCAATGTGATCACTTGCCTTTCAAAAAACAGTGACATATAGAGATTGTCGGAATCCGATCATGACTGAAAAGGACAACAACTTTTGTCGAGCCTTCGATTTTAGTCGAAAAAGGGAGACATAGCGATCCTACATTCTGTCGACGTCGGCGTCCACAAATATTCACTCTGTGGTTAAAGTTTTTGAAATTATTCTGGTTTCTACCAGAAGCTTGTTTATAATCATAAGATAGTATCCAGAAGTAAATTTTGAAAAAAGAATATCCATTTTTTCCGTATTTTACTTATAAATAGACTTAGGTTTTCTGCCGGGATACAATACATTGACTTTGTGGTTAAAGTTTTTTTTTAATTTTAATAACTTTCTTATACTATTCTGGATTTGTACCAAACTTGGACTGAAGCTTGTTTATGATTAAAAGCTAGTATCTAGAAGGAATTTTGTTAAAATTTTGTACCTGTTTATCCGTATTTTACTTATAAAATGACATTAGTTTTTCCTCCAGTTAATATTACATACAGTCTACAGTTAAAGTTTTTAAAACATTTATTAGAAAAAAACTGTCCTTAATTTTTACCAATCTTGGACAGAAGCTTCTTACAATGAAAAGATAGTATCGAACGGAATATTCTTACTGATTTTTTCCCCTCATTTTTGTTGAGGGATTAACAGCATAAGAAGGCGAGACACTGGGTTCCGCGGAAACCTTACGATTTTTTTAAATACAAAGGCAGCTGATTTTCTCTTGATACCTTGGTTCTTTAAAAATAATGACCAACATGATATATCAGAGTGCTGAAAATGGCACACACAATTAATCAGTTATTTTCAAATTACCTCAGGCTATTATTAATCCGTATTGGGAAACAAAAGTATGTATGCCATATTGAAACATAATTGTGATAAAAGAATATACATCCAAAGAAAAAGAGGTGCACCAACAGAAAATAGAATCTGCAATCTTTCTCTAATTTCATCGGATATACAATAATACAATACTAATTTATAAACATCTCACAATCAATAATATCGGATCTCAAAATTTTAACTCTTACCAAAATTTCTCATACTATCTCATAGTAATACTATAACTTGGAAGTTCTAAGCGGAACTCGAGCTTTATTTAGAACTCTTACTCGAGTTAATATGCGAACTCAAAATGATATTCGAACTTCAACTCAAAATCTAACTGGAACTCGAACTCATTAAAATGTCTACAAATGTCATCAACACTTCACTTGTCATCTGATAAAAAAACTAGAGTTAGATAAAATATATCAACTTTTCCTCAGAAACACGGAAAGATGTACATGTAACAGAACAAGAAAAAAAAACTAGTTCCGTTTATTCTAAGTTAAAAGATTTATTTATTACATATCAACTGGGAACATGATATGTTCCTGATATCAATATAACGATATGTTTTTTATTGTCAATATGTATTAGCACTGATTTATCAGATGCAATTGTATTTCTCATAACGTACCAAGGTTGCGCGAATAATCGAACGGAAATATCATATATTAGTAAAACATAAAGCTTTCATACCCAGGCGATGAACACTGAACATATTATGTACAATGAACACGAAACGATGTATGAAAAATGGGTGCGGGATGATAGAACTCAGACAAAAAATTGGTTTCCACAGTTCGAATAACTGACTTATGAAGCGTTGTGTAATTACGGAAATGTTAACCATTTTTTCCTTACGAAAATAGTTTTATCAACGTTTTGAGTTTATGGCATCATAAACACGGCATTTCAAGTTTTATCTACACGGTGCGAATGGACAAGCTCGTGAAATTATTCTGTCTGCAGTCTAAAAGGAACGTATTACTTTTTAGCACGGATACCTTCGGTCTTCTGAGATAAAATATTATTTACCTGGAAGCCGAAACTTATTTGCATAATACGGCATCATCGGAGACAAACATTCGTTTTTTCCCATACAACAAATGCAATTATGAAATACTAAAGATGACTTCAACTTTGACAATTACTTTACAATCAAATATTACTGTATCTATATTTAACGATTCGATAGATTGATAAAAATATTAATGAATAATCAAAATACCTAAAAAAATGTTCAATCATGATAAAGTTATTATATTTTAATTCAGTACAAGCGTTGCAAGAAGTGCTGTTATGCCAGCAACGTCGTTCTATAACGTTAACAGAAAAGTTTATAGTTCCCGCCAAAATTCGACGATAAGATTATTTCCGTTTTAACGGATTTAAAACATCGGTGACCCCCTTTTTTATTTATGCTTTTAAAATCTTCCCTGAAGCTGCAATTTATGCATAAGTTTGAAGGGAAAAACATTAGTAGATTTTTTTTTATTTCAAGAAAAGTCTATTATAAATAGCAATTAAAAATGGCGGGAAATGTCCAAAGGCCTCCAAAAATAAGGAAACAGAGACAATTAAATGCGTTTAAGGTACAAATAACATTTGACTGTATTTGATGTTCCAGTTTAAAATCGGTTTTCAATAATTTTGCCATTTTAAAGCAATTTAGAGCGCTATTTCTATATTTTGGTATAACGCGATTCTTTAAGTTTTGATGACGTTATATCTCGAAAACAACATCGGTGACCCCAAAATTTTTTCCGCCTAAAATATCGTAATAAGTATGATCTGTCTACATGCAAAATTTCAATGAATTATTATTAGTAGTATAAATAGTGTGATTTCCCTTTAAACGATCATACGAAATTATTTTAGAAAATCACATGTTGATCAATAAAGAAAATAAAGAAAATGTTTTCTCAAATAAGTAGTAAACGTATGCTAAATTAAATAATTTTGATGGACAAGTTTGAAGAAATTGTGATTATCTATTTAAATAATTTCATGCAAACGTAAGGTCAGGATAGACTCTCCTGCCTTTTCCTCCTCGCAAAATCTGAGCAAGGGCATTATTCTGTCCCTTACGGCACTACTCAGATTTTCTTATGAATTTAACACTCTTCTATTAGTCGAGTAGGTTTTTTGACAGATCTTTCACTTCTTCTTACATACGATGGTTCTGTAGATGCTCATCAGTTGTAATGTCAACATCGTTGTGATTGTTTTCATTTTCTAGATACGTTTGTTCGATTTTGTCTTCTTTTGTTTTCAATAAATGTTTTCTGTTGCGTTTAAAAATTTGTCCTTCTGGTGTTTCAACCAGGTATGAATTCGGAGTGTTATTATTTCTTACAACAGTGCCTTGGTCCCATTTACCGTAAGGCTTGTACTGGAATCGAATAGTGTCATTCGGTTGTAATTCAGGTAATGGTTTTGAACTTTTATCGTAATTTTGTTTTTGATTCATTTTTTTGGTTTTATTTTGGTTAGCGTGTTCTTTATATTACCGCATTTTGGTTTCAAACGGTTCTTTATTGTCGGAATAGTTGTCCACAGTCTTTTATTCATTAAGAGTTGAGCTGGTTAGTAAAGATTTTCCAACGGCGTATTTCTGTATTTTAAAATAGCAATATACGGATCTTTTCCGTCCTGTTTAGATTTGCTTAGCATTTTCTTGACGCTTTGAACTAATATCTCGGCTAATCCATTTGACTGTTGATAGTGTGGACTAGATACTGTGTGTGTGAATCCCCATGATTCTGCAAATTGTCGAAATTCAGACGATACATATTGCGATCTTGAATCACTTCGGACTTTTGTCGGTATGCCGTGTCTCGAGCTCGCTAAAACGGATTGCATATGTGATATAACGCATGACGCACTTATGTTCTCTAATTTCGCAATTTCAAAATATCTTGAGTAGTAATCGACAATGATTAGGTAATTCTTATTGTTCCAATAAAAAATATCAGTACCAACTGTCATCCACTGTAGATCCGGACATTCACTTTCGAACATTGGCTCTTTTGTGTTTGACCGATTCTAAGCACACACTGCATTTCGAAATAAAATCTGTGCATGAATTCCTGGCCGAAAAATAGAGTCTATTGCTTATTTTCGTTTTTTTTCTAATCCCAAATGACCTTCGTGTAGTTTGTTGAGAATGTTCTTTCTCATACTTGCTGATATAATCATCTTTTCTCCTTTTAAGATAAGTCTATTTACGTTTGATGATAACTCCCGGAAATTCAAGTATTCAGAAACCTCCCGGGGAACCTCATTTTTCTCATCTGACCAGCCGTCTATTATTAGCCTGGTCAGTGTTTGCAAGGAACCATCCTTTGAAGTTTCTTCTTTTATTTGTTCAAAATTTCTATCAGACATTGATGTATTTCTTATGACCATGTTTACGAAACACTCTATATCATTTTCCACTTCATTATTTGTGTTGATCTTTATTGGCGCTCGCGATGACATGTCTGGAACTATTTAATCCTTCCCTGGTATGTATTTCAGTGAGAAGTCACATTTTTGTAACCTCAATAACATCCTCTGTAGTCGTGGCGGAACAAACCCTAGAGATTTTCTCACGATCATCTCTAACGGTTTGTGGTCAGATTCAACCTTTATGTGTTTACCATATGTGTAATCGTTAAATTTTTCCAATCCAAATAGCATACCAAGCAATTCTCTTTCTATGTTGGCATATCTGCTTCCGGCATCTGTCAATGATCTTGATGCATATGCAACCGGTTTATTGTCCTGTCTCAACATTGCCCCTAGACCTCATTGGGATGCATCACAACTTACAGTAACTGGTTTTGACACATCGTAAAAACTTGAAACTGGATATCTAATTATAATGTCTTTTAGTTTTTCAAATGCTTGTTGCTGTTCATGTGTCTAAATGAACTCATTTTCTTTTTTTAACAGCTTTCTGATAGGCTCTGTAACTGCTGACATATTCGGAACAAACTTTGCTAAATATTTAATTGTCCCTAGTAGTCGTTGTATTCCTTTTTTGTCTGATGGAGCCGGCATTTCTTTGATAGCAAGTATTTTTTCCTGATCGGGTCTTACTCCATCTGCACTTATAGTGTGTCCTATGTACGTCACCTCCTTTACTCGAAACTTGCATTTTTCGGCATTTAACGTAGATCCAACCTCTTGACATCTATTAAGAACCGACCGAAGTCTATCATCGTGTTCCTTTCGCGCTGTTCCCCACACTAGAATATCGTCGATATCAGTTTCAACTCAATTTAAGTTTTCAAACAATTGTGACACTCGTTTTTGAAATACTTCTTGTACCGATTTGATCCCAAAAGGCATTCGTAAGAAGCAATACCTCCCGAATGGAGGGTTAAACGTTGTAAGGAGCTGGCTTTCTGTATCCATGCTATATATCAACTATTTTATAAGGTGGGGTAGGCTGTCCGACCCCAACTCTGGATCTTCTTTAAAAAAACAAATAGAACAATAACCTGGATTGTTTTCTCAAGTAGACCTCTGTAACCCTGCTTTCCTTTTGCGGACACATGCATTGCCGAAGAACATTTGTTTATTGACTTTTATGAAAGAGTTGGGTAGAGTGTCAGACTTTGAGCTAATTAAAAAAAATAAACCGAAGATCATCCTGTATTTTTGCTCAAGTAGACATCAGCTACCAAGTTCCCCTTTGCACCTAGCTCGAACAGAAAGGATTGCCGTAGATCATTATTCTGTGAGAGTCGGTAACGATGTCCGGTCCCAACAACAGACCTACTTATAAAAATAAGCCCTAAAACCACCAAAGAGTTTTCTCAAGTAGACCTTAGTTACATAGCTTCCCTTCAAACCTTTTGTAGACAAAGGATTTGCAGAATAAAATTGAGAATGGAAATGGGGAATGTGTCAAAGAGACAACAACCCGACCAAATAAAAAACAACAGCAGAGGGTCACCAACAGGTCTTCAATGTAGCGAGAAATTCCCGCACCCGGAGGCGTCCCTCAGCTGGCCCCCAAACAAATATATACTAGTCCAGTGATAATGAACGCCATACTAATTTCCAAATTGTACACAAGAAACTAAAATTAAAATAATACAAGACTAACAAAGGCCAGAGGCTCCTGACTTGGGACAGGCGCAAAAATGTGGAGAACTTTTTTTTATTAACTTTTCTTTAAGGGAGGTATAGGGTGTTCGACCCAAAATTTGGACCTACGTTAAAAATTAAAAACTAAACCAAAGAACACTCTGGATTTTTCCAAAGTGAATTTTAGATACCAAACATCCTTTTGCACCTAGTGATGACAACAGTATAAGCGTAGAAATATTTTTATTAACGTTCTGTAAGGATAAGGTAGGTGGCCATCCCAAAATTTTGACGTACGTTAGAAATAAAACAAAATAAACCGCAGAACACTCTGAATTTTTTCTCAAGTGGACATAAGGTACCCAATATCTCTTTGCACCTAGAGAGGACAAAAGTATTAGCGTAGGACCTTTCTTATTAACTTTTCTGTAAGAGTAGGATAGGGTAGGGTGTCAGACCCCAAATTTGGACCTACGTGAAAAATTAAGCAGGGCGCAGCTTTATACGACCGCAGAGGTCTAACCCTGAACAGTTGTTGCAAAAATGTTTGCGGTCGTAAGGTCGTATAAACCAAAGAGCACTTCTGATTATTTTCTCAAGTGCACATAAGCTAACCAACATCCCTTTGCACCTATAGATGACAAAGGTATTAGCGTAGGACATTTTTTAATTAACTTTTCTGTAAGTGTGGGGTAGATTGGCTGACCACAAATTTGGAACAAGGTTAAAAATAATAAAAAAAATTAACCAAAGAACACTGAAGTTGACATAAGCTACCCAACATCCCTTTGCACCTAGTGATGACAAAAGAATAAGCGTAGGACCATTTAAAAAAAAAACAGTTATGTAATGCAGATATAGGGTGTCCGACCCCTACTTTGGACCTACTTTAAAATAAAGAAGCCAAAGAACACCCTGTTTTTTTCTCAAGTATACACAACCTTACAAACTTCCCTTTGCGCCCAGTTCGGAAAAAAGTATTAGCATAAGACACTTTTAAGACATTTTCTGTAAGGAAATGGAGAAGGATGTCTAACCCTAACTTCGGATCTACTAAAAAAAAAAATAGACATACGCTACCCAGCTTCTATTTGCAGCTATTCCAGACATAGTTTTTGACGTAGAACATTTTCTATTAACCTTCCTGTAAGGTAATGGGATAGAGTGTCCGACAACAACTTTTAAAAAATAAAAAAACCGAAGAACACTGTTGATTTTTTCTCAAGTGGCCTTAAGCTACCAGAAATCTCTTTGCACCTTCTTTTCTGTAAAGGTGGATTAGTATTTTCGACCTCACATTTTGTTCTACGTTTAGAAATTAAAAACTATACAAAAAACGCTCTCAAGTGGTCATAAGCAACCCAACTTCCCTTTCTACCGAGTGATGACAAAAGTATAAGCATAAAACATTTTTTTTATACTTTTCTGTAAGGTTGGGGTATGTGACCAACCTCAAATTTTTGCCTACGTTAGAAATTAAAAAGAAATAAACCAAAGAACACTCTGGATTTTTTTCTCAAGTAGACATAAGCTACCCAATATCCCTTTGCAGTTAGTGATGACAAAAGTATTAGCGTAGGACATTTTTTTTCATCAACCTTTCTGTAATGGTGGGGCACGGTGTCCGACCCGAAATTTGGACCTTCGTTTAAAATTAAAAACTAAACCAAAGAACACTCTGGAGTTTTTTCTAAAGTGGAAATAAGCTACCCAACATCCCTTTGCAACTAGTGATGACAAAAGTATTAGCGTAGGAAATTTTTTAATTAATTTTTCTGTAAGGGTTGGACACGGTGTCCGACCCATAATTTGGACCTTCGTTAAAAATTAAAAACTAAACCAAAGAACACTGTGGATTTTTTCTCAAGTGAACATAAGTTACCCAACAGCCCTTTGCACCTAGTGATGACAAAAGTGTTAGCATAGGACATTTTTTATTAACTTTTCTGTAAGAGTTTGGTAGGGTGTCCGACCCCAAATTTAAACCTACTTTAAAAACAAAAACAAAACTAAACCGAGGTACACCCTGGATTTTTTCTCCTGTGGAAATAAGCTACCCAACATTCATTTGCATCTAGTGATGACAAAACTATAACCAAATGCCATTTTTTATTAACATTTTTGTAAGGGTGGGGTAGAGTGTCCGAACCCAAATTTGAACTTACTTAAAAAAAAACCACGAAAAACCACGAAAAACACGCTGGATTATTTCTCCAGTTGACATAAGCTACCCAAAAATTATTCGCACCTTGTGATGATAAATGTATCAGCGTAGGACATTTGTTTATGAACTTTTCTGTAAGGATGGTATAAGGTGTCTGACCCCGAATTTGGACCTAAGTTAAAAATTAAAAACTAAACCAAAGAACACTCTGGATTTTTTCTCAAATGGGTATAAGCTACCCAACATCCCTTTGCACCAAGTGATGACTACGGTTTTAGCGTAGAACTTTTTTCTTGTTATTTTTTCTGTAAGGGTTGGATAGGATATCCGACCCCAAATTTTGAACTATGTTAAAAATTAAAAACTAAACCAAAGAACACTCTAAATTTTTCTCAAGTGGACATAAGCTACCCAAATATCCCTTTTGAACCTAGTGAAGACAAATGTATAGTCGTAGGACATTTCAAAATAAATTTTCTGTTAGGATGGGGTAGGTGGCCAACCCCAATTTGTCACCTACATTAGAAATTAAAAATATAAACCGAAGAACACTCTGTTTTTTTCTCAATTGGATTAAAGCTACCCAACATCCCTTTGCACCTATAGCTAGTGATGACAAAAGTTTTGGCGTAGGACATTTTTTATAATCTGTTCTGTAAGGGTGGGGTAGGATGGCCGACCCCAAATTTGGACCTACTTTAAAAATAAAAAATAAAACCGAGGAACACCCTGATTTATTTTTCTCAAGTAGACATAAGTTACCAAGCTTCCTTTTGGGCCTCGTGCTGAAAAAAATATTGTCATGGAACATTGTTTTATTAAATTTTCTTTTAGGGTAGGGTAGGGTGTCCGTCACCACTTTTTGACTTACGTTTGGAAAAAAACAAGATCGTGCAACACCCTGTTTTTTTTTGTCAAGTAGAAATAAGCTACCCAGTTTCCCTTAACAGCTAGTGTTAACAAAAGTATGAGCGTAGGACATTCTATTATTTTTTCTGTAAGTGTGGAGTAGGTGGCCATACCCAACTTTTCACCTACGTTAGAAATAAAAAAAAATAAACCGAAGAACACTCTGGATTTTTTTCTCAAGTTGACATAAGCTGCTTCTAGTGATGACAAAAGTATTAACGTAGGACTTTTTTTTATTAACTTTTCTGTAAGGGTGGGGTAAGATGTCCGATCCCAAATTTGGACCTTCGATAAAAATTAAAAACTAAACCAAAGAAAACTCTGGATTTTTTCTCCAGTAGACATAAGCTACCTAACATCCCTTTGCACCTAGTGATGATCGAAGTATTAGCGTAGGACATCATCTTTTCTGTAAAGGTGGATTAGTATTTTCGACCTCACATTTTGTTCTACGTTTAGAAATTAAAAACTATACAAAAAACGCTCTCAAGTGGTCATAAGCAACCCAACTTCCCTTTCTACCGAGTGATGACAAAAGTATAAGCATAAAACATTTTTTTTATACTTTTCTGTAAGGTTGGGGTATGTGACCAACCTCAAATTTTTGCCTACGTTAGAAATTAAAAAGAAATAAACCAAAGAACACTCTGGATTTTTTTCTCAAGTAGACATAAGCTACCCAATATCCCTTTGCAGTTAGTGATGACAAAAGTATTAGCGTAGGACATTTTTTTTCATCAACCTTTCTGTAATGGTGGGGCACGGTGTCCGACCCGAAATTTGGACCTTCGTTTAAAATTAAAAACTAAACCAAAGAACACTCTGGAGTTTTTTCTAAAGTGGAAATAAGCTACCCAACATCCCTTTGCAACTAGTAATGACAAATGTATTAGCGTAGGACATTTTTATAAACTTTTCTGTAAGGCTTGGATAGGGTGTCCGACCCGGATTTGGACCTTCGTTAAAAATTAAAAACTAAACCAAATAACACTCTGGATTTTTTCTCAAGTGGACATAAGGTTCCCAACATCCCTTTGTAACCAGTGATGACAAATGTATTAGCGTAGGACATTTTTTTTTATTAACTTTTCTGTAAGGGGAGTTAGGGTGTCCGACTCAAAATTTGGACCTTCGTCAAAAATTAAAAACTGAACCAAAGAACACTCTGGATTTTTTCTCAAGTGGACATAAGCTACCCAACATCCCTTTGCAACCAGTGATGACAAATAAATTAACGTAGGACATATTTTTATTAACTTTTCTGTAAGGGGAGGTAGGGTGTCCGACTCCAAATTTTGACCTTCGTTAAAAATTAAAAACTAAACCGAAGAACACTCTGGATTTTTTCTCAAGTGGACATAAGCTACCCAACATCCCTTTGCAACTAGTGATGACTAATATATTAGCGAAGAACATATTGTTTTTTTTAACTTTTTGTTAGGGTGTGGTAGGATGTTCGACCCCTAATTTGAACAACGTTAAAACTTAAAAACTAAACCAAATTACACTCTGGACTTGTTCTCAAGTGGACATAATGAAGGCCGGACGTTGACCTATAGTTGTTAATGTCTGTGTCAGTTTGTTCTTTTGTGGATAGTTGTCTCATTGGCAATCATACCACATCTTCTAATTTATATAAGCTACCCACAATCCCTTTGCATCTAGTGATGACAAATGTATTAGCGTAGGACATTTTTTTTTAAAACTTTTCACTAAGGCTTTGGTAAAGTGTCCGACCCCGAATTTGGATCTACGTTAAAAATTAAAAACTAAACCAAATAATACTCTGGATTTTTTCTCAAATGGACATAAGCTACCCAACATCCCTGTTCATCAAGTGATAACTAATGTATAAGCGTAGAACATTTTTTTGTTAACTTTTCTGTAAGGTTGGGGTATGATATCCGACCCCAAATTTTGAACTACGTTAAAAATTAAAAACTAAACCAAAGAACACTCTGGATTTTTCTCAAGTGGACATACGCTACCCAACAACCTTTGGCAACTGGTGATGACTAATGTATTAGCGTAGAACATATTTTTTGTTAACTTATCTGTAAGGGTGGGGTAGGATGCCCGACCCCAAATTTTGAACTACGTTAAAAATTAAAAGCTTAACCAAAGAACACTCTGGATTTTTCTCAAGTGGACATAAGCTACCTTATATCCCTTTGCACCTAGTAATGACAAAAGTATAGTCGTATCTTATTTCTTAGTAAATTTACTGTAAGGAGGGGGTAGATGTTCAACCCCAAATTTTCACCTACATTAAAAAAAATAAACCGAAGAACACTCTGTTTTTTTTCTCAATTGGATTAAAGCTACCCAATATCCTTTTGCACCTAGTGATGACAAAGGTATTAGCGTAGGACATTTTTTATTATCTTTTCTGTAAGTGTGGAGTAGGTGGCCAACTCAAACTTTTCACCAACGTTAGAAATAAAAAAAATAAACCGAACAACACTCTTAATTTTTTCTCAAGTGGAAATAAGCTACCCAATATACCTCTGCCCCTAATGATGACAAAAGTACTAGCGTAAGACATGTTTTGTTATCTTTTCTGTAAGGGTGGGGTAGGATGTCCGACCCTAAATTTGGACCTTCTTAAAAAAAACAACATCCCAGGAACACCCTGATTTATTTTTCTCAAGTAGACAAATGTTACCAAGCTTCCGTTTTGGCCTCGTGCTGAAAAAGATATTGTCGTATAACATTGATTTATTAAATTATCTTTAAGGGTAGGGTAGGGTGTCCGACATCACTTTTTGACCTACGTTTGAAAAAACTAGACCGAGCAACACCCTGTTTTTTTTCTCAACTGGAAATAAGCTACCCAATACTCCTCTGCCCCTAGTGATGAAAAAAGTATTATCGTAGGACATTTTTTATTAACTTTTCTGTAATGATGGGGTAATATGTCCGACCCCAAGATTGGACCAACGCTAAGAATGAAAAAAAAAGAAAAAAGAACTCTCTGTATTTATCTTCAGGGTGACATACGCTACCCAATATCCCTTTGCACCTAATGATGACAAAAGTACTACCATAGGACATTAGTTTATTATCTTTTCTGTAAGGGTGGGGCACGGTGTCTGATTAAATTTGGACCTACGTTAAAAATTAAAAGAATTAAACCAAGGAACACTCTGGATTTTTCTCAAATGAACACAAGCTACCCAACATCCCTGTACACCAAGTGATGACATATGTATTAGCGTAGAACATTGTTTTGTTAATTTTTCTGTAAGTGTAGGGTAAGATATCCGACCCCAAATTTTGAACTACGTTAAAAATTAAAAACTAAACAAAAGAAGACTCCGGATTTTTTTCAAGTGGACATAAGCTACCCAATATCCCTTTGCACCTAGTGATGACAAAAGTATAGTCATATGACATTTCTTAATAAATTTTCTGTAAGGAGGGGGTAGGTTGCCAACCCCAAATTTTCACCTACATTAGAAATTAAAAAAAAATAAACCGAAGAACACTCTGTTTTTTTTTCTGAATTGGATTAAAGCTACCCAACATCATTTTGCACCTAGTGATGACAAGGTATTAGCGTAAGACATTTTTATTATCTTTTCTGTAAGGGTGGGGTAGGATGTCCGACCCCAAATTAGGACCTTCTTTAAAAATTAAAAATAAAAACGAGGAACACCCTGATTTATTTTTCTCAAGTAGACATAAATAATCAAGCTTCTTTTTAGGCCTCGTGCTGAAAAAGATATTTTCGTAGAACATTGTTTTATAAAGTTTTCTTGATGGGTAGGGTAGGGTGTCCGACACCACTTTTTGACCGACGTTTGAAAAAAACTAGACCGAGCAATACCGATTGTTTGGTCAAGTAGAAATAAGCTACTCAGCTTCCCTTTGCATTTAGTGATAATAAAAGTATAAGAGTAGGACATTTTATTAATTTTTCTGTAAGTGTGGATTAGGTGGCCAACCCAAACTTTTCACCTACGTTAGAAATAAAAAAAAGAAACCGAAGAACACTCTGGATTTTTTCTAAAGTAGACATAAGCTACCCAATATCCCTTTGCACCAAGTGATGACAAATGAATTAGCGTAGGACATGTTTTTATTAACTTTTCTGTAAGTGTGGGGTAGGATATCCGACCCCAAATTTTGAACTACGTTAAAAATTAAAAACTAAACCAAAGAACACTGAATTTTTCTCAAGTGAACATAAGCTACCAAATATCCCTTTGCACCTAGTGATGACAAAAGTATAGGCGTAGGACATTTTTGTAAGGATGGGGTAGGAGACCAACCCCAAATTTTCACCTACATTAGAAATAAAAAAGAATAAACCGAAGAACACTGGATTTTTTCTCAAGTGACATAAGCTATCCAATATCCCTTTGCACCTATTGATGACCAAAGTGTTAGCGTATGAAATTTTTCTATTGACTTTTCTGTAAGGCTGGGGTAGGGTGTCCGACCCCGAATTTGGACCTTTGTTAAAAATAAAAAAAAAACTAAACAAAAGAACACTCTGGATTTTTTCTCAAGTGGACATAAGTTCTCAACATCCCTTTGCAACTAGCGATGACTTATGTATTAGCGTAGAAAATACTTTTTGTTAACTTTTCTGTAAGGATGGGGTAGGGTGTCCGATCCCCTATTTTCACATACATTAGAAATAAAAAAAAAAATAAATTGAAGAAAACTCTGTTTTTTTTTCTCAATTGAATTTAAGCTACACAACATGCCTTTGCAGCTAGTGATGACAAAAGTATAGGCGAAGGACATTTCTTAATATCTTATCTGCAAGGGTGGGGTAGGATGTCCGACCCCATATTTGGACCTACGTTAAAAATGAAAAAAAAAATAAACCACAGAACACTCTGGATTTTTTATCAAGTGAACATAAGCTACCCAACATCCCTTTTCACCTAGTGATGACAGATGTATTAGCGTAAAACATTTTTTTAATAACTTTTCTGTAAGGGTGGGGTAAGAAGTCGACCCCAAATTTGGACCTACGTTAAAAATTGAAAACTAAATAAATAAACACTACGGAGATTTTTTCAAGTTGACATAATCTACAAAACTTCCCTTTGCACCTAGTGATGACAGATGTATTAGCATAGAACAATTTTATATTAACTTTTCTGTAAGAATGTGGTAGGTGGCAAACCCCAAATTTTTACTTACATGAGAAATAAAAAAAAAAAAAACCAATCAACCGAAGAACACTCTGTTTTTTTTTTTCTCAATTGAATTTAAGCTACCCAGCATGCCTTTGCAGCTAGTGATGACAAAAGTATAGGCGAAGGACATTTCTAAATATCTTATCTGTAAGGGTGGGGTAGGATGTCCGACCCCAAATTTGGACCTACGTTAAAAATGAAAAAAAAAATTAAAAATAATGAACTATATGGATTTTTCTTCAAGTGGACATAAACTACCCAATATCCCTTTGGACCTACCGTAGGACATTTTTTATTAACTTTTCTATAATGCTGGGGTAGGGTGTCCGATCCCAAATTTGGACCTACGTTAGAAATTAAAAACTAAACCAAATAACACTCTCGATTTTTCTCAAGCGGACATAAGCTACCCAATACACCTATGCACCTATTAATGACAAAAGTACTAGCGTAGGACATTTTTTTTTATTAACTTTTCTGTAAGTGTGTGGTAGGGTGTCCGATTCAAAATTTGGACCTACTTAACCAAAGAACACTCTGGAATTTTTTCTCAAGTGGACATAAACTACCCAATACCCCTTTGCACCTAGTGAGGACAAAAGAATAAGCTCAAGACATTTTTTTAATTAGTTTTTCTGTAAGGGTGGAGAAGGCCGTCCGATTCAAATTTTTGTCTAACGTTAAAAATCAAAAACTAAACCAAAGAACACTCTGGATTTTTTTCTCAAGTGGACATAAGCTACCCAACATCCCCTTGCACCTAGTGAGGACAAAAGTATAAGCTTAGGACATTTTTTTTACCCTTTTTCTGTAAGGGTGGGGTAGGGTGTCCGATTCAAAATTTTGTCTTACGTTAAAAATCAAAAACTAAAGCAAAGAACACTCTGGATATTTTCTCAAGTTGACATAAGCTACCCAACATCCCTTTGCACCTAGTGAGGACAAAAGTATAACTTTAGGACATTTTTTTTTATTAATTATTCTGTAAGGGTGGGGTAGGGTGTCCGATCCCAAATTTTGACCTACGTTAAAAATTAAAAACTAAACCAAAAAAACACACTAGATTTTTTCTCAAGTGGACATAAGCTACCCAACATCCCTTTGCACCTAGTGAGGACAAAAGTATAACTTTAGGACATTTTTTTTTATTAACCATTCTGTAAGGGTGGGGTAGGGTGTCCGATCCCAAATTTGGACCTACGTTAAAAGTAAAAAAAAAAAAATAAACCGAAGTACACTCCGGATTTTTGTTCTCTCAAGTGGACATAAGCTACCCAACATTCCCTTGCACCTAGTGAGGACAAAAGTATAAGCTTAGGACATTTTTTTATTAATTTTTCTGTAAGGGTGGGGTAGGGTGTCAGATTCAAAATTTTGTCTTACGTTAAAAATCAAAAACTAAACCAAAGAACACTCTGGATATTTTCTCAAGTGGACATAAGCTACCCAACATCCCTTTGCACCTAGTGAGGACAAAAGTATAACCGTAGGACATTTTTTTATTATTTGTTCTGTAAGGGTGGGGTAGGGTGTCCGATCCCAAATTTGGACCTACGTTAAAAATTTAAAATTAAACAAAAAAAAACACTCTGGATTGTTCTCAAGTGGACATAAGCTACCCAACATCCCTTTGCACCTGGTGCAGACAAATGTATAAGCGTAGGACATTTTTTATTAACTTTTCTGTAAGTGTTAGGTAGGGTGTTCGATTCAAAATTTGGACCTACGTTGAAAAAAAAAAACTTAACCAAAGAACACTCTGGAATTTTTTCTCGAGTGGACATAAACTACCCAATATCGCTTTGCACCTAGTGCAGACAAATGTATAAGCGTAGGACATTTCTTTATCAACTTTTCTGTAAGGGTGGAGTAGGCCGTCCGATTCAAATTTTTGACCTACTCTAAAAATCAAAAACAAAGCCGAAGAACACTCTGGTTTTTTTCTCAAGTAGTCATAAGGTACCAAATATCCCCTGCCCTTAGTGTTGACAAAAGTACTAGAAAATGTCATTTTTTTCTTAACTTTACTGTAAGTGTGGGGTAGGGTGTCCGATTCAAAATTTGGACCTACGTTGAAAATTAAAAACTTAACCAAAGAACACTCTGGAATTTTTTCTCAAGTGGACATAAACTACCCAATATCCCTTTGCACCTAGTGAGGACAAATGTATAATCTCAGGACATTTTTTTAATTAGTTTTTTTGTAAGGGTGGAGTAGGCCGTCCGATTAAAATTTTTGTCTTACGTTAAAAATCAAAAACTAAACAAAAGAACACTCTGGATTTTTTTTCTCAAGTGGACATAAGCTACCCAACATCCCCTTGCACCTAGTGAGGACAAAAGTATAAGCTTAGGACATTTTTTTATTAATTTTTCTGTAAGGGTGGGGTAGGGTGTCTGATTCAAAATTGTGTCTTACGTTAAAAATCAAAAACTAAACCAAAGAACACTCTGGATATTTTCTCAAGTTGACATAAGCTACCCAACATCCCTTTGCACCTAGTGAGGACAAAAGTATAACCTTAGGACATTTTTTTTATTAATTATTCTGTAAGGGTGGGGTAGGGTGTCCGATCCCAAATTTGGACCTACGTTAAAAATTGAAAACTAAACAAAAAAAACACTCTAGATTTTTCTCAAGTGTACATAAGCTACCCAACATCCCTCTGCACCTGGTGCAGACAAATGTATAAGCTTAGGACATTTTTTTTTATTAACTTTTCTGTAAGTGTTAGGTAGGGTGTTCGATCCAAAATTTGGACCTACGTTAAAAATTTAAAACTAAACCAAAAAACACTCTGGATTTTTCTCAAGTGGACATAAGCTACCTAACATCCCTTTGCACCTAGTGCAGACAAATGTATAAGCGTAGGACATTTCTTTATTAATTTTTCTGTAAGGGTGGGATAGAGTGTCCGATTCAAAATTTGGACCTACGTTGAAAATTTAAAACTAAACCAAAAAACACTCTGGATTTTTTCTCAAATGGACATAAGCTACCCAATACACCCTTGCACCTATTGATGACAAAAGTACTAGCATAGGACATTTTTTTTATTAACTTTTCTGTAAGTGTTAGGTAGGGTGTCCGATCCCAAATTTGGACCTACGTTAAAAACTAAAAACTAAATAAAAGAAAACACTCTGGATTTTTTCTCAAATGGACATAAGCTACCCACTATCCCTTTGCACCTAGTGAGGACAAAAGTATAAGCTCATGACATTTTTTAAATTAATTTCTGTAAGTGTGGGGTAGTGTGTCCGACCCTAAATTTGGACCTACGTTAAAAATTTAAAAAATATAAACCGAAGAACACTCTTGATTTATTTTCTCAAGTGGACATAAGCTACACATTATCCCTTTGCACCTAGTGTGGACAAATATATTAGCGTCGGACATTTCTTTTATTAACTTTTCAATAAGTGTGGGGTAGGGTGTCCGATCCCAGATTTGGACTTACGTTAACAATTAATACTAAACCAAAGAACACTCTGGATTTTTTCTCAAGTGGACATAAGCTACCCAACACCCATTTGCACCTAGTGAGTAGAAAAGTATATGCTTAGGACATTTTTTTATTAATTGTTCTGTTAGTGTAGGGTAGGGTGTCCGACTCCAGATTTTGACCTACGTTAAAAATCAAAAACTAAGCCGAAGAACACTCTGGATTTTCTCTCAAGTAGACATAAGCTACCCAATACCCCCTTTTCACCTATTAATGACAAAAGTACTAAAGTAGGACATTTTTTTTTATTAACTTTTCTGTAAGTGTGGGGTAGGGTGTCCGATCCCAAATTTGGACCTACGTTAAAAATTAAAAACTAAATAAAAAAAAAAACACTCTGGATTTTTTCTCAAGTGAACATAAGCTACCCAACATCCCTTTGTACCTAGTGCAGACAAATGTATAAGCGCAGGATATTTCTTTATTAACTTTTCTGTAAGGTTGGGGAAGGGTGTCCGATTCATAATTTGGACCTACGTTGAAAATTAAAAACTTAACCAAAGAACACTCTGGATTTTTTCTCAAGTGGACATAAGCTACCCAACATCCCTTTGCACCTAGTGAGGACAAAAGTATAAGATCATGACATTTTCTTTATTATTGTTGCTTTAAGTATGGGGTAGTGTGTCCGACCCCAAATTTGGACCTACGTTAAAAGTTAAAAAAAAATAAACCGAAGTACACTCTTGATTTTTTTTTCTCAAGTGGACATAAGCTACCTAACATTCCCTTGCACCTAGTGAGGACAAAAGTATAAGCTTAGGACATTTTTTTATTAATTTTTCTGTAAAGGTGGCGTAGGGTGTCAGATTAAAATTTTTTTGTCTTACGTTAAAAATCAAAAACTAAACCAAAGAACACTCTGGATATTTTCTCAAGTTGACATAAGCTACCCAACATCCCTTTGCACCTAGTGAGGACAAAAGTATAACCTTAGGACATTTTTTTTTTATTAATTATTCTGTAAGGGTGGGGTAGGGTGTCCGATCCCAAATTTGGACCTACGTTAAAAATTAAAAACTAAACAAAAAAAAAAACACTCTAGATTTTTCTCAAGTTGACATAAGCTACCTAACATCCCTTTGCACCTGGTGCAGACAAATGTATAAGCGTAGGACATTTTTTTTTATTAACTTTTCTGTAAGTGTTAGGTAGAATGTTCGATCCAAAATTTGGACCTACGTTGAAAATTTAAAACTAAACCAAAAAACACTCTGGATTTTTCTCAAGTGGACATAAGCTACCTAACATCCCTTTGCACCTAGTGCAGACAAATGTATAAGCGTAGGACATTTCTTTATTAACTTTTTCTGTAAGGGTGGGATAGAGTGTCCGATTCAAAATTTGGACCTACGTTGAAAATTTAAAACTAAACCAAAAAAACACTCCGGATTTTTTCTCAAGTGGACATAAGCTACCCAATACACCCTTGCACCTATTGATGACAAAAGTACTAGCATAGGACATTGTTTTTATTAACTTTTCTGTAAGTGTTAGGTAGGGTGTTCGATCCTAAATTTGGACCTACGTTAAAAATTACTAAACCAAAAAACACTCTGGATTTTTTCTCAAGTGGACATAAGCTACCCAATACACCCATGCACCTATTGATGACAAAAGTTCTAGCGTAGGACATTTTTTTATTAACTTTTCTGTAAGTGTGTGGTAGGGTGTCCGATCCCAAATTTGGACCTACGTTAAAAATTAAAAACTAAATAAAAAAAAAACTCTGGATTTTTTCTCAAGTGAACATAAGCTACCCAACATCCCTTTGTACCTAGTGCAGACAAATGTGTAAGCGCAGGATATTTCTTTATTAACTTTTCTATAAGGTTGGGGTAGGGTGTCCGATTCAGAATTTGGACCTACGTTGAAAATTAAAAACTTAACCAACGAACACACTGGATTTTTTCTCAAGTGGACATAAGCTACCCAACATCCCTTTGCACCTAGTGAGGACAAAAGTATAAGCTCATGACATTTTCTTTATTATTTTTGCTTGAAGTGTGGGGTAGTTTGTCCGACCCCAAATTTGGACCTACGTTAAAAGTAAAAAAAAAATAAACCGAAGAACACTCTTGATTTTTTTTCTCAAGTGGACATAAGCTACCCATTATCCCTTTGCACCTAGTGTGGACATATATATTAGCGTAGGACATTTTTTTTATTAACTTTTCTGTAAGTGTGGGGTAGGGTGTCCGATCCCAAATTTGGACTTAAGTTAACAATTAATACTAAACCAAAGAACACTCTGGATATTTTCTCAATTCGACATAAGCTACCCAACATCCCTTTGCACCTATTGAGGACAAAAGTATAAGCTTAGGACATTTTTTTTATTAATTGTTCTGTAAGGGTGGGGTAGGATGTCCGACTCCAAATTTTGACCTACGGTAACAATTAAAAACTAAGCCGAAGTACACAGAATTTGAACATATGTACTCGCATTCTGACTTTTTAAATGTCCATTTAATTAGGGATGCGATTTTTTTCTTAATAAGAATATGAGGCAAAGTGGTATATAGGGTAGAAAAATCAAAACTTTGAACAGATTCAAAATCACCAATATATGCATGCAATTTATCAAGTACTTCCATCGAGTTTTTAACACTCCAAAAGTAATTAATTCCACTATTTTCAAAGGCCTTATTTGAACAATTTATTATCAGGTTTTTTATTGTACCAAGTGTACTAGTAAGTAGAATAGACAATTTAGTAGTGGAACAATGGCTTAAAGATGAAATATATCTATATTTGTAAGGTTTTGTTGTGTAGCTTTGGAAGTCAGTACATAGTTGGGACTTTCATTGAATTGGTTCTGCTTGTAAAGAAGTAGCTAAAAGTTTGTGTGTGTTACAGATGACGTTTTCTGAAAATGAAGTCAGTTGGAATGTTGGTGAATTCGTGATTTCCTTTTGCAGAACCTCAATATAAAATTTAGGTCAAACAATAATGATAGTATTAGCAGCTTTATCAGCCGGGACAAACACAAATTCCTTGGCTAGTTCTTTAAGTTTATGTTTGATACGCGAAATTGAGGTTTTATATATCTTGTTAAGAGTAAAATGTTCTTTAAAATGTTGTATACGAATATCAACTATACTGAATTAAAAAAAGAGTCCAAAGATTTTTTGTCAGCTTGTTCCCGTTTTACCCATTTCAAACAGTAAGTACGGAACGAGTCGTTGATGATATTACGACACTCATTCTAATTAATAATTGACGGGGGACGATATTTAGGTCCTTTACTGAGGAATGATTTTACCTCTCGGTCGCGATCGATGTTAAGGTCTCCTGTTATGACATGGGAAATGGGGCCATAAGTGTATTCGGAATTACCACAATTACATGACATAGGTGTATTTTCACTGATATTTACATCTTTACACAATTGGCTATAATTAAACACTTATTTCCGGGTAGATTTCTTGTAAATATAACAAATAAGAGGGAGTTCAGTATTTTCAAAATATCCAGGAATTTGGTCTTTAACAGAATGGTCGTTAAAAAAACCGGCAATATTTACAAATTCAAAACCTTTGTTGACATACTAAGTTTTTATTTTAATAAAATATTTTCATGATCTTCAAGGCGATATATTTTAGGAAACAGTTTAGAACAACAATATGCCATTATAATTTGAACAATTTCATACTTAGGATTGCAATATGAAATTGTGTTGCAATCCTCTAAAATTTTATTTAATATATTTATAGGTATAGAGATTGGTTAACATATAATGTCTACCGTTGTTTTTTGAAATAGAAATTAGGTCCGAAATATTTGTATGGTTGGTCCGAAATTTTCTTTGATTGCGATTTTTTCTACGTCTATGAGAACGATTTTTTCGAACAGCTTTAGAAACTATATCCAAAATGTTAACAGAATCGGTTCTTGATATATTACCAATCCCCATGATATTATCATTAAGACCGAGCGGGTAGACTGTTTGTAATTTTTTAATCCAATTTAATTCAATTATTTACCGTGATCGTACAAACTTTGAATGAGATTCACCAGGCTGCTTATTTACTACTTCTAAAGGTTGAACTGTTAAATATTAAATAGAATGATTGTGCTTCTTAAGATGTTGATAAATGATACTTTTGAATTTATTGGGTCTTTTAAAACGATACAGGTGTTCTTGCGTCCGTTTAGATAAGTATCGTCCAGTTTCACCTATGTACTGAATACCACATCCCGGTTTGTTTCATGTGAATAAATAAATAATACTGTTTGTTTTCAAGTTATATCAGTTTAAAAATTTAAAGAAAATGTGCCACCATTAAACGTGGACCTTATCGTATTGTTGGTGGAAAGACGGGGACATGTAATTCATTTTTTGGCATGACACTTATCGATAGAAGGGTAACAACGATTTTTATTGTTAAAAATGTTAGCGATGGCAGTATTTTTAGATCTGAAGCGATCTGATAAACCTATACAAAAGCGCAGCCTCCGTTCAAGTACATATCTACGATCGTCGTGTAAAGCGAGTGTCACACTTACTACACGTTTAGGGATCCGTTTTGCGGCATATGTAGGTGTAATACCACCAAATCCAATTACGTCACATCCGGTTGCATACACAAAATGGTCGAAAAAGTATCTTCTTGCATTCTTAATTTGCAGAAAATGAATCCTTCATTTAACCGCAGGGACACAATTCTGTAGTGCTGGACAGAATAAAACTTTACTTATGGCAAGTATTTCTTTATTTCCTTATTTAATACAGAGATAAATTCTGCACAAAGTTTTTAAAGTGCAATTTTTTAATTTATTTTAGGGTAAAACCATGGTTGTTCATGGTTGAGATGGAAAATAACAAACTAAAAGTAAGTAAGCACCTATGCACTATCGTACAAAAAAAAAAAAACTATGCACAGGACTATATGTTAGTTATACGCTGGTTTAAAAAACCATACATTCACGAAGTAATACTATTCAAAACTTTATCTGTGAAAATAACACAGTCTGTCAGCTTTTGAGCAATCTCTAGATCAGGAAAACGATAAGCAATGTATCAAACGTTTGAAATGGTTACTCATATCTAGCCGTGTTTAAAGACATAATTAAATCATTTGTAAATCGTTTCTAAATAAGAACAGTGCGATTTCAAAATACCTGGAAAAGGGTGCAATGTCATATTATTGACAGACGGAATTCTCTACCACTATTTGACAAATAAATGTACTAATACGTCGTACCTGTCAAAAACATTGATTTCAGTTTCAAGCTTGTGAATTTTGTTAGTTTTAACCGATTTTCTAATTGACCCGTCACACCGAAATATTGAAGTTGGGGACGACAACAACCGAACATGTAATGTTCCTGTGTATAGAGATGGCATCACAATGGGCTATTCAAATTCATGTTTTTTCACTACAAGCTCTGAATCAGCATGTGAGTTTCTTCATGCGAGAACATGTTTCTGAGAAATGTCGAAAATGTGTTCAGTTTAGGCTGCGACAACCGACATGAGGAACTGGATATCTGCGGTTAACAAAAGATTTTAAGTCTTTTATAATCTGTTAAAATTACCATCAGACGATATTTTTCAATTTCTGGATGTTCCTGTATGTCAGTGAACATGCATTGTTAACGTTTTATGATTTAAATGGATAAGAGTTACAAACTAGAAGTAAATCAATGATACAACATGCACAATATGCACGATTGTACAAACCTTTACTTCTCAAAAGACTGCTTGTCAATAATATAAATAATTATATACAGTTTAAAACAACCATTTATTTATTCAAAATTTTGAAAATGATAACAACACCGTCTGTCAGATTTTTGACAGTTTTCGGATCAGGAAAATAATTAGCCATGTAAAAGAACTTCCCTTTGCTTCTGAAATGTGTAGCAATCATGCAAGTTAACACTGATATTGGTTAATCCCGCGTTCGATAAGACGATTAGTTAGCGTCCATGTATGTGCCTTGTTAATTGTTCCATGATTATAAAATAAATAGCCTTTTCAATTGTAAAAAATTAAATAGACTTGCATGCATCCCTCTGCCTCTGGGAATAGATAGTTGATGTGAACTTAACCTTGAACTTGTTTTATTCGCTGCACAATATGATTATGCTTAATATAGTTGACACTTTTTGTAATTAATGTACCGTGATTAAACTACTTAAAAAGATAAGACTCTGGAGCAGTTTTGTTTATCAGCTAAGAGTGCCTATTGTTATTTATTTATTCAATGAATTATTTATTATTATCAGTCAGATTTATGCTGTTCGGTTAATACCAATCTTACTTTATGAATCGAACAACAATTACAAAAAAAAAGATTATATCATCAATTTGCTGGACTTTGTTTTAGTGAAAACCAATGTGGTTGAGCCTGTTGGACTCAACAGACAGTCGGTATACTTTAGTGACATTTATACAATTAGTTTCTGGTCTTTAGTTACTTTGTATAAAATTTGTAAATAAATTTATGTTCACAAACACCAATATCATACGATACTAAATACTGGCAAGACGTTTTAAGAAAAAAGTATATTCCTATTGGTTCTTATTTTTAGAGGCAAATAGTAAGAAACGAATATGGATCTTTCTTTATTGTGGCAATAAACATATGGATGAGGGTTCTTTTACTTGGGCAAACCAAAAATGATACTCAACAGGAAGAGATTGAACATGAAAATGTCAAATACAGGAACATTATGCAAGGCATTTCGACAAATCTGTAAATATGCAATGTTTGGCCAATAGTTTTGACGATGCTTTCACAATTAGCATTTCATTTTTGATTCCATATTACAACCATAGAGTTGATAAGAACAATAAATGCATAATATGGGTCAATATCCTTAAAGCGTCTAAGATTATTGAGGATCGCAAGAATTTGGGACAACACAAATGTCTGTGTAGTGATATTGGATTTTTATTAAAAGCTGAACTTGACCATTTGTACTGATTTAGAGAGTAAAGTACCATGGAATACATGTGTAAACACAGTGGAGTTATTAAAACTTTGCAAAGTACTGAATTTTGATTCACTTATTGTGTAAAAAAAGGGTTACAATCACCGTATACCCGATTTGAATTGCGCACCTCTGCCCATATTCATTTTGATTCAATATCATTACGTGAACCTCAAAGCAAATGATAAACTCCTCCATAATAAACACAAATTTAAAGTGAACAGTCGTATTTTAAATCAATTTGGAAAAATACCTCTAAAACAGGATTTTTTTAATATCCGTAAAACACGAGACACAGCTATTCTGTTCTGTACACCAGTATCAAAAACTACCTATCAAATCATGAAATAGTAAAACATGAAATTAAGGAATATTAAGGAAAGGTTTCTGTAAGAAAATGAACTGACACTTCAAAAAGAAAGTGAGACCTTACGTTTAATATAATAAGTGGTTCAAATCAAAATTCTTTAAAAAGGCAAAACACGATAATTTTGAGTAGAAGAGCCATATTAGTACTGCAACCAGAGTTCATTTTTTAAAACTTTAATGGTCCGGAAGAACACACACCTAAATTATATATCGATGGAAAGAGGAAAACGTGTACAATAAGAAAAGTTGGGTCGTAAAAATCCAGAGTGGTCACAATTTTGTGAAATTGAGGTCAAAGGTCAGACCTAAAATTATCAACATTTCAACCGCAAGGACAAAAAGGAGAAATATTCTGATATTTATTCAATAGAATGCTACAAAAACGATTCAATCATAAGCATATGCTATAAACGATGTTAAAACGACAAATTTGACTACTTATATGAAAATCTGCCATTACAAAATGGCGTTGATTTGGAACCTTCTGATTTTTTCCCATTTAAGACATAGAAAAAGAAGAAGTGGCCTTGACCTTTTCACATCCATAAACTTTCATATTGTGTATAGTATTTCACTAAAGTATATTACAGAATTATTTTCTAAAGTATAAAACACCAGTTTATCAAATTATTTCAATATTTTGTCTATCTTTGAAAAAAACAAAATTCAAGCGCTGAAACAATGTTTTTAATTTTACATCTTAAAGGTTGTGTATTTTGTGAAAATTAGTATCTAGTTATAGATAAATACATATTGTGTATTTTCAAAGTCTGGACAGAGCAGTTATAACACAAAATATACTATAGTCACACGAGGCGAATGCGAGGTTTAAAAAAAAATTGAGTGTAAAACAAAGTCAGTTTGGTGCATGATCATTTTTTTAGTGGGATAATCCTGGTAAAAAAGTTAACTCATTAATTTTTTAAGGGAAGGATGAAAAATTATACAATGCAATGCCAATTTTCTAATGTTGTAATTCAAAATCAGCCATGATCCTTATATAACTTTTAAAAGCGACACACAATAGCTCAAGTATTCATAAAATAGGGACATGAATCAATCTCTTAGTCATCATATGCGGATTCAGTACGCGTATTAGCATTACAAGACACTTCCCTTTTTTATAAGAACAAGTTCGGCGCAGGACAGAGTTTGTTCAAAGAAAACACAGTTTTTGAGTACAAATGCTATCTGGAGCGTAAATACCGTCATGATTCGGTCAAACTCGTCAGATATAGTCTAACCTTTGCATAGGAAACACAAAAAAAATGTAAGTACAAAGTTTCGATCAATGTTCGTGACCCATATTCCCATATGCATATGCATGATGTATCTGCACTGCCAATCCCAAATGTAATGGGGCGAATGTTGCTACAGAAACGATTGATTTTGTAATAGCCATACATTTACGAATTTTTGTTATCTTTAAGGACAATATACGGTTCAGAAACGCCTTTGTGTTATTTTTCATCAATAACTAACAAATGAACTTTTGAGCCTAGGCTCCGTGTTGAAGACCAGACTGTGACCTATAATGGTTTACTTTTATAAATTGTGACTTGGATAGTGTGTTGTATCATTGGCACTCATACCACATCTTCCTATATCTATTAACAAGCTATGCGGGCATCATTTCCATAGAAATACCAAAACAAGGACATAGCTCATTAGAGCACTGGTGGCAGGGTGAAGTAATTGTTCTTCTTTTAATGTATCCTTGATATTTTCAGACACACCTTGGTGTAATTCTGAAAGTCTTAACATAGACTTCAATTTTTCTGCAGCAGATATGGCATCCCCTAAATTGAGTTCAGAGCTAAACTCTATATTTCATATCCCTTGGCCCCACAGTGTCTGAACTGCGTAGTTTTCTGGGTTTGTCTTTTACACAAAAACACTGTTTTCATATCCAAACTACAAGGAAGAAACTGAGCGCGAGATCGTATAAAAGTGTCAGGTTGTGAGGATACATGTCGATCAGTTTGATCACATATATGGATTTTTGTTGTTTCTAATTTAAAGTTCCCCAAGGGTGACTGGGGAAACGAAACATGATCACTTGGTCTTCTCCCGACCGGCAGTAAAACGAAGTGGGGCGTCCGTTTGGCTATGCGGGATGTATCAAGTTCGCAGTCACGTCCGGATTGCCTCGTGTAAAGGGAGTGTCACGTTCTTTGCACGTTAAAAATCCTTGCATCAACTCTTTGAGGAGTCCGTAGGTTAAACATTGACATACAATGTATTTTCTATAGTCATTATCCGGAAAAACCTCTTATCCGAAGGATTTGGTTAACTTTTATATAAAGTCAAAATTTTATTAACAAAAATATAACTTATTTACAGAAAATACACGAAAGAACTACTATATATATTCAAATCACTCAAAACTAAATTAACTTCTCCTACAAAATCTACATAATCACATCGAAACTATCAAATTGATGGTTAAGGAAAAAATAAATGGTGGAGCTGATTGACGTATAGGAAATTTCCGTAATTAAAAAAGGTACAAATGATGTTTTTATTTTTGAGTTTTTGACAAAATTGTTTGGAATTTACCCAACAAAATTTGCATGCAGTATCGAAATAATATGTTTTGTCCTCTCAAATGTCAAATACTATTTTTGAATCATATGTTTTCTCGTTTTCAAAGAAAAACGCGTTAAATTTCTATCTAAAAAACAGCCAACTTTAAGTTTGAAAGTTTTACTTGGAGATGGTATTATATTTATGTCTTCATCATTCCGATGATCCTTGATGATATGTGCATTGAAAATATTTACGAAAATAGCGGGAAATTTAACCAAAAACTATATTTTTGGATTTTAAGGTAACTACCCAAAACCGTAAATTGAGGGGTACCCCCATTAAAGGGATAAAATACAAAAATATGACCATAGAAACTTTTTACGACCCGACGGAAATTAAAATATAGATATTATACTATCATTTAAAACAATTTGCAGCCGTGTGTTATTCCGGACCATTAAACTCGTTAACTAAGCGTCTTTTTCGATGTCAGTTGCAGAACTATATGTATAGCGAGGAAAATCCTGGTATTTGTCTATGCAATAAGGAAATTTTTATGACCTTGAAATATGAGACGTCGAAAATAAAAATTAGAATAAGAAGCAATGAAAGGTTTTATTCAAAGTACTTAATTAGAAACAGTAACGTAGAATGACAAATAAACTTGAAAAGAATTTGACATAATCGAATAATACTTAACGAAAATGAATATATGTTTGGTGAATATCCCTGTAAACCGTTTAGAAAAGTAACTGTAAGAGAATGACACTTAACTTTGTACATGAAAATGAAACTTGAAGTGTAAGCTGTTCTAAATAATCAATTTCGCAAAGAATTATTAAAAAAACTCAGACCAAGTCTTTAATACTGTTGGCATTAAGAAACTACTTCCCGGCATTGATCCTACAAAAACAGATGCAAACAATAACAACTTGTAAGGTTTAAATGTGTTCCATGAATTTATATCCATCTCAATCATCAAGTTCTTCATCTGTTGAAAACTTTTTTTTTCTCAGTACCGGTTTGTTTTTATAAAGGGACGTAACACCACTACTAACCGTGTATGAAATAAACCCCGCCTCCCTAATAACCTAATATCAAATAAACATTTTTATTTAACGTTGCTTTATGATTAAGGTTAAGTAGATGTAGTTTTTAGTATTTGCGAAAAACATGAGTAAGACAATATTCGATGCAATATGTTTTCCAGTGGAACAAAAAAAAAAACAAACCCCGAATAGTATCAACAGAAGATTGATTAGTTTCTTAGAGAAGCAACACATATCTATAAGAACAGGAACAGTGCGTAAGCATCAAGGCGTGGCAGTTATAATCTATTTTCTTCATCTTTAGATACAAATTTTATTCAGTGGATGTTTGAATATGTTTAAATGACATTCTAAATACGATGATTGTAGGATTTCCTACCAAAAACACAATAAAAAAAATATTTTAAATGATTGAAAACCAAATGGAAGATAAATGCCTACTGTAGGAAATTTGATTTGGTTATAATGAATGTTGTGCTTGTAGGTTCCTCTCATGTGAAACAAAATTAAGGAATGAGATTTGTATAGAATCCATGAAAAGTCTTTGTATAGTTTAATGCGATGCTTGATGGTCAAACTTTCATATCTCCTGAACCGTTTTCTAGATGAGGAAATGCCTATACCAAGTTAGTAATATGACCGTTGTTTTTCGTCAATTTAAAGTGTCTGAACTTGTTGTTTGTCATCTGATAAAGAACATTTTGTTATGAATTTTCTTTGGATTTAGATATATATTTTTTTTCTACCTTTCTTAAACGGAAATACGACCATTATTTACAAATATCACATTTAACTACAGTTTTGCGGAATAGTCGCCATGGACTTTTTAAAAGAGTAAGGAATTAAGTCGTTGTTTGTAATTACAAGTCTGATTAATTTAATCAGGGATACATTTTACACCCTAAACCTTTTCCATGTTAATGACTGATCTATGGAATATGTTGGAAAAGTCATATGAAGCGATTTACGCAATTGTGTGTACAGTACATCCTTTCTGGATTTGATGAATGTTTTTTTTTGCTTAATTATTCTATTGATCAGTGCAACAAAACTTCACTTGTCGTTGACATTGAGTGGACTATAAAATTTCGCTTTTCTTCTTGTGCTTCTGATCTGTTGTCATTATATTTTGACAGATTAATTATTTGTATAGTTTTTCCGTAGAATCAAATTGAATGAATACCCCATGTGATAGGCTTTGTTGGTTCTTAAGAAGAGTATATGTGTCGTAAAGTTATCCACCTTATTTCTATAACACGAGTTCATTCGACCAGTCTGTTTTCGTGGTGGAACGAATATATTCCGTGACCGATATCGAATACCCTTGACAAGACATGGAATGATGTTATTCTTTTTAATTATTGACTTTTCTGTTTATGCGCTCGTATATTTGTAAAACAAAAACCAAATCAAGTATTTGGTTAAATATCTCCAAATTGGATTAAGTCAGAAAATATATAAACTTGAACTTTTGAGAAATCGAAATGACATCATGATAATTGCAAATTGCAAATCACGATGGAAGATTTTTGTACTCGGCTAAAAATTAAAAGTTTGAACAATTTCAGTGGTCATCAACATGCAACATTATCATGATAGATAATCAAACTGACGTTATTTAAAAGTCTGCTAAATACATATCGTGTAGGATTTTGATTTAGTGGCAAAGGTATCTGATATCGAGCACAATAAATTCATACATTACAAGAATATGTCTATAGTACACGAATGCCCAACTCGCACTATCACTTTATATGTTCAGTGGACCATGAAATTGGGACAAATGTGTAATTTGGAATTGAAATTAGAAAGGTCATATCATAGGAAAAATGTGTACTAAGTTACAAGTTGATTAGACTTCAAAAACTACCTTGACCAAAACCTTTAACCTAATACTGGACAGACGGACGATCGGACGAACGGACCCATAGATCAGATAGCATAATGCCTCTCTACTATCTTAGGTGGGACATAATGAAAAGAACAGTCGAATCTTTTAAAATGTATGGTTGCCTTTATAATTTTCTTTTGTTAATGTCGATATTTTTATATTCGTGGTCAATCTAGTTTAATAAAAACCACACAAAAAAAAAACAAAACAACAAACACATATAAATACTAATATGTATTTGAGACAAATGATGCATGATTCATTGATTCATTGAACTGATTGATGAAAAATACCATTGCCAAGGGTTCTTTATGCTTAAGTTTACTTTTGAAAATGACAGCTGTACATGGATTGGTGTGTTAGTTTCTTAACAGTAAAATTGTTTAATATTAATCTATCAAATAAAAAAAAAAATATGTCCTGTATCAGAATAATTTCTCATTTATTTGACTGTCGGTTTCAAAAGTGACACATTTAAAAGGAAAAGATCAGACAAGAACATTTTTATTTTGAACCCAAGGGTAGTTATTAATCTTTGAAAAACTCCGAAATCTTAAATCGTATGTTAATATAAACTAGATTCTCCTCCTGAGGAGAAGACTATGTTTTTACATTTAACAAGTATCCCTGTGTTTTTGTCACTCACCAAAGATGTCTTAGAATAAAAGCAAGATAAATATACACTAAACCAAAAAAAAAAAAAAAAAGAAAAAAAAAGACGTCGTTAAACAGAAACGTTAAAATATGATTTCTATATAGAAAATAATTAGTTACAGAATTTTTAAAGTGCTACTACACAAAGACCACAGCAAGAGATACATCTTTTTGTTTTGAAATGTCATTCTGATTCCGAGCGAACCCACCATTCTGACTCTTTCATGCTGCGTACTTTTTAGATAAGCCAGAAAAAACGAGACTATACAAAAGATTAACACGAGCTTGATAAGTTGCCATAGAAAACGATTAACTGTTTTACCGAAACTATATTTTGCTACAAATGAACACCATAGATACCAGGCTTGAAATTTTATATTTGCACCTGACGAGAGTTTCCTCTTCAAAAGATTCACCAGTGACGCTCGAAAAAAATATATAAAAAAGGCCAAATAAAGTTCGAAGTTGACGAGCATTGAGGACCAAAATTCTTAAATGTTTTGCCAATACGGCCAAGGTAATCTATTCATGAGGAAGAAAAGCCGTAGTATTTCAAAAATTCAAAGTTTGGTAAACAGTTAATTTATAATTATGACCAAATTAATGATAATTCATAATGTATTTTACAGAAATGTTAAATAGCTTCAAACAAAAATGTATCTAAAATAATTAGTCAGACATGAACACTGTCGAAAGTATGAAAAGTAAGAATAAGTTCGAATCAATTACCTACGACTGCTTTAACTCTATTTACGATGTCGACGTTAACTCCATGCGACAACATACATATGATAGGAACTATGAAAATACATGAGATTATACACAAAGAAATAAAAATATCCTCTGTTTGAGTTTATTTAAGATTGTGTATTTGAAATATTGATTGTTTGTTAGCAAATGTCGTTACATAAATATGTAGGCCAGCTTCGCACAGTATGTATAGGGTTCTATTTATAACGTTTAGTGTATATTACTATTACATTCATATTACGTCGTATTATATTTAAAAACAAGAATATGTTCCCAGTACACGGATGTCCCACCCTCACTATCATTTTCTATGTTCAATGGACCATGATATTGGGGTAAAAACTCTAATTTGGCATTCAAATCAGAAACATTATATAATAGGGGATATGTGTGCTACGTTCCAAGTTGATTGGACTTCAACTTCATCAAAAACTACCTTTACTAAAAACTTTAGCCTAAAGCGGGACAGACGGACGAACGGACGGACGCACGAACGAACGGACGGACGCACCGACAAACAAACGCACGCATCGACCATAAAACGTAATGCCTCTCTACTATCGAAGGTGGGGGCATAAAAAGACAATACAAGGCAGTGTATAAGTTAACAGCAAAAATATATAGCAGTAGCATTTTTTCTCATGTTTGTTAGAATAAGTCATTAGAAAAACATAATTATTATTTTTGCATCAGACGCGCGTTTCGTCAAAAAAAAAAAAACCGCATTGTTTGATTAGAAACAAGTAAAACAAAAAGCCCAAATAGATGTCGAAGTTAGAGAGCATGGAGGACAAAAAATAAAGATTCACTATACAATAGGTCTTTACTTTAAAAATTCTAAAAGACTATACGTGATTTTGACTCAAAGTGGAAAATAGAATTCATATTGTCTTCCGGTGATTCTGTTGTCTTTCTTTGCGTTACTATTTCCAGATCAACACATTTCCGGAGAACTTCCTTGTTAGAGACTTGGAGGTTACCTGTTGTAGTTTTTCAGCCTTGATATTATTATAATGTCCATTCGATCAGTTTGATTTCCTGGTGAAATGAATTTATCTTACCCTCTATACATTTCTAGGAATATGATTGGTTAAAAGCGTCCGTATGGCGACCATGTATATTCCATATTAGGTAAGTAGGGAGGCGGGGATCATTTCAATACACCGTTAGTAGTGGAGTTATGACTTTTGCACTATTTGATCATTTAAATATATTGAAAGTTCTGTTTAACATTGTGATATCAAGGTTGCTGATATTAAATTGTTTTTGTTGACATTAAGCTTTTTGTGCAAACCAATGGGAGTAGGTTCTTAAAATTGAATACTTGAACACCAGAACACTTTAATATAAAAATAAAAAGATATGATATGATTGCAAATGAGACAACTTTAGTCTAATTTTAACAACTAAAGATAGTCGGTAACATAAATTCGTTACATAGTGTGTTAGTGACCTAATACGATAAATACGGGGTCAGTGAATTCCATATTGTCACCAAAACACTATGTAACTAATAATATTCTGTGACCAATATCTAAATCCCTCAACAAGACATACAATAATTGTGACGATAATTTATTGCCTGATCATGCGCATATTTTTTTAGTTTAGGTGTATGATCTCGGTCATAAATATTTTATACTGAAAAGATATATCAGAACATTTTTACATAGTATTAGAAAATCATACGAGTCTTTTATTTCGAATGCAATATATATATATGAATATATATTATAAATCGTACGTACCGCTATTGTGTGTGGTGTGATGCTGTTACAGCTGTGCGGGAACAACTTCACATGTTTTACAATGAAAAATACAATTGCTATAATTAATTAAAAAAAAAATGAACTTATTTGTTATAAATGAAAATTTACGAACCCACGCTATGAAGTGTTTTGAAAACAAAACCTGCAGAACATATATGAAACATGAACCATTCAACTGAAAACATGACAGGTAGTATTCATTTGTTAATGCCAGTCAGCAGGACTTAAAAACATCAGTTGTTCGAACTGTTAGTCAAATGCGCTTTGTTAAAATATACTTTTTTTTACATTTTTGCTCTTTTGAAAAATGTTTTCTTTAGACCCCTGTTCCAAGCATTTTGTGTGGAATGCACACGTAACAACTTGCGCTTTATATCCAACGCAATCATAGGTTTGAACATTGTTTTTTTTTAATTTAGACGTCTGAATTGTAAATCAGGTTCAAACGTATATATATATATATATTCGTCTAAATAACAGCCCAACAATGTTAGATCTGTAATTTTGCGTTAATAATCTTTTTTCCTTGCCGAGATTCGAACTCATGCTAATGAGATATCGTGGCACTAAATCGCCTTACTCTGAGTCCGACGTGTTGGACCACTGGACCACATAGGATCTTCCATTATAAAGCTTTCGGTGCCCGATGTAACCTTTTCCCGTCAGTTTTAATCTAACGTCGCAACACAGTACATGATATAGAAGGTATGAAGATGTAATTGTAACAGACCAGCTGAATTATCTCTTGTAAAGAATCCTTCAAATTAATGTAAGATACACTCACAGAAATAATTATATCATATGTAAACGGCTGAACGTGTGACGACTCTACAGCAAATGTTATCCATCGGATCACCAGTGATTGTGATACAAGGCTTAAAACACATTTCTATTTGTATAATGCGTCTAAATAACATCCCAACAGTGTAAGATCTGTAAATTTATGTTAGAAAATTCTTTCTTTTCCCTTGCCGGGATTCGAACCCCTACTGCTGAAATATCGTGGCCCTAAATCGCATTACACTATGCGCGAAGCATACAACTCGACCACCTAGGCTCTACAATAGAAATGCTTTCATTGGCCTTGTCATTTTAAATCTTGCGTCTTAACACATAACATGACATATACGGCATGAAAATTGAATTGTTACAGATCAGCTGAAGTATCTGTTGTAAAGGATCACACAAATTAATGTAATATGCAGTCATATATACATAAATGAAAAAGTATATTTTGACAAAACGCATTTGACTAACAGGTCGAACAACTGATGTTCTTAAACCCTGCTGACTGCCATTGGCGATTGCCAAATGAATTGATCACAAGATGTAAAAAAATGGATCTTAATTTTGATTTTTATACTAAACAGAAAAACAATAAACTTGCAGCGAAGATGTTATACCACAAACATGAGGTGCAAAAACAATATTTGTACACCAGATCCCGATTTCGACAATAAATGTCTCTTCAGTGATGTTAGGGATCGAAACGGTATTTGGAAGGCCACATAATTTATCTCAATTTAGGATAGACTCTTGAATTTAAAGAGTCAAAGTAGGATGAACGGATCGTATAAACTGGATGGAAAATTAAATATGATACAAGCCCAAACGAAAAAATATAAACTAGTCTAAATTGAAAACTACGTTCAAACCTATGATTGCGTTGGATAAAAACACAAATTTCGTTGTAGAATGGTCTAAATATAGCATAAACAACATTTTCCAAAAGACCAAAGACCAATATATATATTTTACTCGTCTAAACATCAACCCAACAATGTTAGACCTGTAAATTTGCTTTCGCAAATGTTTTGTTCTTTCCTCGCCGGGAGTCGAACCCATACTACTGAGATATCGTGACACCAAATCGCCTGCACTGTATCCGGCGCCCTATACCACATGACCACCTGGGATTCAAAATGAAGCTTTCGGTGACCGTATGTTACCTTTCCTCGTCAGTTTTAATCTAGCGTCGTAATACAGTACATAATATATAAGGCATGAAGATGTAGCGTCGTAATACAGTACATAATATATAAGGCATGAAGATGTAGCGTCGTAATACAGTACATGATATAAGGCTTATATTATATATATAAATTGACTGAATGAACAGTCAACGATAAATATTACGGGGCGATGGATCATATAATTATGATACAGTAAACTACAAAATATAATATATAACAAGTCTAAAAGGGCACAACATCACCAAAAATAACAATAAAACGAACAATATGTTAGATATTTCAGATAACAGACATCCTCCATCAGTTAATCACAATGTAAAATGAATCATGTTAACCACCAATCTTATACCTTAATATTGTAATGTAAGCACCGAAGTATTGACAAAGGCCCATCGTATACCACAATATTGTAATGTAAGTACCGAGGTCTTGACAACCATCCATCCTATACCACAACATTGGGATGTAAGCACCATGATCTTGACAACCACCCATCTTATACCACAACATTGTGATGTAAGCACCGAGGTCTTGACAGCCACTTATCTAATAATACAATACTGTAGTGTAAGCACCCGGATCTTGACACCCTCCCATTTTCTACCACACAATTGAAATGTAAGCACCCGAATCTTGACCGCCACCTATCTTATACCACACCATTGTAATGTAGGTACCAGGATCTTGACAGCCACACATCCTATATCACAGCATTTTAATGTAAGCACCGAGGTCTTGACAACCACCCATCTTATACCACAACATTGTGATGTAAGCAACAGGATCTTGACAGTCACCCAAATAGGTAACATTTTGCCGTAACTTTTGTTTAAAATCATGAACATGCCAATTGTGTAGCATTTTGATTTTATGTGAATATTGAATTAAATCATTTTTTTCAGAGTAAAACTTTTCAAGGATACAAGGCTTTTAATTGGTTAGCCACACGCGCTTTATATCTTAATAATCATCACAAGTGGATCTCTGGTTGACCCTTGTAAAAAGGCAGAATATATACGAATTTAAGGAATATTGCTGAGTATTTTAAATATATGGTAGTAAACAGTTTTGTGATGAAGCAAGGCAGGCCACAAACATTCCATGCAGTAAGCATTGTATTAATATTAACACAGTAAATATATGGGATACTATTGAGTTTAAAATTGTATTTGTTTTTAAATAGTGAAACCCTGCATCTTTAGATTTCTAAACCCCATAAAAATTTTTATCGTGCAATAATCTGAATGAACAGAAAACAATAAATAAAAAAAAAATACGCACCTTCATCAGCTTTTTTTTCCTTTTTGAAGAAATGATTATTTTGTGACCAAACACGTCATTAAAAGAGAACTTTTAAAATAAAAATGATAAAACTTGAACCATCAACAAAGAGAGTTTACAACAAAAACTTATTGATGCGTGTGCCTTACGTCTGAAAACATTACTAGTCAGTTTTGTGACATTGTTTTCTTTCACGGGACATGTCTCGTCTTTATTATCGAAATTCATGTCAAAAACGCTGCCAAGTATTTATTCTTTCCATTCAAACCAAAATTATAGTCACTCTCGACAAAATTTGTTAAATCTCATTTCAGAATTTATCAAGTATGCTGATATGTAACAATTGTTAAGAAAATCTGACATGTGTTGGTGTATAACCCTGAATAAGATTAAATGTGATTAGTACGTAAGCGAAGATGAGACGATTTTGTTGGTTTGGGGGCTTTATTCTGACTGTTTTGTTAATTGCTGGATATATACTTTATGAAGGTAATTACCTATTTGTATCAAAACAACATATAATCATATATAGAGCTGCCCAATTAAAAATACATAAAACATATTTAAAGTTCAGGTTGACGTGTTGTTAATTTTTAATGAAAATGATCCAGTTTAAAAATGTGAACCCTTATCTAGCTAGCTTCAACTTGAAATTAAAGCGTTTAAAAATATATCTGTTTAAAAAAAACAAAGCAAATGTGTCACCTTCGACTAGGGTATAATTAACTTTCACAGTTTCATGACTGAATGTGATTTGATATGATGTATTTAGCAAATTATTGCTCAGCCGCGTCTTGTAATTTGTGCAACAAGAACATATGAACAGATTACAAGTTACAAATCAGGATAGTTTTGGTTACAAAATATTTAAGGAATTCATTTAGCACTGGTGTTAAACTAATCATCGTAGTTGCAGTTACGATGATCCAAACACAGCGGAGCCAAAAACAAGTAACATCGTCCTCTTATAATTTCTCTGTGTTCACGTTTTGCTTTAAGAATTATTCAGCCGCTATTTTCATGTAACTGAAGGGGCATAACTGAAGAACGATGAAATTGATGTCACCAAGTTTCGAACTTGATCTGAATAATGTAGTTATAAGCAATTTGTATAAGTTTTATAATATTTGGTTGAGGCAAACTAAAGTTAGAGAACGGAAACAAACATTTGGACGTTCTAACAGACGGACGTACTGAGACAGACAATTGAAAAACTTAATGCCACACCCGCTGCGGCGGGGGATAACAAAAATATTGTTTGAAGATAACAAACGCATAACAACTGACTAAGCGGTATGGGCTTTGCTCATTGTTGAAGGCCGTACGGTGACAAAAAGTTGTTAATGTTTGTGTCATTTGGTCTCTTGTGGAGAGTTGTCTCATTGGCAATCCTACCACATCTTTAATATATATATATAACCTTGTAATTAAAGTTAAAATTATAGTTCTAAAGATAATAAGATACCGTGACCTTCATCATATCTGTACTTGAAAAGTTAAATGAACGTAATTTCCATTTATAATGTGTGAACACTGAAAATGTTTGGCTCTTTTTGTCATCATGATTAACATTTAAAATCAATTATAACTTGTAAAATATAAGGATATATCTACATAGCAAACGAAACTAGTAAATTATTCATTTATTATACTAGTCATACTATCAAACACGATTATATAAAGTCGCCTACCCCATCATCATATAAAGGAAGTTACGATTATCACTGTAATTCACTATTATCATGTCCAAGTTACGACTATCTAATAATCAAGTTACGATCATAATATACAAAAACATCTGGGAGTTTCGATTACAAGTCCACATAAGATACTTATAACACAAACACACAACAATACCGTGAATATTAACCTAGCGGCTGAGTAATTCTTCAATACAAGGTTTGTACATAGAGAAATTAGAAGAAGACGATTTTACTTTTTGTTTGGCTCCGCCATGTTGGGATCGTCGTACAACTGCAATTACGATGATCAGGTTAACACCAGTGATTTAGGTAACATTGAAAATTTGAGTGTGTCAAATAATTTTATAGGTTATATTACTAGAACTCCTGACTAGGCTACTAAATTAATGGACTTATGATATTAGTAAGAAAATTACATTTTGCAATTTTTGATTTACATCATAGTGATAAAATGAAATAGAAAATATCTTTCACTTTATGTTAGGTTGTCCTTCTTTAACGGCTGTCAAAAAAAACAAAGTACTGACATACAAGCATGTTTCGATAGTTTAAAAATGGATATCTGTTTTTCAGAGTTGCCGCCATTTGCACCAATACAGGTCAAGATAGGTGATCCGGTTTCCTTGTATTCTCCAGACTTAGGTAATAGTTTAGATAAGATTGTGAAAAAAAAATTTGCAGACGTTATAAATGAACGTTTCGTTCTACTTGATATAGTTTTCTAATGTATAATATCTTGAACTGCGAACATTTTTAATTTCAAGGTTGACATGTTTAATCCTTTATGGATTTCAAATTATATATATATGCATATTGGTCATTGTAAAAAAAACATGCAAATATATGTTATTTGGTCTACTAATTCTCAGACATAAACATATATAAAAAATAACACATGTATATGTTATATATGATTTTTTTGTGATATTCTATATACAGTTTACAGTATCGCATGTTATAAAAACATCCGTAATATTTTCTGAAACCCTTGGATATAGTTAGAATCAACTGTCATTTTTTTTTTCTATAATACCTTTCATACCTAAACTTGGACTATTATAAATATCATTTGTTATTTATAGATTATCGTTGAGATGACCAATGATAATCTGTTTATCGATATTTTACCTATGCCGACGTTGTCAATTCCATGTCAATTCTATTAGGAAAGCCACATGCTTTCTTATTTTCTAACGATAATTTTCATATTACTCGACTCCGCTGAGAAGGAAAATTAACAGACAGTAAGATCAAAGGAAATATTTGTAAAATAGCGATAATAGGATTTATTGGAAAATAATCGCTGGAAACTAAGGAGGCAAGTGACGTTGCTTATGAAATTGACACGAAATTGACAACTTCGTCATAGGTTAAATAACGATAAACAGATTATTATTGGTCATCTAAATTCGATTGCATTTCTCGCTTTCGCCGTACCGGCTCAAGCGGGAAAACCAATCTCGCTGAGATGATCATCGATGATCTATAATTATAACTATTTATTGCATTTTGATACAAACAAACATTTGTTAATGATATCGCAGGTGTATGTTGGTTTTTATGATAAACATTTTCCACAAAATGAAGAGTATTATTGTTTAAGTAACTGGTGTAACCAAAAGGCATATTGGTTGGGTAAGAGTATATATTTCTCAAGATTTCATCATTTACAACAGTTTCTCCCGTAACAATGTTACCAGTTAGCATGTTATGCAAACAATCTGTGTTGAAAATTATCAAAAGAATCTTAAAAATCGGTAAATTTAAAGCTTTATCGTAAATTGAAATAGTGTCAATGATGTACTCTTATAAAAACTTTGATTGAAGAGGAGATATTGATTGTAGAAACATGCACCAAGGACAACATATGGAATAGGGGAATGAATCACTTTTTTGCAACTAAATATAAAAATATACTTGTAGATCTTTGGTGTTACTGTCGATGATGAGACCACGTTAAAAAGTAACACCATTGTTCAGGTTTAAACCAGGTTTAATCCACCATTTTCTACATTTGAAAATGCCTGTACCAAGTCAGGAATATGACAGTTCTTGTCCATTCGTTTTTGATGCGTTTTGTTATTTGATTTTGCCATGTGATTATGGACTTTCCATATTGATTTTCCTCTATAGCTAAGTTCAGTATTTTTGTGATTTTACTTTTTCAGTATAGTAACACCACTGAATATATTATGGCAATCAACATTTTTAGTTTTTCTTACATGTTTAATAAGCGAAACATCATATCATTTGTGGTATATAATTATTATTTAATGTTTTAACAATTTAAATGTATAGCCTATACAGAGTTTTCACAAACTGGTGAATGCTGGTAACACCAATGACACTATCTAGTACATTAACACTATTGACATTTTTAGTTATTGATGTTATGTTATAAAAGTTGGGACTGTTTAGCCTAAGAATTATTTTTCATTCTTTTTTTTTTTGGCTAAGGGTTCATTGTTTGGTTTTCAATACTAAATAAAAGTAACATTTGAGATTGTTTGTCAATAGTGATACTTTTGTGTCATTGGAGTTACTGAAGGGTCAATGCTGTTACTATTTACAAATGCGACGATTTTTTATTTTTCACAAACAAATGAAAGTTTTGTTAGGTCGTCTTCGAAGGATTAGACATTATCGAATCATTCAGTCCTGCACATTGTTCATATATTAAGTTTTAGTGTATTTTCTAATATTAACAACGACCATAATTAGGATGGCCAAGTTTGAACAACAATTTATTCTGTAATTTAAAATAGAACGCATACCTATAAAAATAATGACAATAAGTAGTAATTTAAACCTTAACAACAACTTAGAACAGTTGTTTGGTATATAACATTTTTTCTTAATAACTTAATGCATGTTTTATATTGGTTACACTATTGACATGATTCTATCAAAGCAAAGAATGACATAAAGTTATTGAAAGGAACTCTTTATTTTTCCCATTGTATATTTCTGAATATAGTTGCTACCATGTTCATGATATTATTGAATAGGAGGACTTATTTAAGGATGCATTCTTCTGACGTTTCAGTCTCGTAAAAATCTCGTTCTGGAATTATTTCAAAAAATTATTTTGTTCTTAAAACTGAGAAAAATCACAAATTTACAAAATTGACAGCATGGTAAATTTAGCACAAAAAAGCATCAAAATAGGATAAACTTTCATCTTCATTTTTATTGAAAGTTTTTAAAGTTTAAATAAGGAACTGTGATTTTTTTCACGATAATAGCTCAAAAATAGGAACAAGTTGATGAAAAATGGGAAAATCACCAATTGGATATTGTCAAGGGGTGTAGCAAAATAAAAAGTGCACCACCATATGATTTTTTTCTTCAACAATTATTTCTTTACTGTCATATAAACCTTAAAATCAGGTTAAGGAAAAAAGTTTAATTCTAGAAGTGTTTGTCTTCTCAGAGGTGTATATCTTTAAGACTCATTTTAATTTGTAAAACAATGAATAATTTGCCAAATTTTCCCTAACCGAAATATGCATTTTTTTTCTGTAATGTACTTTTTCGAGATAACCAAGGTTTTATGATATTTTAGCGTTGATGTATTTATTAGAGTTCTAAATATTTGAAAGTTTCTTGTACCATATTTATTACAATCATAAAATGTTGTTTGTAAATACTTTGATTTGCTTTTTTATGACGCATGTGGTTACCCCCGTTGTAAAGGGGAAGTTTCCTGATGAAGTGTATTTGTTTAGCGAAATATTGCGTATTTCTATTTAATATCTAATAGAACCTTTTAGAAATTAATTAGCGTGTTAAAGTTATATTCTTAGACATTTATATAATTTTAATTCAGTAATGTATCAGTTTATTTTCACAAACGGATCCGCGCCTAAATATTTTGGATGTTGATAGTTGCTATTTTTAGACATTATAAATATAAACATACAAAAAATAATGGGCAACGCATCACTGGGGATTATAAAATTAAAATGATAATGGGAATGATCGACAAAATTAAAACATAAATGTGTATTAAAGTGATGATCAAAAGCTTGGTAACATAATGTGCATACACAATAATACACCAAAGATTGTGTCGAGTTCTACACAGTGTAGTCATTTGTACAGCAATGTCATAAACAGAGATTATCGTGCGCAATGTCTGACAATCCTAACAGCGCACAAACAAAGTTTAGAATGGCTTCAAACAAAAACATTGGCGAATTGATATTTATTCCAAACAACAGCAACATACTTTACGATAATCCTGTCTATGCAAAAAGCATGTAGTCTACCGTCGTAGTATTAAAAATAAATAATCGTTCCACTAATTTTAAACTTTTTTGGTACACTGATATCTTTTAAGTAGTAGAAAAGAGAGGTTAAAGACACCAGTGAGACATTCAAACTCACACGCCGAAAAAGACAGACAACACAATGAATAAAAAAAAAATCCCAAAAAATCCCAAACAATAATACACAAAGAACAACAACAAAGTAAACTGAAGAATGTACAACACGAACCCAACCAAAAATTAGGTTGGTCTCAAGTGGTATGGAGGGGTAAGCATATCCTGCTCCTTATGAGGGAACGATCGTGTTGCTCATGTTAATATTAAGCGGGTAAAAGTTAAACTTGGTAGGTCACATTCGGAAAAATCAGAACAAAAATATGTCCGCTATCTTCCGAGACAGATATTTCATTACGGTGAACCAAATTAAGATGCGTCCCAAAAACTTACGGAAAAAAATAAAATAATATAAAAGGCAAACAGCGAAGAAATACAAAACGGAAAGTCCCTAATCGAATGGCAAAAAAAACCCCCCAAAAAACTCAAACTCATCGAACGAATTATTAACAGCTGCAATATTCCGACAATGTACTGGAATTCAAAATGGTGGTTTAAAATTGGTTTTATAGCTAGCATAACCTGTACCTTGTATGACAGTCTCATAAAACTCCATTATATTGACAACACTGAGTTAACAAATCAAACTGACATTATAGGTACAAATGTCAAAATCAGGAAAACAACAGTGAACATTGTGTAATAACCGTAATTTCTATAAAAACATGCAAATATGTCAACCAAGAAAATCAAAAAGGCTGATAGACATACAAAAACATAAGACAAGATTACAAACAATTATCATAGCACAATAACACCATGATTGTATTTCTTTTCGTTTTGAGATTTATTACTATTTCTACTGCGCAATACTGAGTTATTCGGTTTTCGGACTTTATATACTGTTTTACGCGCCCTTTTCATTTCATCGAGATTTCACACACTAAAACTTGTTCGACAACTTTACGTACAACATGAGTGACGGCGAGGACCAACGTGATGCTACATGTACTAACCGAGATAATGAACCGCCAAATCAAAGAGACCCAGGTAATCATGTAGAATTTTTTCCTGAAGACGCCCTTTCTTTGTTTTCCCGTCAACTGGATACTGCCAACCGTCCGAACCCTTATTACAGGAATTCCGTTGAAGAAAAGGCTAGTTCTGATCTTTTTCTTCTCCCTAGCGCAGCATATACAGAAGACTCGTCTAGAGGAGTAGGAGCACGGCTGGTGGAAAAAGGGTTTACTTATCACGCGAGTACTTTGATGGAATGAAAGGAGCAACCCTATGTTACTACTGCAACAAGAAAGGTCGTTGGGTCTATCAGTGTCTCAGACAAGTAGGCAGATATCCCCAAAAGAAGCAGCAGCAGTGAAACAGTTACGTACCAGTTTGATAATTTACAGGAGTAAGATTATGATTATGAAAATTCACTCATAAAATAAAACCCCATTTTATGTTGGTAGCCTTTACGAAAATTTTCATTTTAGAAAGATATTTAAAAAGCAAACAATTTTGTTCTCAATGTAATTTCTAGCGGTTATTTAATACCTTTTTATGAACAATATTTCTGCTTTTCAGCATGCATTATTCGTGGAGCATGCTATTAATAAGCTTTTAGAAACTGGGGTAGCTATTGAATGCCAAGATCACTTTCCTTTTTGTTATAGATCATCGCACATATTGGATTTTTTTGTGGAAATTTCAGAACACAACTAAATACTTTAAAAATGTCAGCTCTCCCATTTGTAATATACATCAGCACGTGTTTTCAAAAGTTTTACGTCATTTTGTCAAGCATTGCCGTTCGCAGGGCCTTAAAAATTATATTATACATTGACGAAGTCGGGGAGTAGAGACTAATGCACAATCTTGTAAAATGTTATCTGATATCTTGCAGCTAGATTTTAATTCGCAGTTTTTTTAGTTTTTTTTTGTTACAGAAGAGAAAGGCGTTTGGAAGCATACTCAAAAATTAACTTGGCTTGGTTATGGATGAGATATGAATAATTCAATTCTGGATCTTCCTTTAGATAAAACTATTCGTTTTTAAAAAGACATCGATACATTTGTATACGCTGTCAGCAAGACAGTTAAGTAGTTACCGGGAAATTTTTTTCTTCCATGCCTAGTTTAGGTAATATTTGTAGAATCATGAGTAGAAATTTGGTGAAGTTGGTTGCTAAGTCTGGTTTTCGGAACAGAAGAATATTTTTAACATTAAAAGCACAGCAGAAAATGAATTTTTGGTTGAATAATTGTCATATCTTTTCTAACAAACCTATCTATCTGGCAGAATAGTGTATACATGCGCTAGCAGTCACGCATGTGTTGGTTTTATAGTAGAGACAGTTCATCAAGTAGTCCACAAGATGTGGATTAATACAGAAGCATCTTAAAGTTTGACTTATAGAGAATTAAAGGCAGTTTTTATTACTTTGTCTTTAGTTCCATATTTCAGCAAACAGTTTACACCGATTATTTTTATTTTTTGTTTAAAATTCAGTATTTATCCAGAAAAAGAATGGATACCTAGAAATTAGAACGAACTTGCTGATCTTTACAGTAATTTTTTTGACTTTGATGATTGGTTTGTATCCTATTTGTATTTTAATCATTTTGTTAAAGTGTGGGGTCCATACACGTGTGACCTATTTGCAGACAAAATTTAACTGTTGAATTGCGCCATCTTTAAGATTAATTAGATCAATTTCACATATATCGACATGTAAAGGTCAAGGCACTTTACTCGTACTGAAATGGACGTCGTCATCGGTTTGGTCTTTATTGCGGTTATTAAATGATCATAGGTTTAAATACTTCGTGAAATATTTGATCGAGTACGTCAAACCCAGCAGGTTATTTCTAAAAGGCTCTGATATTAACAGAATTTCGTTGCTGAGAAATTATTATTCAATATTCTCATTCTGAGGTTAGATTTCAGAAGCGGGGGCATGCAATTATATATTATTTTCCCGTGATGGGAGTTTATTTAGACAATATAAGTACCCGTGATGGGTATTGCGACTTTTAACCAGTTATAGGTGTTTATAATCGAACAGATTATTTCCCGTGATGGGATTTTGTTTACGTTCATGTGCTGGGATTTTGTCTATTTCCCCGTGATTGGACTCTCTCTATAACTTGTGATGGGATTTTGTTTTCGTTCTTGTGTTGTGATTTTGTTTATTTTCCCGTGATGGGACTCTATTTATCTTATGTGAAGGGATTTTTTTTCCTGTGATCGGATTTCTATTTATCTCCTGCGACAGGATTTGTCAACTGATCTCAACTACGTGACGGAGACCCTTTCAAGAATTGATTAAGTCTGACAATAAGCGCAATATAAGTAATTTATGTTCACGTCTGAAATTTTACAAAAAGTTTTTTACAGTGACTTGACTGTTAGTGTTGCTCTCCAGCTATTGCAACTTATTAAAAATTCTGACCAAATTGCAATTTGTTTTTTAAAACCAAACTGTTCAACTGGTCAGAAATTTAAACAAACTGCTGTAGAAAAATCACAGTCAAGTTGTTAAAGTGCAAGGTGATACAATTAAACATCCTTACAATCCTATAAGACTTTAACTCCACTTAACTGTTGATGTGAAAATTCAGTCTATCAGTTTGTATAGATATATTATAGTAATTACCATGCAAAAGGTGCAATGTTATTTTGAATTGCTATGAAAATGTCCAAACTAAGTTTTCATACAAATTTTCTTTAGACAAGTCTTCTATATTCACAAGAATCAGACATTATGTGAATTAAAACATTTAATATTCAGTAAAATATGTGTGAAATTACAATATGTTTGTTGGAGATTTCCATGGGGAGATACTTATTTTTTCTTTAATGAAGTCTTTATTCGAAATAGTAAGGTTTTAGGTTATCTCCCCATGAAAACTTATCAATAACATATTGTTATTCCACACTTATTCTACTGAATATATGATGTTTTTATTCAAATGATGTCTGATTCTTACGAATATAGTAGAATTTTCAAAAGAAAATGAAAGCTTAGTTTGGACATTTTTATAGCAATTCAAAATTACATTTCATCTTTTGCATGGTAATGCATATAATATATCTATACAAACTGTTAAACTAATTTTGTCACAACAACATTAAAGTGGATTTAAAGTCTTATATTATAGTAAGAATATTTTATTTTATCACCTTGCACTTTCACATTTTGACTAAACAGTTTGTTCAAAGTTCTGACCAGTTGAACAGTTTGGTTTTATAAAACGAATTGCAATTTGGTCAAAATTTTGAATGAGTTGCAATAGTCAGATAGCAACACTAACAGTCAAGTCACTGTAATAATAAAGAAAATTTGAATAATATTAAGAATTTTAGAATGTGTTGTTTGAAAAAAAGAATTTCGTTGCTAAGAAATTATTATTTAACATTATCGTCCTGAGGTTAGATTTCAGAAGCTGAGGGCAATTATATATTAATTTTCAGGTGATGGGAGTTTATTTAGACATTGCAATTACCCGTGATGCGTATTTGCGACTTTCAACCTGTTATATGACTTGTGTTTATAATCGAAAAGATTATTTCCCTAGATGGGACTTTGCTGACGCTAATGTGCTGGGATTTAGTTTATTTTCTCGTGATATAACTCTATTTGTCTGCTGTGATGGGATTTTGTTTCCGTTCCCGTGATGGGATTTTGTTTTTTTCCCCTTGACGGGATTTCTATCTCCTGTGATAGGATTTTTCAACTGATCTCAACTACGTGAATGAGATCCTTGCAAGCATTGATTAAGTCTGATAACAAGTGCAATATAAGTCTTTTTTTTACGTCTAAAATTTTACAAAACGTTTTCGATGATTATGAAGTTTTGAATATCATTAATAATTTCAGAATATGTTGTTTGATGCTGTTGGGTTTTCATGCGTTTCAGCGAGCTTGCATATATTAAAGCATCCAATTTATCTTTTTCACAAATCTCATCTAGATATTATATTAGAAAGTAGTAAAACTGATGTGTATAAACAGGGCAACACTATTTTTATTGCTAGAAATAACTCGAACTTGTGTCCAGACAACATTAGAGAAATATTTTAAATTATTAAAATATTTAATTTATCTTTGATTTCCAGTGAATATGTATTTAGAGCAATTACGAGGTAAAACAGTTATACATGTACGTTATGCAAAATTAACAAACCTATATCATATATTAGAAAAAGAGAGCTATTTTAAGATTCTTTGTGTCAAGCAGGTTTTGATAAAAGTAAATTTGGTCTTCATAGTTTGAGGAGCGGAGGCGCGACTCCGGCAGCTAATAATAGAATACAAGAAAGATTTGTAAAAGCACACAGTCGATATAAGTCTGATCTATTAAAAGACAGTTTCATAAAAGAAAATTTATATAACAGGTTATCTGTTACCAATAATTCGAAGTTGTAAATTACTATTTTCATACGGTATCTTATTTATACCAGTCTACTAGCGTATTTACCTGACGGTATCAGGATATAGGTATTTAGTCGGATCTTAACAGTCATGTATTTGTGAAATGTTTATAACCGGTATTGATAAAGATAAAAAAACTATGTCGAAATGTTCATGACTTAATTAAATCTGTATTTGGGTGAATGCACAGTTAATTACTACATTTAGGTGCCATTTGTATGCAAGAGTGACATTCCTTTGTATTATGCTTAGATTCGAAAAAGTCAATGAGGAATTGTCTCCCTTTAACAGGTTCATTATTTTATGATTAAGTATATGTTTCTGATTTAATTTTGAATAATTACAAAATAATTTCAGTTTTTGTTATTGGTGTATCAAAGACATTAATGTACGAATATAATTTCATGAATTTGTAACGTTTAAAATAATTACATACCAATATAAAAAGCCGTTAATGAAAGTCGAACAATTTATTCCCCCTTCATGGGAGATTGAATGCGAAATTAACCAGAGTTATCTCTTACTAACATGATTAATCACAGAGAGTGACTAGCAAGCAATTTTTAATTGTAGCTTATTTAACGTTAAAACAATTTTCCACGATAAACGAATGTTACTTTATACAAATATAAGGACTTTGTTAGATAAATCTACAAATTTTATTAGATATTATGAACTTTTATTACAATAGATAAACATGATAAGTCTACACATATTTCCTTTGTTTTGTCGAACTGTTTGGTGTGTATGTCCTGCCATATTAGTCTTTGTTGTTTCTTTATATAGAATAAGAAATAAATTTATGTTCGGACGAGCAAAGCGAGGTAGAACATAATTGTATTTCTTTTCGTTTTAAGATTTATCACTATTTCTGCTGCGCAATACTGAGTTATTCGGTTTTCGCACTTTGTATACTGTTTTACGCGCCCTTTTCATTTCATCGATATTTCTCACACCAAAACTTATTCGACAACTTTATTACATTTAGATTGTAATATTATGCTTTGTATAAATCCTAATTCTTTGTATTTTCTTTTTGTAGATATTAGTATGAACAGTTGAGATGATTATATAGATAATATAATGACGCATGATGTATAGACTTTAACTATTCAATCGCATGGTATACATGTATTTCGAAAAACATGTTATATTAAAACTGTTTGGTGTGTATCTCCTGCCATATTAGTCTTTGTTGTTTCTTTTGATAGAATAAGAAATGATTTATGTTCGGACGAGCAAAGCGAGGTAGAACATAACGGGCAGTATAATTACCGAGCCTAGTCAATTAGATATTACCAAAATAAAGTAATGATTTACAGAAACAAATAAAAGAATACTATAAAACATTCGGACGATTAACAACGTCATAACATAGACTATATTGTTCAAGACAATCATGTATTATTTGTGAAGGTGATTCGGCAAAGGAGTAGGTCCGGTAAGGACCGATTTTGGCCTCAAATTTCAAGTTCATCTGACGAAAGATTTTGACCACTTTTTAAACACTTAAGTGTCTATTTCATTTGAATCAATTAGTTTATGTGAAAGATTTTAACTGATTTAGTCATTAAAAACGATTCGATTCAAGCTTAAATATGAAAAATCTACCAAATATACCGAAAATTAAATGTCACTTTTCAGATGGTTTTTGTCAAAAATGAAAGTGGCCGCATCCGTGTTCATCCTCAACCTTTATATATGTTATGTATTATCATAAAATACAACTTACATTTCAATATTAAGGATGAACACGAATGCGGTCACTTTCGTTTTACACGAAAACCGTCTAAAATTTAACTAAAATGCTAGAATTGTGAAGATTTCAGTAATTTAGCATGACTTAATGGTGCTAGCACCCGATATATGTGCATTGTATTGTCAGAAACAGCCCATTTGTATGTAGCAGAAGCATTCTACTGTCCAATAAATAACTAAACGTTTACATTTTAACAATTTTGTAAAACTGCTATATTTTGGGGCCAAAAAGGGGTCTTACCGGACCTACTCCTTTATCAACTACGCCTTGGTATCTTCCGGTGAACATTTTCTAAAAAAGGGACGAGACTTTCTTTGACATACATGTACTCCCTGTCCATACATTTTCTGCTCAGACAATGGTGACGTTTTACAGTCTAAGAAGTAGCTGCAGACTCTTAAATACCGAATGGGTTTGGAAACGTATATAGCCACTATACAGGTGAAGTGTGTATACTGCTGCTACTAAGGTGGGGGACTTTGATACTTTTATAATGCTGTAATGGTGCTACATTTGTATGATATGGTTGCAATTGGGAAGCTGAAAAGATCTCTTATGTCATAAAGTTTGTTTTCAACTTGCCATCATTGTCCATTATTATATTTTTTAGGGGCACAGAGATCCAAGTCAACGATTAATAAAATATTGTTGGTTTCGTACATGCGAAGCGGGTCTACATTTACGTCAGAAATAATTCGACAAAGTGGACACTCCTTTCTTGTTTTCGAACCATTCTGGGGTATTTGTCGGGAAGAATTTGCAAAACGGAGATCTTCCTGGAAAGCTGTGTGCAGGTACGTAATCCGATTCTTCATATCACAATTGATCTCAATGAAGGCACATGCTACTCCAATTAAAGAACTATAAATATAGATTTAAGTAATTTCTCCACTTTTATTATGAAATATTTATTCAGCTACTCAATCATTAGTATATGCTTCTTGAAATTTCTTCTTTATTTGTTCATGGAATAGGATAGAAATACATTGTTTAAAGATATCGTATTAATCCCACTCACAAATTCTAATTTAAGTTACTAAAATTTTCCAGTAATTAAATTGTATTGACTTCTTATATTTCCACATGCATTTCTTTATGCAACTATTTGTTCATGATTTTTTTTTATGAAACTACAGAAGGTTTTGTGTTTATCATTATGTTGATAGTTTTAATTTAATTGGTTGTATTATTCTTATAAATGTATAATACTTTATTTTTTGTTATTTATTTGAAGAGATGAGGAAACTGAGGTCCAAAGTATCCAGAAAGTATCAGACGTACTTCACAACATATTCAGTTGTAACTTTAATGATCTTCCAGTGGAAGTGTTAGTGTCGTTGAAGTTTTTTCCACAAGGTACTGGACACGCCATTCTTAATAAGTGCTACAATTTTCACTTTCTCAGTGAGTCAGATACGAGGGCTAGATGTGTAAACAAGTTGGAAGCAATGTGTAAAAATTCAATAAGTATTCTGATAAAAACTATCAGAATATCATTTGATATATTTCCTGAAGTTGTTTCAAAAATTCCCGACATCAAGATTATCCATTTAGTAAGGGACCCAAGAGCGATTCTACACTCTCGTAGAGAGCTGGGATATGTTGATTATCGAGAAATAAAACATTTGTCGTATCAATTATGTACCAAGATGGTCAAAAATATTAACAATTGCAATCATCAAATGCGAGGGAATGTATTTTCTTTGAAATTTGAATGTCTTTCTGCACATCCAATAAGTGTGACTGAATCATTATATACTTACCTAAACTTTCAATTTACAAACGAAACTCACAGTTGGCTGATAACTCATACTAAAGGGAATGCTATGTCATTCGGCATGAAATACAATGTAAATGTGGCAGATTCTCTGTTTGTCTCAATGAAATGGATGACTAAACTACCGAAAAATGTATTGAGTGCAATTGATCAAGAGTGTCAAGAAGTATACAAACACCTAAATATTCCTAATACTCCTTCTCTGAAGCAGCTATTACAATACAATAGAACATTCTTGCCAAATTTTTATAGTACCATGTGCAATGCATACTATAAGGAATAGAATACAAACTTTGTTTTCTCTGTTTGAATAAATGTCATAATCATGTTCAAATGGTAATGAATCTTGATAAAGAATCATTTGAAGAAGACAAACTTAGTTTTGATCTGTCCATGTGATTCAATTCTGTTTGGAGTGACCTACAAGTCATTCAACAAACGTAGAACTTCAATAATGATCACAACATATATAGAATTATAACAGCCAATGGATAATAACACAATATTATCTTGGTATAACTTGATAACATAAATCGAAAAAAATTGACACATGGCAACCAATGACATAAATGTTCCTAATTTGTCACAAACACATAAAGATTGTGGCGCAGTAGACATGTTTGCCAGCTCTGTACATTCTCTAAAAATAAGGATAGTGGTATCATCTATGTCTAGTGCATGATGTTTAATCAATATTGTCAACATCGCGATATTTACAATGTCAATTAGATAACATCGTTTATAATGTCTGAACTCTAACATCGTGACGTATACAAATTGGAAAGATATCGTGTTAACATCGTGTATATCGCTATATTCACAATGGAAACACGATATTGTGTCAGCATCGTTTACATTGTCTGAACTCTTATACATTGTTTACATCATTGACATCGTTCACATCGCGATGTCAACAATGGTAACACAATATCGTGTCAACATCGCTTTCATTGTCTAAATTCCTACATATGGTTTACATCGTTGACATCGTTAACATTGCGGTGCACACAATGTTATAAAGATATTATTATATCGTGTCAACATGATTTATATTGTCTAAATTATTACACATTGTGTAATTCGCTGACATTGTTAACATGTTAACAATGTTGTAAATATATCGTGTTTCAATAATTTACATTGCGATGTATGCAATTTTAATATGATATCGTTTTACATCGTTTACATTATCCGAATTCTTACATTCTGTTACCATCGTTAACATCGCGATGTATACAATGTTGTAAAGATATCGTGTCTACATTTTGATATTTACAATATTAACACGATAACGTTTCACCATCGAATATATTTTCTGAACCATTATATATTGTTTACATCGTTAACATCGTTAACAATGTGATGTATAAAATGTTGTAAAGATATCGCGTGTACATCGTTTACATCACCATATCAACCATGTTAACATTGTGTCAACGTCTTTCAAATTGTAACAACTGTTGTACACTGTTTACATCGTTTCCATTGTTATTGTTGTAAATATGTCTAAAAATATTTCTATTTTATGGATATGGGTATCTTTTATTTTTTCCTACAAACAAAACTTTTACAGCTAAATAGTACATGAACAGATTTAAATGTATAAATTACTAGTATATGTAATAACGAATTGCATTATTTTATATTTTATCTATGTAATATATGATTATATCGGATTATATGACCTTCGAAAGTCTGCGGTGTCACCTCAATGGTAAAGACTAAAAAACACTTAAAATGATGATAGATATTATCAAGCATATGCTTTGTAAATTGATTATTTCGGACTTTTTATGATTTAGATGTACATTTTAGTACATGTGTATGTTATAAATATGTGAATTTGAGCAAAATCGGTGAAGATTAATTTGACAGCTAATGCCCCTTTAATAGATCGTCTTCATTTTAACAGGAAATAAAATATGTGAGTAACCCTCCTGCGGCATTATTCCAAATCCACAATGGAATATCATATCCTAGTTTTATCATGTTAATGGTGACACTTTTTATAGAGCTCGAAAAAAATACAAAAAACTATAACTATTTGTGCTTCGAATAACGAAATCAAATATTGCTGTCTAGGTAGTAACACTTTTAAAATGTCTTAAAAACTTATATTCAAACTTTTCACATGCTATGTATGACTTCTCTACCACCAAATCCGTTGGATATATGCTGATTGGTATTTAAGTATTGTCAAACATGCTGCACTTGTTAGTGGGAAAGGGAATTTATCTTTTGTTAACTGGAAGAATCTGCAATTATTCGGTATATCGTATCTAACGTCTCTGATGGTTTATTCGTTATTGTTGGTGTTTAGTACTCATCTGATGAGACTTTTTTTTATGATTATTACAATTTCATCTATTGTTGTTTCATTAAAGCACTGTCCAAGGCTGGGAGAAGAGAAGAGCGTTCAAACAAAGGTCTTTCCCCAATCTCCGGCGCAGAGTTCATATCCGTTCCATACACACTCCGCAATACTGCACTAAGTATGACCTCTGCCATACATTGTCCGACTCCATGAGGAAATTACATCATGGCCGACAAGCATTCGGTAGTCTCTGGAAAGTATATTGCCCGATATATCACCCACCGAGGACAATCGAAATTTATTAAGCGGAAGGTTTTGGAGTAATCAGGTAAAGTGGCGATGGCGGAAATTACGACAATCATCTCCTCCAACTAGGATTCTCGCCAAATTGAAGTTATAAAATTACTTAAACGAAACGTGCGCCTGGCGCAAACACAAAAGAAGTAGGTCAGGTAAGGACCGATTTTGGCCTCACATTTCAGGTTCATCTGACGAAAGATTTTGACCACTTTTTAAACACTTAAGTGTCTATTCCATTTGAATTAATTAGTTTATGTGAAAGATTTTATCTGATTTAGTCATTAAAAACGATCCGATTCAAGCTCAAATATGAAACATCTACCAAATATGCCAAAAAACGTCAATTATCAGATGGTTTTTGTCAAAAATGAAAGCGGCCGCATCCGTGTTCATCCTCAACCTTTATATATGTTATGTATTATCATAAAATACAACTTACATTTCAACATTAGGGATGAACACGAATGCGGCCACTTTCGTTGTATTCGAAAACCATTTAAAATTTAAGTAAAATGCTACAATTGTGAAGATTTCAGTAATTTAGCATGACTTAATGGTGCTAGTATCCGATATATGTGCATTGTATTGTCAAAAACATCCCATATTTATGTAGCAGAAGCATTCTACTGTCCAATAAGTAACTAAAAGTTTACATTTTAACAATTTTGTAAAACTGCTATATTTTGGGGCCAAAAAGGGGTCTCACTGGACCTACTCCTTTTAATCCTGGTATCAATGAGGAGTTTATTTGAAGCGGAAAAACAAGAAATTCTAGCTATTTTGCTGACAGGCTACGGCAAGAGTCTTTGGTTATCAGTTTTCACCGTTGATCCTAGTCATTGGTGGTAGTTGTCCAACCTGGAGCTCAGTGTAATCTACAGGGGTTTGTAACAATTTGCCAGGTTTACTATATATCTATATATATGAGCTCCGAAAAAAATATCACAGTTCATTTTACAATGTTCTACATCTTTTTGTATTTGACACAACTTTTTGGATTTTGAATCCTAAATGCTCTTCAACTTTGTACTTGTTTGGCTTTAAACATATTTTTTGCTTCACTGATGAGTCTTATGTAAACGAAACGCGCGTCTGGCGTAATAAATTAGAATCCTGCTTGTCATAGAAGAGAAAATTATCCAGTGGCAGTAGGAACAAAGTACGTGAAAGTCTTAGGGAGAAAAAATTGAAACAATAATTCTAAGTAAAACCGCTAATGAGGTTCCACCCTTGTATGTTTTTCGCTTTTTCGTATGGATATATAGTACACACGGCAAATTATAACAAACCCCTGCCTCAGCCTTTGTCAGAGGGAAAGGCTCTCATATCCCCTGCTCGGTTGGGTTGTTCCTTACCTGATAAAAGTTCTTCATACTAAATGAGAAAAATATATTGCTATGCTCTTTAAGCTTATTCCTTGCATGCATGTAAAAGACAGCATTACTATTTCTAATAGTCCAAATGATTATGACATCTTGAAAGGCTATTATATTTTTTGTCTTTGACGCCTTACAGCAACGCGCCAAAGCAAAATTTAAAATAGCCTTCCAAGATTTCGTATTTATTTGGACTTTAATTCTACTTTGTGCTTTGGATGACATATATTGTGCTTATTATCATACCACCTTTTCATACCTGTTTCTTTTGAGATTCTATTTCACAGATCATTAGAAGATTGAAAAGGATGTCATTGATCATTTCCTGTTCTGTGATGGTAGGTGTCATAGTTCAAAAAATTATGAAGCCTATTCTTCTTCAAGCATTATACGTAACGTAAGGGTACCCAAATTGTACCGAGTACCCAAATTGCACCTATTTAGAAAACATAGCAACGGAAATCTTACAACATTTCCTAGAGACTAAACAATTTGTATCTTTTTGATTTGATACTATGCACGTCTTTCAACATAGGTAATCATATTTAGATATACACAAAACGTTCACAGTATTGATCAACAGATGGACTGTTTACTGAAAAAGCAAAATGTTCGAAAACGTCACCGTACGACGTCATCAAAACGTCATCTTTTTAAAATTAGCAAAAACAATATATTATAAGCATCCATTTTGTAAAATATGAAGAGTAAGCATGGACTAATATCCAATTGTTCAAAATATTTGAAGAAATTAAACAAAAGCTCGGTTATAAGACTTTTGAAGATGTGAATTTAAGCATGGATGCAATTTGGGTACTCCTCATAACAGAATCCTGGATAGTTTGGAGGCTGATTCAAACCCATTTTTTATGGACTCAATATAGATTAAAGATCAAATTAGTGTACATATACAATGAAGAAGGATAGGGCTACAAAATAAACACAGTATGGACATATTTTACTTGATCATAAAAAAAACTTAGGTGAAAAAACTGTCAAAATAGGTGCAATTTGGGTACCGTCACGTTAGACACCTACATGAAATATTTCTTTCAAATTGTGAACATTGCAGCGTTAAACATGACAATGTTTTTATTATTCTACTTTTATCCTTGCATATCAAAATCATTTACTTGACCCTTATCTCTATCATATAATTTTCACCTTTACTGCACATTAACCGTATCTATTATTTAATATACATGATTGGGGACTGGGTTTTAAGCTAACATATACCTTGGTAGCTGTTACACCCAAATTATGTCATGATACTCTTGGCATTAACAGTAATTGTTATTTGAGTTGTGTGCATTAAACCTCTGAAGAATGTATACATGTACTGTTTATCAATTTCTATTATTTCGAGTTGACAAAAATTCTGGTCCAATGACCCATTTGTCACTGCAAAATTATTGTCTCACTGGCAACTAAAACATCTCATAATTTTTATTACTGAATCCCTCATCTGGTAATATATGCCATATTAAATTCAGAAAGAAATTATGATCCCTTGTGAGCACAATCACACACCCCACGTCCCCACATTGTCAGTGAACACACAAAATCTCACCACATTCCTTAATTCACTTATAACTCTACAAAAGTCAACTAATAAAAATGTTCCTTTTTAACTACAAAATTTCATGTAATTCTGTTGTGTCGTATCAGAGGAGTTGCGATAACAAACTGCTGCAGTAGTATATTGAGGCCAATAAGTTCAAAGGGGAATAACTAATAGAAAAAAAGAATTGAATCAAAATTTCCTGTTTATATACACATCTACATTATGAACAAAGTTTCATGAAGTTTGTTGTGTGTTTTCAGAGGAGTTGCAATGACAAGTGGTTGAAGACCAGAACTGGCGGACGGACAGACAGAGAGACCAATGGACGGATCAAAAATATGATCCCCTCCGCAACTTAGTTGCGTGAGAAAATAAAATATTTGTCATTGTTAGAGGTAATAATACTGAACTTTCTTATGCATAAATACAACCATTTAATCACACACGGACATGATGTATTCAGTTTTAAGATGCAATTAAGCCATTATAATTCTTTTGCAAGAGAACTGTTATTACTGTTTTCTATTTGTTGATAGCAGATCTTGTAACTTGAGTCTTTTATTTTCTGTTTTGTGTTTTTGGAATGCTGTCCATTGGACTTGTACCCAACATCTCATTGTATTCATATGCTTAAATCTTTTGAAAAAATTTAAACTTATATTTCCATACTACTTGGCTAAATATGTCCAAGAAAATTTTATAGAAAACCTAGCTATCATTGAGACGATAACGAATTACGTAACCAAATATTCAGTTAACTTTGACATAACAGTTTGTCCCATATCACCTAGAAATGGAAGCTACTATAAGTTATATGGTTCGCTACTGACCCCCTAAGGATCCATAGAGGGTTAATAAAATCCATAGGGGGTGAGGCCGGAGGCCGAGTCCCCTATGAATTTTATTCACCCTCTATGGATCCGTAGGGGGTCAGTAGTTAACCGTATAACGAATTTATCGGACGCTGGACTTTTTCTGCGGCGTTTTGTTGAAAAATAAACAATGAAACACAACAACATTAATAGATGACGTCGCCATTAACGCGTCATGAACCGCATATGAAACTTACTAACCCCATACGGTCTCATAGGGGGTCACCACGTGACGGCATTTAACCAATCACAACGTGATAATTCATCTGTTGTCCGATAAAACATTTTGGTTGAATACGAAAGGAGAAATAATAAATTGTTTTGTTTTCTCGAAATCATGCTATCTTGATACTTAACAAAATAATTTTAATCATAATTCTTTATACTTCCATTGCAAAACTAATAACAGATATCAAAACATATGCCAAAAAAGTACAATATTGCTGTGTGTTTCTTTGTCCTACATTGGCAAGAGGTAAAGGTGAGGATTGAGATCTCACAAAACATGTGACCCCGCCGCATTTCTGTGCCTGTCTCTAGGCAGGATCTTCTAGCCTTTGCTATTCTTGTATGTTTTTTTTAGTCTAGTTCATATATATGTTTTGGTGCAAAGAATGACATCAATTTTCACTGAACAAGTACACAATTTTATGAAGAGTCCAATTCAAGCTGCGGTATTGTCTCTCTGCGTTTAATTACAATTGGTGGTCTTCGGCTGTTACATGCTCTTTGGTCGGGTTGTTGTCTCTTTGAAATGTTAAAATTGCTAGTCTCTTTTCTATAATTACGATAAAAGCACGGTTATGCATTATTATCAGCAGTCACTTGCTACCACCATGAAGTTTAAATTGAGTCTACCTTGTAAGCCTTCATTTTTTAGTCAAATAATGGCTATTACTTCGGTCAACATGTCTTTTCTTTTACATAAAGGACAATGCAACATGTTTTTTTTTAAATTTCATAGATGTCCTGATTGCCCGATCATAATTTGCCTCACAAGGATTTAAAATTGCGGCCACGTTAGCTCCTTGCATTAAGATGTGTACGTGACTATGTATAATAAGATGTAGATTCCTATTTAGCGAACTATAGTTTGTTGAGAAGATGTTTTTTGCTTTGGAAAGGCATATGAAAATGTCACAGGATTATATATTTTTTTTGAATCTCAATCGTTTCCATTTTAAACTTACAGAAGATTTATACAAGGACATTAATTATTAAAAATCAATACAGGAAGAGCACTTAATTCTGAGTCATCAATAATAAATTTCAAAAACAAACTGTTAGTACACAAGAAACTCAGAACTGTTTTGTATTGCTATGAGTTACAATTTATGACAAAAATAAGCAAGGACCCATCGAAACAACATCTGATAAACAAATTTAATAATACTTTTAGATATTTGGATGATATTTTGACTCTCAATAATGACGACTTCAGTATGTATATTAAAGAAATTTATCCTGTTGAACTTACTTTATATAAAGCTAATACTAACAATGACCACTGCCCTTTCCTCTATCTTGATATCTATATCATTAACGGAAAGCTGAATACTAAAATTTATGATAAAAGAGATGATTTTTCATTTCCTATCGTTAATTATCCATTTTTAGATGGTGACGTTTCCTGGTCACCATCTTACGGTGTTTATATATCTCAACTTGTACGATTCGCTCGTGTATATAACAATGTTTTAGATTTTAACCAGAGAAATTTATGTATTACTGAAAAATTATTACACCAGAGTTTTCGATATCACAAACTAGTAAATATAGCTCAACATGCAGACTTCTTATACGTTGAGGTATTTCACATCCAATTTTTTTATGGAAATATTCTGTATAAAGCACAAAGGTGTCAGTATTCACCTCAAAAACTAACAAAACCTTTGAATAGTCTTATTAAGAAGGGATATAGTTACGATACTGTTGTCAGGTCATTAAAGATTGCATATTTTGACGTTAATATTGATTTACTTATAGGGTCTTTGCATCGGAACTAAACACATTTATTCAAAAACCAGTTGTTGGCATGACACGGGTTATGTTCTTCTCATATATGTTATGATGGTATGATACTAAACCCCTAACGGGAAGGATTGTGCCTGATGTTCATACGATGAAATCATAATCTTTCAGTCAGTTTAATTGAAGTATGGAGCTGGCATGTCAGTTAACTACAAGGAGTCTGTTGTTATTTATGTATAATTGTCATTTTGTTTATTTTCTTTGGTTACATCTTCTGACATCAGACTCGGACTTCTCTTGAACTGAATTTTAATTTACGTATTGTTATGCGATTACTTTTCTACATTGGCTAGAGGTATAGGGGGAGGGTTGAGATCTCACAAACATGTTTAACCCCGCTGCAATTTTGCGCCTGTCCCAAGTCAGGAGCCTCTGGCCTTTGTTAGTCTTGTATTTTTAATTTTAGTTTCTTGTGTACAATTTGGAAATTAGTATGGCATTCATTATCACTGAACTAGCATATATTTGTTTAGGGGCCAGTTGAAGGATGACTCCGGGTGCGGGAATTTCTCGCTACATTGAAGACCTGTTGGTGACCTTCTGCTGTTGTTTTTTTCTATGGTCGGGTTGTTGTCTCTGTGGTGCATTTCCCATTTCCATTCTCAATTTTATTCAACTTCAACGTTATCCTACGACTTTATACACTGTTGATAAACATAATAAAATGGTCTGAAACTAAAATGCAGCAAATATATATTTCTAGCATAGGAGTCCTCTTCCTTCACGTCTTATGCAGAAAATAGTGGATTTAACCTGGTTTTAAAGCCAGCAGAATCCCTCACTTGTATGACAGTTGAATCAAATTCCATTATATTGAAAACGATGTGTGAACACAACAAACAGACATAATAGGCAAAAATGTAAACAAAAAAGGTGCAGAAGTCAAAAATGTACCATAAACTTACTCACTATGAAAACAAAAGAATATGTAACAAAGAACAACAAAATGGCATATAGACAAATCATAAAGGCAAAAATTCAAGACAAGAATACACTAATTTACCATAGTACAATAACACAATGACGTCTATATATGTCAAAGTAATATAAAAAGACGTATAGACAAACCACATTAACAAAAATAACTGATAAGCATACAAAGATGTTTTACAATAGCACAATAACGGGATGTATAAGTACAGAGCCACATCATATATATCAAATAAAACAGAATGCATATAGACAAAGCACATACACAAAAATTAAAGACAAGAATACAAGAACTATCATAGAACAATAACACATTGACCGGATGTAAAGTACTGAGCCACGTCAAATGGATATCACCAAAAACAGACTAAAGAGGTAAAGTAATATTCATAAACACAAATAAAAGAATAGTATAACAATAATTAAGATGATACACAATGTCAGTAACCAGTATCTTTATTTCAAGACCATAATGTATTATTTGTGAAGTTAATACGGAATATTTATCAACAAGATATTGGTACTTTTCGATGAACCTCTTGTCAGAAAATTACGAGACGTTCGTTGACGTATCGCTGGTTCATCAACTTTATGCTCAGACACTGTTGACGGTTTACAAAGTCTGAGTAGGAGCTGCAAACTCTTATCTACCGAAAATGAAATTCTGAATAACGTATAGACTATAAAACTATGTCAAATGACAGATATTTCAATCATTAATGACTGAATTTATCGACTGGCAGAACATTTTGTATTGAATGTTATTGTACTATCTTAGTACGAATACAAAGGTCGTCTAAAATATACATTCGCTACCAATATAACCCCTAAGCACTGTTTGTTATTAGGTTGTTTGCGATAAAAAATGTGAAATTCCAAACTTCAGTTTTTAACACAAATTATAAAAAACAAAATCATCACTTTTAAGTTTGATCAATTCATGAAAAAATTAAATATATAACAATTAATCAGATTAACTTATAAGTGCCACTTCTACTCAGACTCAGCTCCTACTCAGACTTTGTAAAACGTCACCAGTGTCTGTGCAGAAAGTTGATAAACCAGGGGTATGTCAAAGAACGTCTCGTCCTTTTTCTAAAAAAGTTCATCGGAAGGTACCCAGAACTTGTTGATAAATATTCCGTATCAACTTCACAAATAATACACGATGGTCTTGAAGTATAGATGTTACGTACTGACGTTGTTTATCATCTTAATAACGTGTTTTATTATTCTTTTATTTGTCTTTATTAATATTACTTTTACTGTTAAGTCTTTTTTTTTAGATATCCTTTTGACGTAACTCTGTGCTTATGTATCCCATCATACTTTGAACGACAAAATTATTTTATGATGTGACTCTGTACCTATGTATCTTGTCATACTTTAAATGACTAGATTATTTTATGATGTGACTCTGTACCTATGTATCTTGTCATACTTTGAATGACAAAATTATTTTATTTATTAATATTACTTTTACTGTTAACCAACTTTTTTTGTGATATAAATTTGACGTGACTCTGTACTTATGTATCCCGTCATACTTTGAACCACAGTATTATTTTATTTATTATTATTACTTTCACTGTAAAGTCAGTTTTTGTTATATCTATTTTACGTGACTGTATTTATGCATCCCGTCATACTTTGAACGACAAAATTATTTCATGTCTACCTGTGCGAATTTCAAACGCGCATTTTTACACCAGTACTCAAAACCCTCCTTCCTTGATGGGTGCATTTTACATAGACAAATAAAATCGTATAATATAATGAAAATTAGGATGTTAATTTGATGTATGCCTTTTTGTGCTTCTTCGTTACATTTGTTGTTTTCATAGTGATTAAGATGATAACACAATGTTGACTGCTGTATCCCTATTTTTGACATTTTTACCTATTGTGTCTGTTTGTTTTGTTCACGCATCGGTGACAATATAATGGAATTTGATGTGACAGTCATACAAGTGAGAGGTTTAGCTAGCTATAAAACCAGGTTCAATCCACCATTTTCTACATTTGAAAATGCCTGTACCAAGTCAGGAATATGACAGTTCTTGTCCATTCGTTTTTGATGCGTTTTGTTATTTGATTTTGCCATGTGATTATGGACTTTCCGAATTGATTTTCCTCTGAGTTCAGTATTTTTGTGATTTTACTTTTTTCTGATGTATTTCAAATTAAAATGCTGTTATTTAACAAAAACTTCACGTGCAAGAAGTGAATCAGCTTGGATTATTGAACGAACAGGATGAAACTAAGATACTTTGAAATTAGTAAAGATGTTCATAATACGCCTAGTGTGTAATAAATTGCTTCTTTTTCAAATGTATGGTCATGCACATTCTTGCGGAAAAGCATCCGACAAAGACGGACATGTTTTGATCGATATCAATGAAAATATTATTAGAACTGAATTTTTCCTGAAAGTCCAATTTAAAGATTAATTAACCTTAAATTTTAGATTTTAACTCCAACATTTTATTCTTTTCAAGTTTACAAATTTGTGCTTTAACTCGACATTTTAAAGATAAAAAGAAAAAGAAAAAAGTTATGGAGATAATTTGAGTAAGAGGGGAAAATAAGAATTAGTCAAATTCATTGGAAGACCATTGGAAGACCATGTACTTGACCTCAATTTAGGATAGACTCTTGAATTTAAAGAGTCAAAATAGGATGAACGGATCATATATACCGGAGGGAAAATATGAAACAAGCCCCCCCCAAAAAAATATATAAACAAATCTAAATTGAAAACTACGTCCAAACCAACGATTGCGTTGAATAAAAACCGCAATTTTTATACGTGTCCATGTAAAATTTCGTTGTAGAAGGGTATAAATACAGCACAAACAAAATTATTATATATATTGGGTTCGAATCCCGGCGAGGGAAGAACAAAAAAGACAATTTACAGATCTTACATTGTTGGGTTGATGTTTAGACGAGTTATATATACAGAATGTACAGAGCCATGTATCACCATCACTGCTAGTGATCCGATGGCTTAGTCTGTTGTAGAGAGGTCACTGGTCTAGACGTACTTATAAATATCATTATTTCTGTGACTGTATCTATCATTAATTTGTAGGATCCTTTACTATAGATAATTTAGCTGATCTGTAAAAATAACTTCATGCCTTATATATCATGTACTGTAGTACGACGCTAGATTAAAACTGGCGTGGAAAGGTAACACCAAGCCACCGAAAGCTTCATTTTTATGAAGCCCAGGTGGTTGTGTGGTCTAGCGCGCCGGTTACAATGCAGGCGATTTGATGTCACGATATCTCAGTAGCATGGTTCGAATCCCGGCGAGGGAAGAACAAAAAAATTTGTGAAAGCAAATTTACAGATCTAACATTGTTGGGTTGATGTTTAGACGAGTTGTATATATATAATTATACAATTTTTGAGTTAGATTGCTGACAAAAAAAACCGATTGTGTATAACATAATCATATAACATCTTCACACGCTAAAAACACATGTCTTATGTCTATCTCTAGATTCGCCTTCCATTACAAGGTAACACTACGACTATTGCAGTTATATTTTTCTATCTAGCGGATGTAGTCGAGTGGTATAGAGCGATGGACATAAGACTAAGCGATTGGTGCTGTAGTGAACCAAAGGTGTGAGTTCGAATCCTTCCTTCCACAAGTTTGTCAGCAGATAATCTAATTTTAACACTGTTGGAGGATATCTGTTATCCGATATATTTATTTATAATTACATTTATAGTTTCCTTTTTTGTTATTGGTGTTGTTTTGTACACGTTGTAGGCGTTCATATATATATAATGTATCTTTCAAAAACCAGAATGTTGTAAACATTCTTCAGTGTCGATGTGGCATGCATTATGCTGGCGAGACAGAATACCCATTCAACATCTGATCTCAAAAACCTTACCATCACAATCATAGACCACAACGAGGTTTAGTCAAGGGCTGAAAGACTTGCTCGGGAAAGATTAAGGATAAGAAAGCTAGGGACAGTTTACCAAGAGGGCATCAATGAAAAAAAACCAATAGAATGAGTCATTCATTTTCCCTACCAACATTTTCCTTTCATTATCTGATTACTTAAAATAAGGCATGTTTATGTTTGCAACATTAAACATGTTTGTTTTTCTAGAATCATATTTAGAAAAAAAAGTAAATAGATTTTGTTGTGCTTTTTTTCTTTCTTGAAAGTAACATCGTCAACTCTAGCAAAGTTATAAGGCAGAATGCATAAAAAGTACAATGTTGTTCTTATTGAAAATGTTTAAATTCCTTAACAATGAAAAAAAAGACCTGCCATATGTGTGAAAACGACGTGGATGCACGTGCTGTTGTGCCTCCGGGTAGCTACGCCCATTCTCAGCTATGTCACTTGCATTTGCATTTGGAATCATATGATGGAAAAACTTCAGTCATACATGCTAAGTCTGTGCATCGGTTATAACTCCTGTTTGGTAGGTGTCAGTCATAGTATCTTTACCTGTTTGTTGTAATACCAAACATATTTACCAAACGCATCAGTTTACTGTAGAGGGAAGTAGGATCTGCTGTCATTATTTTGTCCTTTTTCGAATTATGAATTTTCAGGTCAAGCTTTTGTTATATGAAGGGAAACTGCAATCGCTTTAAGTCTTGTAATGACATTATGTAAATGAAACTTTACGTGTGTAGCAGGATCTGCTTACCTTCCCAGAGCAATTGAGATCAACTCAAGTTTTTAGTGGGGTTCGTGTTGCTTTATAGTTGTTAGTTTTCTATGTTGTGTCATGTGTACTATTATTTGTTTGTTTGTCTTTTTCATTATTAGCTCTTTATTTATGTCAATATATGTAACCGTACAAATTGTTAATTTTTAATCATATATGTAGATTCCTGCCTCCATAATGACAATTTGATTATTGTTTAACATTACATATACACAAATTAAAAGAAAATACAAACTGAACCTTCAAGGTTTTATCGGATTCCTTTTGAATAATAACACATTTCTTTCAGATACACGTTTAATTTAAGCTGACGCATGTTATCTATGATAAAAATGTTCAAAGTTTTAATAGAAAAATAATATTAAATATAAGTAATATATACACAAATCTTCATCTGCTGACACATGTACACCAATATATAATTGTGTTGTTCAATCAAAACCTAGGATGAAAAAAATCAGTTTTTCGCTGAGATAAAATCATATCAATCCATTCCGACTTAACTTTGACAATCTTAACTGATGAAGGATATCTGTTATCCGAAATATTTATAAGTAATTACATTTATAGTTTCCTTTTTTGGTTTTATTGGTGTTATTTTGTACTCTTTTTAGGCCTTTTTATAATTTATTTATTGTGTACATGTATCGTTACTAGTAACGACCCAGCGCCCTCGTTGGAAAAATCGTTGACTCTTATTCAAACGTTTTATATATTTATATATATATAGGAATACTTCGTGTATTGTAGCAGAGATCCTTGTTTAATTCCTACGAGAAGGTAAAACCTCTCGAAACGATAGCTTATTTAAATAATAAGCTAAATTTAGAGGAGGGGATAAGGTCTCTGCGCAATGCTAGGCGGTGTTGTCGTAGAAGTTAGAAATAAAAACTACAGGTTCCAGTCAAGTGCAAGGCCGGGGAGGAAGTTTCGAATCAAATCTACTCTAACATCGTTAGGTTGATTTGCTAGGCACTTTATATATATATATATATATATATATATATATAAAGCAGGTTTTAAGAATATCAGTTGTTCGACCTGTTAGTCAAATGCGTTTTGTTAAAATAGACTTTTTACTTTTTTGGAAAATGTTGTTTGTGCTGTATTTAGACCCTTCTACAACGAAATTTGTTTTACATGAACACGTATAAAAATTGCGGTTTTTATCCAACGCAATCATAGGTTTGAACGTAGATTAAAACTGACGTGGAAAGGTAACACCCGGCCACCGAAAGCTTCATTTTAATACGAATCCCAGGTGGTCGTGTGGTCTAGCGGGACGGCTACAGTGAAGTCGATTTGGTGTCACGATATCTCAGTAGCATGGGTTCGAATCCCCGCGAGGGAAGAACAACAAATTTGCAAAAGCAAATTTACAGGTCTACAATTGTTGAGTTGATGTTTATACGAGTTGTACATGTTGTATATACATAATGTTGATAGCCATGTATCACCATCACTGCTGGTGATCCGATGGATAAATCTGTTGTAGAGTTGTCACTGACTCAGACGTACTTATAAATATAATTATTTTCTGTGACTGTATCTTACATTAATTTGTAGGATCCTTTAATATAGATAATTTAGCTGATCTGTAAAAATAACATCTCTATGCCTTATATATCTTGTACTGTAGTACGACGCTAGATTAAAACTGACGTGGAAAGGTAACACCCGCCCACCGAAAGCTTCATTTTAAAATGAAGCCCAGGTGGTCGTGTGGTCTAGCGGGACGGTTACAGTGCAGACGATCTGGTGTCACGATATCTCAGTAGCATGGGTTCAAATCCCGGCGAGGGAAACATTGTTGGGTTGATGTTTAGACGAGTTGTATATATATAATTTACACAGCCATGTATTACCATCACTGCTGGTGATCCGATGGAGAAATCTGTTGTAGAGTTGTCACTGACTCAGACGTACTTATATAGGTGATCCGATGGATAAATCTGTTGTAGAGTTGTCACTGACTCAGACGTACTTATAAATCTGTTGTAGAGTTGTCACTGACTCAGACGTACTTATATATATAAGTACGTCTGAGTCAAGGACAACTCTACAACAGATTTATCCATCGATCCGTTATGTCAAGTGATTTATATATATAAGTACGTCTGAGTCAGTGACAAATCTACAACAGATTTATCCATCGGATCACCTATATATATATATAAGTACGTCTGAACCAGTGACAACTCTACAACAGATTTATCCATCGGATCACCAGCAGTGATGTTGATACTTAGCTGTGTACATTATGTATATACAACTCGTCTAAACATCAACCCAACAATGTTAGATCTGTAAATTTGCTTTCGCAAATTTTTGGTTCTTCCCTCGCCGGGATTCGAACCCATGCTACTATGATATCGTGACACCAAATCGCCTGCACTACAGCCGTCCCGCTAGACCACCCGACCACCTTGGCTCTCAAAAAAAGAGCTTTCGCTGGCCGTGTGTTACCTTTCCTCGTCAGTTTTAATCTAGCGGCGTACTACAGTACATGATATATAAGGCATGAAGATGTTATTGTTACAGATCAGCTAAATTATCTATAGTAAAGGATCCTACAAATTAATGTAATATACAGTCACAGGAAATAATTATATTTATAAGTACGTCTGAGTCAGTGACAACTCTACAACAGATGTATCCATCGGATCGCCATCAATGATGGTTATACATTGCTGTGTACATAATGTATATACAACTCGTCTAAACATCAACCCAACAATGTAAGATCTGTAAATTTGCTTTCGCAAATTTTTGGTTCTTCCCTCGCCGGGATTCGAACCCAAGCTACTGTGATATCGTGACACCAAATCGCCTGCACTGCAGCCGTCCCGCTAGACCACACGACCACCTTGGCTCTCAAAAAAAGAGCTTTCGCTGGCCGTGTGTTACCTTTCCTCCTCAGTTTTAATCTAGCGGCGTACTACAGTACATGATATATAAGGCATGAAGATGTTATTGTTACAGATCAGCTAAATTATCTATAGTAAAGGATCCTACAAATTAATGTAATATACAGTTACAGAAAATAATTATATTTATAAGTACGTCTGAGTCAGTGACAACTCTACAACAGATTTATATATATATATATATATAATCAAGTTTAAATTAAAAACAACGTTCAACCCTATGATAAAATTCCTTTCCCGTTGTAGAAGGGTCTAAATACAGCACAAACAACATGTTCCCAAAGACCAAAAGAGTAAAAAAATATATTTTAACAACACGCATTTGACTAGCAGGTCGAACAACTGATGGTCTTAAACCCTGCTGACTGCCATTGGCGATTGCCTAATAAGTTGTAACAAGGTGTAACAAAATGGATCTCTGTATTAACTTAATACCAATTAGAAAACAATAAACTTGCGGCAAAGATGGTAAACCACAACATGAGGTGCTCAATTGTTAACACCATATCCGGATTTCGACAATAAATGTCTGTTCAGTGATGTTAGGGATCGAAATATATTATATACATAACTAGTCTAAAAGTATACAACATCACCTAAAATAACAAAAAAAAACCCGAACAATATGTTAGATATTTCGGATAATAGATGTCCTTCATCATTATGAGATCACGATGTAAAATGAATCATGTCAATCTATTCTAATTATAAAACTATCACAATCTTGAAATTGATACAAAAAATCAAACAGTTAAAGCGAACATCAGAGACGCTGGTACAATTTTAATCACAACGCAAAGATATGCTAAAATAAAAATAGCTATTTGCGATATGAACTGGCCATGGCAAAACTCTAAAATTACAAAGGTGACGACAGTTAAGATGTTACAACAACTGCGTTAAAATACAGTCACAATAAACAGTCCTGACCGATCTAAGCTAATACAATATTTAAAGTATGACAACGGTAGCGCAATTGCAACAGAGACTGCATATTTAAACATCCCAAATATATAATAATTTGATGATTAGAAAAATGAGTAATACATTTTCACTAAGGTTAAGTAATTGATTTTGGCTGCGAACTTATACATTCCTGCCAATTGTAAATAAAACTAGTATAATTCAAAAATTCCTGAAATGTGTAAGAGTCCAGTACGGAAGCTACTGGACACAAATGATGGCAGGAAAGTTAGTGATGGTAGGAAAATGAGTGACTCTTCTATGTTTTTTTTTCATAAATGCCCTCTGGGGAAACTGTCCTGAGCTTCCTAATCCAAAAACTTTCCAGAGCAAGTCTGTCAGCCTTTGACCAATCCTAGTTGTGATCTATGACAGTGATGGGAAGTGTTTTAGATCAGCATGGGCGTGCCCAGTTGATCTCAAATGACTACTTACAGGGAGGAATGGCTTGCAGGTGTAGTCACTACGATGACCATTCATGCGTTTGTTGAATGACTGTTCTGTCTCGCCAGCATACTGCTTGCCATATCGACACTGAACATTGTATACAACATTCTGGGTTTTGCAAGTTACATTACAAAATATCGTGTACACAGACCCAGTCGAGTGGCAAGTAAATGTTTGAGTATTCAATATTTGTTGGACATCGCAAGACATCGTCTGTTACCACACGACTTGCACCATCCTGTAGTTGAACAGCGTTTATTACAGGAGACGTCAGCTCTCACAAATAAGTATTGCAGACTTGCTGGTGTCCGAAAAGCAAAGACAAGAGGATCGGGAAAGATTATTTATGGTATTTTTTCAGTACAACTTTGCATACACTACAGTATGAGTAAAGAAAATAGTAAACATAAAAAAGGAAGATGTGGTATGATTGGCAATTACAGTTTAATAACAAGCACAGCACAACATCGGTTGTTCTTTCTCAGTAAATTTTAGAATATATCATTGTTTTTGTTTATTTCTATCGTTACTTCTATGCAGCTGTAAAAAGACAAAGAAGAGATATGTGAAATAAAATATTACCCATTGTTGTCATACTATTAAAAAAACAACATCATATCACTCAGTTAAATTTAGTTCAATATGACATAAACGCATAAAAACATAAGCCTTACAAAATCATTATACTGTCATTATAGTTTAGACCTTTATTTTGTAGACAGTGTTATCGAAAATTTGATGAACATAAGCAATTGAATGATTAGCATTACATTTTGAGTAACATAGGTAACCAGGTCTTTGTGTAATAGTCGACTGCAAAATATGTATACTTTATCAATAACAACGTGTGGTAATCTTATAACCATTAATCCACAAAAATCATTGTGTTGTCCCTTTTTTAATTATGGACTTCCAGATGCAACTTTTGTTATATGGAGGGAAATTTAAAGCAGTTTAACTCTTGTAATGGCATTATATAAATAACACTTTAACATAGAAATATCCATGCACATTATTAACGTAACAATGATTTTTGTCAGCTAATGTTCCTAGACACCGATAACAACGAGAAAACCTTGTATAAATGACCTAGATCAAAGAGTCTGAACTATGTTTGCTGTTAATAAAACACAAGTTGAGTAAAATGTCATTTATTCAGAAATTAATCTAAAATGCAACTTACATCTTAACAATTATAATAGTACTGCATAAATGACAATGACTTTAATAAGCAAAGGTAGGGTTGAAATGGTGACACACCGTAACAAAATAAACATCATAAAAATGACAAAAATAAAAGTGAGTTGAAAAATTAACTCACCAACATATGTATATCTACAAATTATATAAGCACTACATGAATATTGTAATTAATTCATGTTGAAAGAAAAAATAAATGTCCCATATAATAACACTTAAAAGGGAGGGAAATGGGAGGGTTTTCAGATAAATTCAAAAGCGATCTTTTCTTTCTCCCAAAACAAAGGCGAATGACCGCGTGTCCAAGCACATGTAGGAATTTAATATTAATTACCGATCTCAAGAACTGACCAATCAGATAATGTAATTAGATGATCATGCATTGAACATGCTGCAGTCCTTGACCTCATGTTGATATACTTAAACAAAGAAATGCCTTCTACACACATGGCATTAATAAAATCAATATTATCGGAAATTCCAGCAAAAAGTCTTTTATTTACAATAAATGTTATTTTGTCAGCTAATGTTCCTAGACACCGATAACAACGAGAAAACCTTGTATAAATGACCTAGATCAAAGAGTCTGAGCTATGTTTGCTGTTAATAAAACACAAGTTGAGTAAAATGTCATTTATTCAGAAATTAATTTAAAATGCAACTTACATCTTAACAATTATAATAGTACTGCATAAGTAATGATGCACTAACAAGCTTATCAGTCATGGATGAAAAAATTGAGGTGGAATGGCCACAGGAGTTGAAATTAACCAAGGAGCAATCTGATTAGCTCCCTGAAATGAAAAACGAGACAACAAGTCACAGGAATATGTTTGGCTCTAAAATAGATATAGTACTTTAATGCAGCTAACACTAATCTTCGGATCAATCTCATAATATTCTTTTCCCGAGATGATGTCTTATTTTTAATTTCAGAAACAGCTGAATTATCTGTTTTATCTGCCCCATATATCAATAGCTAACACAATCTGGAAAAGTTCTTTCACTGTAATGTGTAAATCAACTAACTCCGGTGGCCATTCACCTGAAAACCATTTGCTGCCAAAAACTGCAGCAAAACCACCATATGTACCTGCAGCATCAGAAAAAAGTTTAAAAAATCTGATGAAACCCATTCTTTGAATAAAAAACAAGATTTACCATTGTAATTTTCAATGAAATTGTACCATTACTTAAGATCTAATCTTGCATCAGAATTTAGATTGATTCTATAATGAGGAGATGTATGACCTATAGTCAGGTCAAAAAGCCTACGTAAAAAGGCTCTTCCAGGTATGATAACTCCACATGCAAAATTTAAAAGACCCAATAAGGATTGCAATTCTCTGAGTGAGATACTGCGTTTGCATTTGTATATACTCAATAATTGCAATTTTTTTTTCTATTTTTTCCATAGGTAATCGAGCTACCATCTGAGTAGAAAGGGATGTAGAAAAACAAGAATTAATTGAAAATCCAAAAGAAAAACCATTAATCAATTTATCTTTCAACTGGGTTTCATAACCTGCTAAAAAATGTTCTAAATTTTCAACCTTTATTGGTGTTGGAAGTTTTGACAAAGTTTGCCTGTTTTCCTTTTTGCTCTGGACATGTAAGGGTACAGTGTTTCTTGCTGCAGTGTACACATTAGTGTTTGAGTTTACAAAACTTTGCTGTGCATTCCCCTGATTTACAGAAGGCCAAGCAATAGCCATTTGGGAATTGATAGTGATGCTGGGCCCTCCTTTGAAAAGAATTTGGGCCTGAGTTTGAGGTTTTAGCATACGATTTCTTATTTTGACCTGAAAATTCAGATTGTCTGTCATATAAAGCTGCAGATCGTCAAAGTTTATCATTGATTTGATCCCATTGTAGCCCTCAAATTTTCCTTATCTTTCTAAATTTCTCGTCATATGATTTAGCGGCTTGGAAACCCAAGGACTTGCATAATGACCGTACATTAAAACCATCTTTTATCAATGCTTTAGCAGACCTCAAATTATTTTCAAGATATATAGACATAAATATATCAAAAGCATTTGTTAGACTTCCTATTTTAAATCGTTATATTAAAATAAATTCTCAAATAATGTTGATTCATTACATGTATCATCAATGTTAGAAGGTAATAATAAAGCAAAATTTACATAATTATCACACCAAACATCAGATTTAACCTTACTGCTGACATGATAGTCTAACGATATAGAATGTCTCAACATTTCACAAGCATATGGATTCTCTTCATATGAGTTATTTGAGTTTATCAGCTCACCATCAGAAGAAGTGTTGATATTCGGGTCTGAATACATTGGCGGTTGGAACATACCAGTTAAGTCATTATTGGAACTGCTGTATTGTCTTTTACAAGTTGCACGCTGGAACTTTCGAACTTTCGGAACAAAGCATCAGCAATGTCATTTGCAGTTGGAACAGACGGCTGTGCAGTATTTGTTTCAGGGACTGATCATCTGGTCTTGCGTCTCCGCACTGGTGGCCTGTATAATGGTGGTATCTCATGACTTTGTTCCTTCACTAAATTTTGAACATCTTCTTCAAGGTTTTGTGGAGCAACATCTCTTCTTGTTCTACTTTTCTGCTTTGGCATTTTGCTATAAATACATAAAACAAAAAATCAAAATCAAAATCCTGTATATCACAGAACTTTGAGAATGTTACTACTTATAATATATATAAGTATAATTTTTACACCAAAATGCTTGTCCATAAAATTAAACATAGTTGATATGATGATATATCTAGCAAAATGTACTCATGTTTAAAGTTAAGTTTGACTATGATATGCTAATTAATACTCCAAAACCAATTTTATAAAACCAACCAATATGAATAAAATTCTTCAATAGTACCAAAATCGATCCCTATTCTGACACAACCATTATAGGGAAAGACATAATTTATTCTCTGATTAAATAATTAACCTAATAATATACTAAAATAAAAGTATATAAACCGTGATTATGAATACTCAATAATGAAATATAAAAAGAGACATATTATATTATATAACTCTGATATAAATGATTTAACCAAACATAATTAATTTCAAATAAGACATTTTTTTCATGTCACCAGTGTCACAACCATGTGCATATAAGCACAACCACGTGAATATAAGCACAACCACTCAGAGATAATTCAGATTATAAATCGTTACTAAAGGTGATGGAGTAATAATATGCAAATAATTCATAGATTACTAAATAATTGTAATGTATGCTTCTTTTTCTTCATATGTCCAATTAGGGACAATAAGTAACAACAATCATACACGGTAGTTTGCAACGCAAGTTTGCTCGATACTACATGTACGTGAAAGGCTACCAACAGCAGCACAAACACTTCTAGCGTATATTTCCATACCTTCATCATTAAGATGAACTTTATCTTTTAATAATAAATCGGGGGTGTTCTTCCACAACCCCCTATGATGCCTGAAAGTCGCATTGTCTCTTTGTTTTACTAAATGACTAAGTTCTTTGTTTACAATGTAAACCTTGTTGTTATAATATCCTTCCGGTCTTTCGGAATACCTCGGGAGAAGTTGACCAATAACCACGTGGTTAACATGATTGCAATTTATTATGTAATCGGCAAAAACAATGATATCTCTTGCTATTTTCACAGGCTCATTTTCAGACGACAAATCGTTGCCTCCAACCTGAAGAAAAACCGAATGTGGCATAAATTCTTCAATGATATGCATATTTTGTTGCTTTTGAACACATTTATGACGGGGGCGAAGAGTCCCTTCCCCCCAAACCAAAAAATTCCACCTTGATATCGGTTCTGTCTAAACCTAAATTTAACCAACCTTGATCACAGTTTTCATGAGTAAAAGTTTCTAAACGACGAATAAAAGAATTACCAAAAATAAAGGCACGCTGGACCATGGTTCAAAAGCAACAAACAAAAAATAAATAACAATAAATTAAAAATTAAGTTATTAAAAATATATAAAATAATACTAAAGGTTCGCTTTTACCTTATAATCTGTGGATTCTTCGATGAATGCCTTTCTACAGTACTTTTTTCAGTTTTTCAGATAAATTCAAAAACGATCTTTTCTTTCTCCCAAAACAAAAGGCGAATGACCGCGTGTCCAAGCACATGTAGAAATTTGATATTAATTACCGATCTCAAGAACTGACCAATCAGATAATGTAATTAGATGATCATGCATTGAACATGCTGCAGTCCTTGACCTCATGTTGATATACTTAAACAAAGAAATGCCTTCTACACACATGGCATTAATAAAATCAATATTATCGGAAATTCCAGCCAAAAAGTCTTTTATTTACAATAAATGATAATTAAACATGTTTTAAACTCTATTTACACATACATGCTGGTATTGGTTATTCTTCCTAGTAACAGATGTTGTATAGAATATCACTAATCATGATATATTACTGTTACATGATAACATTCAGTAGTAATGTAACGGCTTGCAATAATATTAAACGGAACATTATTATAACTTATTTTTCATAATATTGACAAAAAACAACAATAACAGGATACCACAAAGTTTGATTTAGTAAAATATGAAAAAGGTTCATAAAGAAAATCTACTTTATAAATCACTAAATTTACATTATGGAAAATAAATCTTTATTTTCAAGGCACACTTAATCAAAAGTTGATCAAAATACCCAATTGAATGATAAGCATTAGAGTTTGAGTAACATACGTAACTATGTCTATTTGTAGCAAGGGTCAGTCAAAGATGAATGCTTTCTCAATGATAACTTTTTTTTTTAATTCTGTCAAATTTGATTACAAACAAACATATATAGATTGCAGATCAAAAGTAATGAAATAAAAAGATCAAATATCCGTTAAACTCATGCTTTTATCATAGTATCAACGACAACAATATACTGACATTTCGACATACACAACCGTGGTTCATCTTCTAACAAGATTTTAAAAAATCGGAATGTATCAATCTGCATTATTTATCAACAAACATATAGACATTCAAATAAAAAGTTGTGTTTTATATATTAATAGTTTTCTAGAGTATTTTGAAATTTGTTCACGGGTGTCATTCGGTTTAACGAGAGAAATGATCGTGAAAGAATATCTAACGGCGGTCAAGTATTGAGAGACGATCGTGAAAGCTCTGGTAACGGATCGTGAAAGACATTTAATGAAAATTCTAGGTCAGAATCTTTGAAAAAATCGCTTAATTTTCAAAACGCGGAACAAATCCGCACAAAAAAATATGTCTGTCAAAATGGTTTAACTTCCTCAACAGAACTGTGAAATAAGATATAGAAAATATGCAGTACTTTATGAAAAAACACAAAAGGCGCAATGCATGTCTATGAAATTAATTACAAATAACACGCTTTTTGTATCTATAATGGTCATATTTCAGTTTATCATGATATATTTGAAATTAAATCTTTGGTGTATCTGATAGTACAGTACAATTAAGGTATGTTTTTCCCTTAAAAGCATTAATTTTTATATAAATACCTTGAATTTGTTAAATATCAATCAAACTTGATCTTGAAAGATCAGGCAACGCATTATTTTGATCGTGAAAGATAATGCGTGACCAGACTTATTACTAGAAATCAGAAATCAGTATTTCTTTTACCATTTGATAAACCTGCAACTGGTTTAAGCCTGTAACTATTTTGATATGGATGAACATTAAAACTATTATTTTTTTCTATTCAAAACTTTACCTCGAAAGTTAAAAAAACAACAACTAAAAACGTGTCTAAATAAGTGTGAAAGATTCAGCTCTGAGAATCGGTCTAGTGCAATTCAGGCAGACCGACACTATTTAGCCAATAATATGGATATGCCACGTTTAAACCAAAATGATATCCATCAAACAAAAAATTACAGCAAAACAGCATCTTTCATGAGTAATTTGAGATCGAACGATAACCAACATTTTGTGCAACAGTACTTTTTTAAGATCTTAGGCATTTTCTAAAATGCCTGCATGATTTGGGCATTTTACAAATTGACTATTTTTTTCAGGCATTTTACAAATTGACTATTTTTTTCAGGCATTTTATAAAATGCCTGAAAAAATTGTAAGGCATTTTACAAAATACCTAAAAGACTAAAACTGAATATAATGTATTCAAAATTAAACGACTTGAAATATCAAATGGATTCTTTTATTCTATCATTAAATGAAGCATGCAATTTAAACAGTTACAGATTTTTAATTGTAATAGAATAAACAGTTAAGTTGACAATTATTTGTTGCTACATGTAAGATTTGGATGACAGCGACTGTTACACATTTGTCCCGACTTTTTGCAAAGACAACGTTTAGTGTTACATCTAGTCTTACCATTAGCACTACAGCCACATTTTGTTTGTAATGTCTCGTCTGCTTTACTTATGATAGTAAATTTGTTGAACGTCTATAATGTCAAGGGTTTTACTAGAAGTGTCAAATGCACTTAATGCGCTTAATGTATTTTTGTCAATCTAATGAGAGACGAAATTAATAATAATAAAACATATTTAACAACTGATTTAGCCTTTTCAACTAATTTTTATAGTTCGTTCTTATTTTGTACTGTTATACCACTGTCTCAGGTTAGGGGGAAGGTTGGAATCCCGCTACCATGTTTAACCCCGCCACATTATTTATGTATGTGCTTGTCCAAAGTCAGGAGCCTGTAATTCAGTGGTTGTCGTTTGTTTATGTGTTACATTTTTTTTTTTTCATTTTTTTATACAAATAAGACCGTTAGTTTTCTCGTTTGAATTGTTTTACATTGTCATATCGATGCCTTTTATAGCTGACTATGCTAAATGGGCTTCGCTCATTGTTGAAGGCTGTACGGTGACCTATAGTCGTTAATGTCTGTGTCATTTTGGTCTCTTGTGTACAGTTGTCTCTTTTGAAATCATACCACATCTTCTTTTTTAAAATTAGGATTGTCAATGGTTCATAAAAAGAGTTCAAGGTCAGATGAACCATGACATACAGATCTCTACAAATATCCCGTAGACTAAATAAATGTGTTCCGATCCTTACAGTGCCTTAGAAACTGACAAATGTAAAAGTTATGCTTGCCCAATTAATTCGGAACATAAGGTCAAAAGTATATAAACCCTGACCGACAGCCAGACATAGACATCTTACTATCATTCAATATATCAAATACAATTGACGTCATCATGGTCACATATGAAACATGCAGACACACATGTACACCATACACGAAATACCATGGCGATATAGCATACAGGTATATATCCAAAAGGCTAAACAACATAAAACGAACATCGCCGAATGATGCATGATAATAAGTTCGATGTTATTTGAAACCTTGCAGAAGTCGAAAATTACACTTTACAATAATAATAACAGACAGTTATCCTAAAGCTTAACGAATCCGCGATACGGACTGAATCTTCATCCATGAAATGAGGCAAATTCGGGGTCAGGTGAATCCTGTATGACGAACATGTAGTTTATAGGATCCAATATACAAAATGTGGGTATCCTATAACTCGTGATAAGTGAGTATTTCACATGACAATAAAAAGCTTCATCCTACAAGCATCAAACTATTTTACATTTCATTTTCTGAAAATATTAATACTTTAAAAAGCTTAAACCTATTGATGATGTTGACCTATATAGCTTTTCTCAATACCAATAACAAATATTAATTATGATATAATTGAAGAATAATTCTTCGTAGCATCAGATCTTTCACGATCCTTTTCACGATCTTCAAAAATGCGGTACGTCATCTTTTTTTTTTTTTTTTTTTTTTCGACGCGGTACGTCATCTTTCACTATCCGAAAAATCAATTTTTGTGTAAATAGTTCTTTATCTACCAAGTTTCAGATTATGTGTATCCAAAATAACTATGAGAACCATTTGATTAATTCAAATGAAATGCCCTTATTCGTATAAAAGTAGTTTTTCTAGTCGAATTTGTGAAAAATCATGTTTGTTTACATTTTTTATGTCATTGAAATGTCGAGAAGCAATCTGCCTTTTGTTGTTTTGTAATAACTATGTACTTTTAAAACTGGATATTCTCACATACTGATCATAATGTTGGACCATTTTGACAGACAGTTTTATTTTGTCATAAATTTGTCTGTGTAATTTTTAAAATCAAATTAGAATATTTATTGACCTTTCATATGTCTTCTTAATTAAATGTCTTTCACGATCCATTACTAGAGCTTCCACGATCGTCTCTCAATACTTGACCGCCGTTAGATATTCTTTCACGATCATTTCTCTCGTTAAACCGAATGACACCCGTGTTGTTATGTCTTTTAAAACATACACAATGTCAATTTTGTACATATTCATTTTTCAACATTCTATAGTGCAGGTAATTGGTATTTATAATGTATTTGTATGATTTTTTTCCAAACATAATAACAAAAGCTTTGTAAATGTACGATATAGGGACACGGGTGTATGATGTGTGTAAGTTCCTGCCTTTCTTGTATATACATTTTGTTAAAAAAAACGAATAAATTTGAAAGTCACACCAAAATATGTTGTTTAGTTATTATAATTTTGAGATTATAATGATCCAGCCAGGATCTTATACTTACATAACTCTTTTTGATGTTCCTCGTTTAACTTTGAAAAATATGTAAGAATCTTAAAACAAAAACCTCCAAAGCAATAGTATATATCTATAACACAATCATGTTTAATTCTGTAATCCTGTCATTTTAAATGTCCATGCCCATTGACATGGCATAGTTTTCACAGACATGTATGGTATCTGTATAGTGATTCCTTTCCCACCAATTCCAGCTGTCCATGTTAACGTTTTAGGATATCCCAACATGCTGACAGTTGTGTCCTCTGATATTATAGGAGCTCCAAGTTTTAACAAGTTATTGTCTGGCCATTCCAGCAGTATCGCAAAAACGTCAGTTGCTGTTACCGCTTTCTTCATTGTATACCTAGCAAAGTAATATTCAGTATTGTATGCTACTTCAATATATAAGAATAAAAAAATCATAAACACGACATTCAAAAAATTGAAGTTGTATTTTTCTCTTAACTGCTACCATCATTGATATCTTTACTAAGGTTGATCAGCATATAACACTGCTAGCAGATTAGATGATTAACTGCAATTAACTATGTACATGAGAGTTCATCTTGATAGATTACGTATTATTTTGGAGGGAATAATATCAAACTGTTAAAGTATTGTACTATGCACAACCTGCAAACTCACATAAAGAGGACTTAAGATGCAATACCAATGTCAATGTGCGAAGCAAATGCTAGGAAAACTAAATTCCAGCTACCATTTACATATCTTAAGTGGTTCCCTTAAAACTGTACTCAACTCAAGCTCCGACATGTACGTTCTGCAAACGTGTCATGATCAATAAACCAAGATACAAAGGCGGTGCAAGTCAATCTTTGTTAAAATGACACTGCACACTTAGTATCATTGAATAAGCATCAGTGGGTCATCTTCAATGGTCATGATATTAAAGTTAAACATGTAAACTGTGCAATATATTTGAAACAAATAGATCACGACTCAGAAGTGTAGCCAACTAATATCGAAATCAATGAAATGTGCAAATGCTAATACAGCTTTTTAACAAATACTCATATCTTACCTTTTTTCATTCCAAGTTAATCTGTTTTATTCAGAAACTAATACATTGATGGCAACCACCGGGAAAAGCACGTCTAAGGGCTCGAATTTTTGCCCCCGACTTCGGTATGGAGTAAAACAATCACTTGCTTTAACAACATTATATAACACTTCAAAATTACTTTAACCTTTGCTATATATTCATTATCTCTTCATAAACAAATGTTTTGATCAAATAAATCAATTGTACATGGTTAATTGTACTTTAGTAATGAAATTTCACATACCAAACATTTTTAACTACAGTGTCATTCTGATGAACCCATGGTCTGGTTCCATATATTCCATCTCCATTTACACGCAGCCATTGTCCCATCTGTCGAAGTCTTTCTTCATAAATGGGACTTATCGTTCCATATTTGGTTGGACCAACATTCATCAACATATTTCCTCCACAGCTTAATGCAAACATTGGAAACGTTATGTTATGTTACATATATTAATAATCATTTATAATATATCAAATACGTCAGCATTTAGAGCAATTATAAACATTTTAAAACATTCAAACGTCCTTAAAACAAACGATTGATATGGCAATTGAAAATTGGTAACCGTATTATTACAGGAAGATTTACTTTCATTTGAGTATCATACAAAGACAAATGTTCCTACTTTTTTCTTTTGTTTGACATTAGTGCTGTCAGTGTTAGACAGACTGTGTGACTGCAATAAAACCAAGTGCATATATTAGCTTAAATTAATCAAACTTGAAAAGGAAAAAAAAAGGAATAAACATTGTTCCTGGAGCTATTTCCTGAATTTAAAGACTTTTTTGTCACTTCAATGAACAGTTATCAATATCATTGATGTATTGATACAATTTAATCATGCAATTATTCAACTCATTTATTGTATTAATTTTCAAAACTTAACAAGCCTCTTTTTTACTCATTGTAATCATTAATTGTATTAAGGTAACATGTTTACAAACAATATCCATATTATACACTAGGTCGTGCGTTTTCACGATAAACGTAAACACGAGTTTGTTCTTCCTTTAAAATTCGAAAAGACGTGAAAAGGCAGTTTAAATGTACCATATTGTTATTTGTTGGAAGAAAGTCAGACCCTCCAATCACTCCATTTAATAGATATAGGAAACTGTGGTATTAGTGCCAATGAGACAACTCTCCATCCAAATAACAATTAATAAAAGCAAATCATAATAAGTCAAGGTACGACCTTCAACACGGAGCCTTTGCTTTCACCGAACAGGAACCTATAAAGGCCCACAAAAGTTTCTTTTGTAAAACCATTCAAACGAGAAAACCAATGGTCTAATCTATATAATAAACATATTTCTGCTGTTTCTGAATTTATTTTACAGATTGTAGTAATAATTAATAGTTTGGTCATTCCATCCATGTACATGACAAGAAGATCATCAAAAATCGTTATGGCAGAACTTTCCTGTACTAAACTGATTATTGAGATGGCTGATTTATCGAAATTCACTGCTTTCGTTGACCAAGCACAGACAATTGTTATTCGGTGTTTGACGGTCATCGTGTTGTAAATTGTTGGCAATTTATGTTATTTGTATGAAGAATTTGTTTTAATTGACATGACAAATAAGCAGCCAAAAACTAATCAAGTTGTTGTTATTTTACAATAAATACTATGATCCTTCAATTCTTTTAAAAATAATATATTTGCTTAGTTTTATATTCTTTATCATGTTAATCAAATCACGCAAACACATATCCATATAATAAGCATTTAACAATTTATTTTACCCACATCAATTATAGATGTTATCTCATACTTGACACAAATGTAATTTTCATTCATTAGATTAATGATACAAAAACAACATGTGAATTAAATTGTGCTCAGGAAGGTCTAGCATGCGCATGAAACATGCCTATGTTCGAGTTTCCCACAACTCAGTGAAAGTTTGACAACGTTAACAGTTAATGATGTCTTTAATATGGAATCAAAGCTGACAACAATGTGTAGGATCATTTCTTATGACATTGATCAAAAACGTAGTTACCTGACAGTAGAAATCAACTGTGATAACAGATCTTCTATTGTTAGAAAATCTTCAAGCCTAGCATTTACGCGGTATGCCCAGTAACCTCTGTCTATTGTCATGGCGTTCTCCCATTTGTGTTTCTGTAGCTTGCCTTAGCAATTAAATAAACATAACAACATAATAACTTTTGAAATGCATTGATTATTGTTATTCTTATGTTTTCAAAATACGACATCTGACCATGCAATGGTTTTATAGTCATTCAGATCATTAATACCTCACATCATAATAACATCAGCAAACAACATCATAATATATTATTGAAACACGACATTATTACATGTTGTTGACAAATTCAACAATACCTACCGTTATCGTGATAATATTTCCACGTTAAATAATCCAAAGATCTCTAAATGTACTTCCAAAGTTGTTTCAAAGAAACGTACTTTGAATAAATATAAAATTAACATCAGTATTTGTCTTTCTCTAGATTTAGACATTTCAATTTCCACAGGAACATTTTATGCAAAAATAAAAAAATATGTTGCAACAAAAAGACAATTTAAGATGCAAATGTAAGAAGAAACAAACTTAAAAGAAATGGTTAAAGGAAAAGGCATTATTGACAAATCAACATACAAAACTACACACAAAAAATAGTCATTATTCAAGAAAACTTCTGGAGACCGTTTATTGATTAATAAAATGTATCTTTCCGTTTACGTTGAAATTGCTGGTTAATACATTTTCTTCAGTAATTAATACTTGTACACCATATATATTTTGATAATTACACCGGGTATTGCTTATAATAACAAATTGTACATATAGTGCTAAGTGGGGTCTCACTTATCAGTGAATAGAATAATAGTATAATGACAAGAAGACTTATTTAGCGCTAAGAAATCATTAATAATCTTAAATCAACCTACCTATCGTTATCGCAGACTAAACATTATCTCATATAAACAGAATACATGTTCATTTATTGCACGAATTTTTATACGTCACGGTGCGTGACATCACAATAATCATTTTACGGAATCGTTACCCACAATTCAATATTTTCGTTTGTATTTTGTGGGTTACTAGTGTGACCAAACAATGACAACAAAAGGGTATAAGTTATTACAACTGAGATAATATGTGACAGGAAGTGATTTGCAAGTTATAGAAAATTAAGGACACTAAGCAGTTGCTTACGATGCCGCAAAGGAGCGTTTAGAAAGAAATTATAGAGAACAACGAAGACAAATAACATTGTATATCGAAGAACTTGAAAACTTTAAACCTATGAGAGAAGGATTCGCTAAAGACATCGAACATTTTGCAGATTTACTGGATATATCAGTTGAAAGAATCTGGTCAGTCGAGGAATTAAAAAAATATTCTTTGAACAAGAAATTACACCGACAGATGACAGAATCGATGTTGGCGAGTTATCATCGTTGGATATTCGAAAGCCAGTTGACTGTCTACAGGAGTGGTATTTACAGGAGTCAGTGTTTCAAACCATAGCACCATGGATTAAGGGCGAACACTAGTAGCAATTCACAGCGGAACTATAACGGGAATCGTAGGGATAGATTTAGAACATTGTTTTGAAGAATCGCAAAATAAAAACAGGGAATCGACAAAACATTTGTACAAGTGTTGTAACGGTCATCATGGAATCTGCAAGTGCACAGCATACTTTTACATAGGTATACACAATCGTTTAGTGAGCCCAAAGTTCAAGTGAGAACTGAATTGAAAACAAAACAGAACTATGTTACTGAAAAGAAGGAAAAAAACAGCCGCCGCCATGGAGGGGAGAGTAAGGATCGTACAATGATCGGCCGCGAGAAAAATCAAACTTTGTTACGCTTCGAACATTTACCGTTATATTGAAAAGGGGAAACCGTACCGTAAACGTTGATGCATTACTTGATGACGCAAGTACGTAAACATATATCAATGCTGATGTTGCCGCCGCACTGGAACTTCAAGGACATGGTCAGAAAGTGGCAGTTTATGTGTTTAATGAGTTTCGAATGATGGAAACATTCGAAACTATACCAGATGAGGTTAGACATTAAAGTCAACTTGGACAGATAGACGCCTACATAGTCGCATTCACTACTTATCGTGTAACCGGATGTTTACACCCAGTTGACTATGACCATCTTGCAGAGATTAAATTTCCGAATTAAGGACAGAGAACTACCGTTGATATGTGAATCGGGCTATTCTATCATGACGTACATTTCTCTTCTAGAGATATACGTGGTAAGCCTGGCTAACCAATTGCTAGACTAAATCCGTTAAGTTGGACATGCTCGGAGATCCAAATAGCGTACAGGAGCAGACACTATTTTGCAGGACGCATTTTGGTTGTGGACAGGAGAATCGAAATGATTCTGATTGCATAGTAAGGTAGTTTTGGGAAATTGAAAATGTAAAAACACCAAGAGAAAACGTTTTTCTAAACCGTGATGAGAAAAAGACGTTGTCTAAGGTATAGCAATCTGTGGAATTTAAGGATGGACACTACGAAATTAAAGTACCTTGGAAGGACGACACACCTTTGCTACCGAATAATTACAACATGGCATTTAGTAGATTAGAAAACACCGAAAAAAGCTTAAACAAAGACACGAGTATTACAAAAGTTTATATACAAACAATAGAGGAATATATTGAAAAAAGGATATTTTTAGCTGACTATGCGGTATGGGCTTTAGTTGTTAATGTCTGTGTCATTTTGGTCTTTTGTTAATAGTTGTCTCATTGGCAATCATACCACATCTTCTTTTTTATATAGTTCGCAAAGTGTCGACAAAGGAGGAGACTGTTGTAGGAAAATGGAATTTGTCGCATTTTCTGGTGATTTAACTGCACAAGGAAATTACAAAAAAACGAGGATTGTATTTGATGCGTCTACAAAGTTAAGGGGATTTCGCTAAATGACACTATTCATTAAGGACCAACAGTTAAAAGTTCGATTTATTTGATATACTGTTACGATTCAGAAAGCACCCAGTTGCACTTGTTTATGACAACGCCGAAATGTATATGAGAATTTAAATTGCACCAGGCGACCAACCGTTTCACAGATTTTTATAGCGCGCAATCAAAATTGAACAGGTTATAAAGAAGTATGAATTCAATAATGTTGTTTTTGGAGTAAATTCGTCTCCATTTAAATCTCAGCTTGTTTCCTGAAAACATGCTGACATGATGGAGGATTCATATGCGCGAGCTGCCGAAACAGTTCTTAATTCTACGTACATGGACGACAGTATGGATAACGAATAACAAGTCGTCGAATTATATTATCAGCTTTAACAGTTATGGGCAAAATCAGGGATGTATGCACGAACATTGCTTCTGAATTCAAAGGCATATTAACTATGTCGAAGAAGATCGGCCGTCACAAGTCGATCTTGATGAGGGATATTTTCCGTCAGTGCAAATTCTAGGAGTAATATGATTGTCAGACAATGACATATTCACGTTTAAAACTAACACACTAGCAGATGATTTCAAATTCACTAAACGAAACATTTTAAGCAAAGGTGGTACGTTATTCGTATTATTGAGATGTATTGCAATGTACACATTAAGAGGAAAACTAATAATACAAGAGAGGTGAACAACAAGACTAGATTTGGACGAACAGTTAGACGAAGTTCTTGTTGAAAATTTAGAGAGTGGTTTCGTTTACTTGTATAAAAAATACCGAGATGTTTGCAGTTAGATGATGCAATCGTCTCCACGAGTCTTCATACATTCAGCGACGCTTCTCGTGAGGCTTATGGTTCATTCATATATGCTAGACACGAGTTAAAGAGTGGAAGTCTATCTACAAGATTAATAGCGGCGAAAATAAAGTTGGTCCGTTAACTTCATTCAGCAATCCACGATCTAATTGATGACCGCAGTTTTTTGGATTAAGACAAGCACTTTCAGTTAAACACGCATTAGAAGTGCCTGGGGATAACATGACATTTTGGTCAGACAGCATGAACGTTTTGTATTAGATTAGAGGCAGGAGTAGAGAGTACAAGCCGTTTGTTGCGGATCAAATCGGAAAAATTCGCACTTCGAACCCGGCAGATTTAGTATATAGAGTAAGGAAAATTAAACAATTACAGTCGGACTTAATTTTGTGGAATGAACCGGAATTTATATAAAAAGAAGAAGCGCAATAGCCATAAACTAGCATTCAGTTAGACAACGTACTTGCTATCGAACTAAAGTTCTAAAAAAACCAATTGAAACATTGACGTACTGTGCGACACTGAAAGTATTCTCAATAGTGATTCAATTTGGCGTTTAGATCCCGTAAGTTAGTCAAGTTTTATAGGACTAGTTTGTGTACAAGCGTATGTTTACAGATTTATTGGCAATAACAGACTTAAACAAGAACAACGTCACTTAGGAAGTTTATCAACAGTCGAATATACAGATGCCGAACTGAAAATAATTAAAAAAAATGCACAAAGTAGTCATTTTCAGATTTACCGAAAATCCAGCATATTACTAGGATTACAACCGCAAATTGGTGAAAATGGAATATTCAAATGTGATGGACGGTTAGAGTACGGTGATTTTCTATCGTTTGATGTTTGGTATCCGATTATATTACCACTCACAAATTGGGTCACATTGCTAATTGTGAAACGCTATCACAAACTAGGACAACATGCTAGTTAGACATATCAAACATTTTCAGCGTTTATCCAGAATAATCGAAGTTTTTCCCGGAAAAGATGTGCATGTTTGAGCTGCGAAAGTTTCACTTGGACAAACTGTAAAAATAAGAACTATAACAAAACTGTGTCCGTTAGACGTCGAAAGCAGTTAATTATTTTGAAATAAATTTAGATTTGAACGAAGATCAGAGACAGTCTTATATAGTTTAATTATTGTTTTGTTTGATTGCCTTAGAGCAATCAAGAGGGAAAGAACGGATTGTTTTGTTTTTATTAGTCTGATTGTTTTTTAGTTATACATTGTCAAAAAGAGTAGAGATCATTTTTCATTAATTACACTTATATTTGTTTGCAAGTTTAATTTCATCGGTACGTTTTAATATAATTATGTTGAAATAAAGTTGCATTTTCGTCTACTAAGATAGTTAAAGACACTATTTGAAAGAATTTCTTAGATTAGAAAGTCAATTGTTGATCTGAACGGAATTCCTAAATTTAATGACACCTTCAGTGGGTCAGTCTAGTCAATTAGAGTTGAAATAATAGTCGTCTGCAAATGTATCTGTGGCGATTGTTAAAAATACTTTAATCATCTCTAGAAATCAGGTTAAATTAGTGAATGTTCAGACGACAACAGTCCGGCTTTATCGTTCCATAAGTAAACATCGAAAACAATGTTTTGAATTGTAAAATGAAATGATTGTAATAGTATAACTATTGTATTAAAACGTAGTTATTAGCAATCATTCGAGTCAATTATGTGTTTTGTATAACATTATAGTTAAACTCCCAAGTCCCAAATCGTCGAACTGTATATGAACGTTTTTTCCGCTGCAAAATTCAAATCGTCTCCGCAACACAATTACTATTTAACATGCCAAACAACAGCCAAAATGGTAAAAATAAAATAAAAATAAACTATATAAAAAATAACAAATTTTACATTGTATATACCTGGATTATATCGATCAATACATGTAAAAAATCCACCGTGTTTACAGGGAATTCCAAATCCCCATCTATCATTGGTAACCACTGTATCTTTCACTGGACTGTAAAGGGACGAAAATGATGAACAAATTGTATAGTGCTACTTAATGTATACAGGTTCAAAGAAACAAAGCACCAACCAATTAACAAGAATGATTGCTCTATTATTAGTGTGGTGTTAAAATTATGAAATATGTAAACTTGAAAAATGAAAACAAAACAACACGTGAATAGTAAATTCATCTGTTTTTTTCTGAAAGGAGTAGGTCCGGTAAGGCCCCTTTTTGGCCCAAAAATTTAACAGTTTTACAAAATTGTTAAAATGTAAACTTTTAGTTATTTATTGGACAGTTGAATGCTTCTGCTACATAAATATGGGCTGTTTTTGACAATACAATGCACATATATCGGGTTGTAGCACCTTTAAGTCATGCTATATTACTGAAATCTTCAAAATTCTATCATTTTAGTTAAATTTTAGACGGTTTCCGTGTAAAACGAAAGTGGCCGCATTCGTGTTCATCCTTAATATTGCAATGTAAGTTGTATTTTATGATAATACATAACATATATAAAGGTTGTGGATGAACACGGATGCGGCCACTTTCATTTTTGACAAAAAACAATCTGAAAAGTGACGTTTTTTGGCATATTTGAGAGATTTTACATATTTGAGCTTCAATCGGATCGTTTTTAATGACTTAATCAGTTAAAATCTTTCACATAAACTAATTGAATCAAGTGAAATAGACACTTTAGTGTTTAAAAAGTGGTCATAATCTTTCTTCAGATGAAACTGAAATTTGAGGCCAAAATGAGTCCTTACCGGACCTTCTCCTTTTTTTTTCTGATTAAATGTTGGAAAATTAATAATACTTATTCGTAAAGACATACAACTAGCAACAGCCTCAACAAAATATATTTTGCTCTAAAAATTGTTTTCTAAAAATGTTTGATGATTTTATAATATAAATATTCTTTGAGTTGTTTCATTGAAGTTAAAAGTGCATGTCCGTTGATGGATTAAAACTACACTATTTCAATGTCTTCGTTAATGGATCAAATCTAAAATTATATATTCAAGTTAAAATTGCATAAAACTTAACTTTCCAATTGATCGTATTTGTCTGGTTAACAGTTTTTGACATCTTGATTGGCATAAAACGAACAAAGACAGTCAGCTATCATGCAGTACATTTGTCATAATTAGGAACCATTTAAGCCATAGTTCCACGTAGTAGCATGTTTATGTCATTTAAAATCAATATCAATTTAATAGACAAAAACGACGAGGCGACATTAATGGTTTTTCTTTTTTAAGATGATGGCGATACAATATTTTGTTCTTTTTGTAAAAGGGAAATCAGCAACTGAATCTTGTCTGGTGAGTCATGTAAAAGAAGTAAAGGATATAAGCCGATAACAGTCCATTCTGTGTCATACTAGACAGGATGGACTGTTAGAGGCTTATATCTTACTTAAAAAAATTGTTTCACACGTAGAAAAAGGTATATAAAAACGAAAAAGCAAGCAAAGATTTATTTTCAATAGACAAAAAGAATGTACAGCTGAAGGTAAACAACATGTAACGCTACATGAAAAATAAGACAAAGGATATGCGTATCATGATTCGTGCGTGCGTAAGGACAACTCATAATTATCCGCTCATATTTTCCGTCTATACCTTTACATGCGTTTTTTGTTTCAGAATGGATAAAGTGATCGAAGTATATTTCTAATGCAAACAACGAAAAGACTGATGCCGGTATTAGTGAGTGTGTTGTTTCAAACTGTATTTAAACCAAATTATGTCAAATGTGTATTCAGAATTTATTCAGATATAGTCGATTTCAGTGTGAATTACAAAGAGAATACAGTTATAGCAGCTAATAATGACAAGTTTTATATATATTATATTTTCAAATGTAGTCCTCTGCTTTTATTTTTTTGTTTCTCCTCGGGTTTGATTTTGTACTAGGTGAATAAGAAACAAAATGGATTGTCGGTTGCTGAACGATCAGGGGCAAATATTTCATGCATGTTCAGGACGAGAAAAAGTTAACAACAAACAGATAAATACTACAGAGAAAAAAAGAATAGCATATATAGACAGGTTCACGATGACCCATATCAAATGCACCGCAGTTGATTTTATTTGAAATATATAATGAATCTGAACAAATGAAGAGATAAGGTGCAATCAGTTATATATTTTTATGCTTTTCATCGGAATTTTCGAGAGTGTTTATGTTTACCTATAAGGTACCAGCAGAAACCCCCCTTTTTCTGTCTATAAGGTCGTGTCACTCTTTTGTCGTTTATTTGTGCAGTGATGTCCCTTGTGTTTAGTAATATTACCGAAACATAATTTTGTCTCCCGATTTCATTTGAAAAATGACTTCCTTTTTTTATTTTATAAAACAATCAGTACGAACAAAGTCTGAATCGGACACAGGATTGATTTTTTGCATTATATTCATATTTAAGCAAAAATATTAGACTTAAATAAATTGTAAATCATAGCCGACACCTAAATATCATAAAAATTATTGTAGCCCCCTAGTTCATGAAGCAAGTTCTAGATTATCACTTTGTACACGGGATAAGGTTGATCTTATTTATGGTCCTTGATCATCACATGTTAAAAGCACTACGTTATTGTTTTTTATTTTATTTTAATTGTAGTTGAACATGATGTTAGGACGAGTAAGAGCAACACCAGAGGTCTTTTTGATAACCAAACAAGGACTCGGATAAATATTTTGAAAAAAAAGAAATTCATAAAAGCAACAAAAACAAGACATACAGCGAGCATAATAAACCAATTGAATTAGCGCTTAAAAAAACAACTCAAAAACATGAGAAAAATGAGAAGCATTGGGAGTGTTAAAATCAATTTAAAACTGATGTAATTTCTCAAGTTTTGATGAGTGACAAAATTATTTTATTGGAAGGTGACTATAATAAAATGTTGTTAAGCAAATTGTCATTTGTTATTTGGTTGTAGTTTTGTTACATGATGAAAACAATATGGGGAATTTATAGTATTTATTTCAGTGATTGAACTATCATTTACCTGTAAGAATCAGTTGTGCTACCTTTAGCTGTCCAATATTTTTTTAGAAAGATGAGGGCTATTCTTAAACATATTGGACAGTTAAAGGTAACATAATGGTTTTTTACGGGTAAATGAGTCCAATCACTGAAATAAAGAACAGGTAAATCAATAGAATGACGTCACAACAATGTTTTAACTATAAATATTACCTGTTGGTATCTATTATTTTGTAGAAACGACTGCAGGTATTACTGACCTTTCATTATAAAGCCAAGCCAGGAAATTGGTGGAATTCCAGTATGCATCAGTAGCCTCCCAGTCTCCATCTGACCATATAACTTCAGGTTTGTATGTATTCACCAGTTCATATAACTCAGGCATAGTCTTAGTCTGAAAATAGTATATTATTTAGTGAAATCTATCATCAAACTTACAGCAAACAAAAAAATAGCCATACAAATGTCTAGTTTTTTTTTAACCTGAAGTGCATAATGTGATAGGCAATACATTAATTAAAACTTTACTCGGATCCTATCTCCATTATAAACTCAATCAACTAAGATATTAGCAAGAATTCACGTAACTGTTCTCGTATGTTTATATTTTCAATTATCATAAATGCAGTAAGAAGTTTTTTTTCAAACAAATAACTTAATCTTCGATTAGTAGTCTACGTTAAGATCATGAGCACAGAAATTCACACCAAGGTGGTTTTACTTTTTGAAATGCCTGTTTATCTCGTACTATGTTTGACCTTTTAACCTTTTTGTATTTGAGCGTCACTGATGAGTCTTTTTTAGACGTAACACACATCTAGCGAAAATACACAATTGCATTCCTGGTTTCTACATTTAAGATCGGTTCCCCCTATATGCTTGTCCAATGTCTCTTTTATGTTGAACATTTCTGTTGGAATTTCTTATCATTATTTTAAATCAAAACTGTTGTGTGTACACACAGATATGTTTTGAATAGCAAAAGAAATAAAAAATACATGTGCAGATTGAAATAAAAGTACTCTTTATTACATACAAATTTCTACGATTAGCGTCTCATTAAAATTAGTATACTATTTTTTTATCATGTTTTGGACTTGTTGATAAACCATTTTATTGTTAGCAAAGAATGTAATTCACGTAGACAATGTTTTAAGGTGATGGCAATGCAATATAATTTTATATCCATCATGGTTTACCAAGATCATAAGACAAAATTGTTCCAAGTGTAAATCCACAGTGCATGTTCTTTGTGATAAAACACAGTTTGTAAGAATAGAGGACTGTTTTTAAAATATTGTTCTTTACATTTTATATATTGTGCTTAATGTTTCAGAATATTGTTCCTCACATTTTAATATATTCTGATCAACATTTTGCAATTTATGTTTATAATGATTTTATAGAATAAACTATATAATTTTCTATTATTTCTATATAAATAAAAGAAAAATCATCATTTCAGATATAATGTATAATCCCTGATATTTTGTATAATTATTTTACATAATCTCTGAAAAGTTTAGTGATTATATATAATCTAAAGGAATCTACATAATCACTGATTATCCAAATTCACTGTAACACATACATGTATGCCAAAAATTCGGATACTTTGCTAGTTTGCATAGCAGCTATATTGCTTCATCATGACACCAGCCATTACAATAGGTTTATACATGATCCGTAAGGGGAACCACCTCTGAGGAACCACACATTTCTAGAATTAATTTTTTTTCTTTACTCCATTGTTGGCTTTATATTACTGAAAACACAATTGGTGAAGAAAAGCCCATATAGTGGTGCAATCCTGTCTTGCCAATTCCCGTCTACAGTACCTAATTTTCCATCAATTTTTACTAATTGTTGGCTATTTTCATGAAAAAAATCCCAGTTCCACAATTGTTTTTCATACTTCAAATTAAGATGAAGTGGATCAATCTGAGTAAACTTAACGTAATACAAAACAAAAAACTATGGGTAGGTGTTAATATAAAAAAGTTGTTTAATATTTTGATGCTTTTTCGTGCCAAATTTACTAAGTTATATTATAATGTTTATTACATTCATTATAAGTTTGCACTTGTATCGCATATTTTGGAAATTATTCCAGAACGATATTTCAACGAGACTGACACTTCAGAAAAATACATCCTTAAATTTCAATTTCAGCAAATGTATCATAAGTCATAGGTTATTGGGGACAGGAAAATGTTTTTTTATCCCTCCTTCTTCATTTCCCAAATTCCCAATTTTTGGTTCTCTATCAATTTCGATATGAACATACATTTAGTATGTTATGAACATTTAAGTAAGGTTGTCGTTTGTTTATGTGTTACATATTCGTTTTTCGTTCATTTTTTGTACATAAATATGGCCGCTAGTTTTCTCGTTTGAATTGTTTTACATCTTCATTTCGGGGCCTTTAAAAGCTGAGTATTCGGTATGGGCTTTGCTCGTTGTTGAAGGCCGTTCGGTGACCTATAGTTATTAATTTCTGTGTCATTTTAGTCTCTTGTAAAGAGTTGTCTCAACATGGCAATCATACCACATCTTTTTTTGTTGTTGTAATAAATGAATTTTGTCAAAGATTTAATGACTGGAGAATTTCAGAAAAGGTATCAAAAGTTCACATGAATAATTTTAGCGCTTATCTGTATATTATGAACATTCATTGCCATATACATAAAGTGTATTTACTTTCAATTCTAAATTTACTAATCGATCCATGGTGGTCAATTGATATAGTATACAGACCCTCTCCATTTAATAAACTATGTGACCGCCGTGGATAGTAAACTTGAAAATGATAGCAGATAGAATTAAAATACACTTTATTCGTAGTATATGTATGTTCAAAGTATACAGAAAAACGCAAACCGGAAGTCTAATCTGACTTAAAATTTCGTCCATTGACGGGACAATATCACGATGCCTTTTTTCTCGTTTTTCTCCCAAAATAACTCAATCTGAATAATCATATAAATGGATGACAAATGCGACTATGCACTGTACCTATAGGAAACAGAGGCGTGTTGATTAATTTATTGTGGAAAGAAGAAAAGCGACACCCCAAATGAGGTCTTCTCGTTTAATAGTATAGATAACCTTTATCTTACCTGCTTTTTAAAGTTTACGGCCAAATTATTTTAAAAATCTTATGATTTCATCCTTTTGATTTGGTAAATAATTAAAATTTATAAATAATACCAACATATGACATCTTTAATGAACTGGCACGAGTATCGTAACTATATCCCCTCTGAATGAGTCTGTTTAAAGTTCCAGTTAGCTGTTGAGGTGATACCGACATTTGTTTTACTTTGTGAAGAAGATAATCATGAAAAAATAGATGTGACATACCTAAACGTATAAGGCCGCGTTCACACCAAACGCCATGTACACTAAATATGTTTACAATTTGTTTAATGTAATACTGTATAAGCACTTATTTTTGTGGGGTTAACATTTCGTGGTTTTGTATCAAAAAGTATGTTCGTGGGAATTTAATTTCGTGGTTTTTAAGTTGAGAAAAAATATGTTAATGTCACTTTATAATTGACAACACTCGAAAAAACTAATCTTTACTTTTGCCGTTTGGAAAAATCAATAGTGCATTTAATAGTGACAGTGCTGTAATTAAGTTTTGTGAACTTAAATTTTATCATTCATAAACAAGAAGTAAAAACATGTTTATCTTAAAATGGATTAAAAGATCTAAAATACGTGAACCATCCTCTCCAGGATTACATTCCACGAGTCGTGCAACCTCCGAGGATGATGTAATAGCAATTACGGCAGCAAATGAAGCAATCGAAAGTTTAAGTGATTCCCCAAAAGCTTCACCTTCTAGACCGGATAAACGGAAATGTAAAATATTGAATGACTGGAGAATTTCAGCAAATGTATCATAAGTCATAGGTTATTGGGGACAGGAAAATGTTTTTTTTATCCCTCCTTCTTCATTTCCCAAATTCCCAATTTTTGGTTCTCTATCAATTTCGATATGAACATACATTTAGTATGTTATGAACATTTAAGTAAGGTTGTCGTTTGTTTATGTGTTACATATTCGTTTTTCGTTCATTTTTTGTACATAAATATGGCCGCTAGTTTTCTCGTTTGAATTGTTTTACATCGTCATTTCGGGGCCTTTAAAAGCTGAGTATTCGGTATGGGCTTTGCTCGTTGTTGAAGGCCGTTCGGTGACCTATAGTTATTAATTTTTTTAGGGGTATACGCACCATATACGCCTAAAGAACGTTCCAAATTTGCAAAAATCGCAAATGACTTTGGTGTGGCAAAAGCGTCAAGAAACATATCAAGTGATCTCGGAAAACGGGTATCGTACACAACAATCAGGAGTATGAGAGACGAATACCGTAAGAAGATCAAGATAAACTTTGAACAGAGAATTGCATCTGAAATTAAGGAATTGCCTACTAAAATTCGAGGTAAGCCCTTGATGTTGGAAGATAAACTGGATGACAGAGTAAAAATGTTTGTGAAAAATTTACGTGCAGGTGGGGTTGTCAATACGACTATAGTTGTTGCTGCCGCCCGTGGTATAGTTAGATCTGAAAATCGTTCTTTACTTGTTGAAAACGGAGGCCATTCAGATTTTAGTCGAGATTATGCAAGATCACGAATGAATTTAGTCAAAAGGAAAGGGACAAAATCGGCAAGAAATTATTATAAACTTTGACCAGACAGGTCTTGAAATGGTTCCTACAATTGAATGGACATTAGAAAATAAGGGATCAAAAGATTGTATATAGTATCGTTGCGTTAGATGATAAAAGAGATATAACGGGTGTGGTTGGAATTTCCCTGACAGGTGCATTACGTCCGTTTCAATTAATTTAGAAGGGTACAACTGATATATGTCATCCTCATACACATTTCCTAAAGACTGGAATGTAACGCATTCTGAGAATCACTGGTCAACAAGTGTTACCATGATAGAATATGCGAAATCCGTATTGATACCATCCCTTGACAAAGTTCGTAAAGAAATTAAACGTTCCGGTAGAAGCAAGGCACATGCACTAGCCATATTTTATGTCTTTAACGCACATCAAGACAAGAACACTGTTTCATAAAAATCGTATTTATACGGTGTTTGTACCCCCTAGTACAACTTAAGAACTTCAACCGTCTGACCGTACCGTTAACTGGAAATTAAAGTACATTTTCAAGCAGAAATTTATCAATTGGTTTTCAGATCAAGTGTCTACTTAACTTGAAAAAAGGTGTACCTGTTGAAAAAGTAACTGTCGATCTCCGGATAAGTGCAAACAAATAGGCACACGCTAACTGGCTCTTATCAAAAGACACTGATTGTGTCATTAATGGAATTCGGCTTGCGGGCATTACAGACGCATTAGAATGTTAAATGACAGTGATTGATGTTTTTTGATTTTGATTAAGCTCTGTACTAACAAAAGTTTAAGGTTACTGAAAGAAAAAACAATAAATATTTTTGGCTAATCAATTAACCTTTTTTTTTATCATTGTATACATTTTATAATTATGTTCACCATTCATATAATGTTAATATGAATTTGAATTTACGTATTTTTGATTTAGACTTAATTTAAATTTCCAACGAAAATTTCTGCTCTTACAGTATACACTGGTTTCGCATGAAATTCGTGCTTATCTATAAACATGGTTTAATTGCCTGTACATGAGGTATGTTTACACTTGTAAAATATATGTCGTTTAAATGCTCATTACATAGACTCTATTTAAAATTTAACAACAATAAAAAACTCATCATAAAGTCGGCTATAGAAGACTCCCGACATGACACTCAGGTTTATTTCTATACTGAATTCAAAGTCTGGTGCATTTAAGGTAGCACAATACAAACATTTCGTACCTCCAATTCCCAGTTTTAAAATGCTGTAACTTTTTTTTTATAATGCTTGAAAATTAATAAAATTGGTATTTATGGATAGCTAACAGATTACTCTTTCAAATTAATACAATGTTAGTATTATACAATAATTTATAATTAATTATAATGTTAACTGTGTCTACATATTTTACAAGAAATTTCTACTTTCAATTGAAATTAGCGTCTTCATGGATAGCCCGATAGGATTGACTTTATTAAATGCTGTTCCTAGAGCCATAAGCTACAAAAGAGTGTCTCAGAATGTATAAATCAAATTTTACACCTAATCAATTATCATCTATGTTTATGTGGTAAGGATGTTTAAACTAATATGAGATTTATGAGAGAATGGAATACCATAGCGATAATTTGAGACACCCTTTTGTAGCTCCTGCTGTGTTGATCAAGATTTCGTTTAAATTTATGTATAGTTATAGAGATGAAAGAGCTTAATTCGTTCAAATGAACTGACCAAGATTTTGCCACTAATTGTTTAACAATTGATTGCATAATGATTGCATAACACAAATATTGCATTCATTTAAAAGATTACCCGATCCTTTTGCGACCACATTCGACCACTCTTCGTTCTCTACTCGGCCATACACAAGAACACATGACTGTTACACGATTCTCTAAAAGTGTGTGCAGATCTGATTAACCCTCATAACTTTGCTTCCACAAAAATATATTGGCAACGTTATTTTTAACTGTACAAAAATCCCTCCATGCATAGTACGTGTCTTTACTTTTGCAAGGAAAGTTACATTTTAAAAGAGACACAAAAATCACCAAAAAAACAATCAAACTCAGAGGTCGAAAACAAACCGACACAGCCATAGCGAAAAACGTTAACCGACGAGAAGACAAACAGCAGTCCACATAACATAGAAAACTAAAAACTTAGCAACACGTAACCAAACAAAACCTGGGATGATCTCAGATGTTCCGGAAGGGAAGAAAATCCTGCAATTTTGGCACCGGCGAATTTTTCTAATATTAAAGTAATTGTGCAATAATTGTATTAAACTGCTGATGAATAAGTTATCTTTCAAAGTTGGTTTATAAGAACATCAAAATTATATTTTACCTGTTTTAAGGGCTATTTTCTGTTTTGTCTGTCCGTATTTTCCGTTTGTCTAGAAATGTTTGAAGCATAAAAAAAGAAGTGGCACAATTGCCAATGACAGCTCTTCACAGAACACAAAAATGACACAGAAATTATCAATAACAACTATAAATCACCTTACAGTCAATTTGTTTTCAATTCGAACTTTTTGACGTAATTTCACACAAAAATGAGACGAAAGACAAATATTATTTTTTGTGTGCGAATTCTTTCTTACAGTAACGATACAAACTGTTCAGCGAGCACACGTTTTGATCATTTGTTTCTAACATACTTTTGCAAGTTTGCATAAACTTTGACCAACTATACACTCGCTGCAAATACGTCTACAATTTGTTGTTCATCGTTTATAAGTTCAAACGATGCATTTCTTTCTAACTTTAACATTAAATCAATTTTCTAAACGTGATCTTGCTTGTCCTAACTCAAAACATTGTCTATAATTACTCAAAATGTCAATCCTCTCTAACCAAACGATGCATTTGTTTCTACATCTGTTACATTTAACAAACTATAACAAACGGCACACAACGTTTACCAAACTTTGGTTAGAATGAAATGCACTCTTGATCTCTTGAAAGATATATGTCAAGTTGTAAACTATTTGAGAAAAGTATCACAAAATGCCCACACTGGGGTCGTCGTGTCAGCCACTGCCTCACCTAGATTTCTCGGCTCCTATTGATTTCTACACCATCTTTTTCGTCTTCTATGGACTCTTCAAGCTCCATCACAGCTATTAACCTGTCTCTCTGACCTATTACCACCTTTCCCACAAATCCAAGTGCTTTATTGCTATGTAGATGTGTTAAATGTGTGATTTTACTCGGACCTTCTACTAAATATAACCAAATAAACGGAGAATGTGTCCGTGGGACACCAATAATGCCCCAGCTAGCATATATAACATTATAAGGGGTCATGTTGGGACGTACGTGCGTACGGACGGACAAGGGTAACACTTAATGCCCACTACGAAGCGGCAGAGAATAAAAAATTGGGACGTTTTTATACTAAAAATGTGCATACCCGACCAATTCCCGATTATCCCAACGACCCATATACGATCAGGTCGATCTAGTCTGTTGGAGATCAGGCTAAGATCGTGAATAGTTGATTTTGTCTAGCTAGTCGAGTAAAGATCGTGTAAAGATCGACTATTAATCAGAATTATCGAATAAGTATTCATTTTGTTGTCGGGATGGAGTCATTAAGGAGTCGTGAAAGGTCGAGTTAAGGTCGGTTACAGTCGGATGGCGGTCGGGTAGAAGTCGTAAACAGGCCCGATCAAGAATTTGGTTGAGCTTGGTCGTGGAAATTTGTACAATCGGGATCATCGAGTTGATCTAATCGGCAGTGTGAACCTAGATTAAAAGGGGTGTCATATTCATGTCAACACCTAAGTGCTGACTACTGAACTGGTGATTTTTATTAATGTTACCAATCTGATGATGAAGCTGTGATATCATTAAATGTAGTCAATCGGATGATGAAGATGTTAAAGGAGGTCATCGATGCTCTAGGATTACGATCTAGAATTTGAGGACTCTGATAATTTGTGCCGATGGTAATCATAGCGTAGTATTAAATACGTTAGATACATTCACATCACTGCAGACTGGACTTGACAAATGTTCTATTTCTTTGACGTTATCATTGAATTGATATGAAATTGCCCTACCTGGTTCCTTTATCCAGACATTTTGTCAGAAATGAGTACTAATTATAAGTAATTTCAGCACAGTAAATACTAAATATAAGTAATTTCAGCACAGTAAAAATGTAACTATGGAAAGCCAACGGGGTCAAAATTATCAACTCGTAAATAGTAAATTTGTAACGTGTATCTTTGTAATTTCGATCGTGAACATAATACAACGATGACATTCAATATGTCGACATTTTATGAATCAACATTTTACAAGTTACCAAACATCAATATATAAATCGACAATTAACCATTATCACAATTATAAAGCACATAGTTAGAAGTAACAAATTGATAATTTATAATTTAAGAATGTTTAAATTACAAAAATACAAGCTACAAATTGACAATTTACGAATTAAGAATTTTGAACATGTTGGCTTACCATATGTAACATGTTTTAAATTATGTAGTACATTCAAAGTCAATAGATTATGACAACAATGATTGATAGGTTATTGCTTGCTTGACAAAGGACAAAAAATAATGATTTCCACTTTAAACTATGTTTACTACAAACTGATTATTTCAAGGATGCATTTCAAGGTAAATTACCCATGACTCAAGGTCACTGTTACACTATTATCATTGGTATGTACTATAGTAATGATGATTGGGTGAACAAATTATAATTGATTGAATTTTAGAGTTTCCTCTTAAAAAAATTCAATAATTTCAACTACAACCATTAAAATAAGCAAAAGTTTTAAATTCAACAGATCATAATTGAGAAGACAGCCTGAATAATGTCTTTCGAAATGAGATGCGACAATGCTGAACTAATGTTTACCAAAAAGTTTTGCATTGCCATATATGCATCTCGTTAACTCTATGTTTGCAAACGGTTTGCAAAATTTTGACGCCTCTACCGGAAACAACAAGCATAAGTCTCACATTGGAATATTTTTTCGGTGGGGAAAAAAGAATGTTCATAATCAGCTTTTAAATATAATACCTTGACAAAGTTGCGTTTCTTAAATTTTGAATATTTGTCATCCAAATATACTGGGTTGAACCATTCAAACAGTGAGTGATATAGTCCAAACTTCATCTGTGTTTTCGCCCTGATTGCAGCCGCTAACTCACCTGTAAACAAATCTCGAAATTGTAATATCTACATTGTATACCTTCTTTCTATTGCACAAGCCTATATCTTACTTCCATTACTCGTGAATAGTAGAAGTAAAATGCATCATTATCGAACTTCGCACAATTTATTGTGAAAGGAATAATATATTGATATTTGAACACAAAATATCCGTTGAACTTTTCTCAACTTAATGAACAAACGAAATACAATACATTTCCAAATCGTTGACGAATTATAACAAAAGTAAATAATGTAACATTGAGTCAATATTCGAATTTATCGGTTCCCACTGTCTGTTTACTATAAAACACTCTTCACGGCACTTGATCAATATGCATATTACGGCTTTGTGAAGGCATATACGTTGACCCAGCCTCCGTTGAACTTTTCTCAACTTAATGAACAAACGAAAAACAAATCATTTCCAAATCGTTGACAAACTATAACAAAAGTAAATAATGTAACATTGAGTCAATATTCGAATTTATCGGTTCCCACTGTCTGTTTACTATAAAACACTCTTCACGGCACTTGATCAACATGCATATTACGGCTTTGTGAAGGCATATACGTTGACCCAGCCTTTATAACTTTGACCTGAACATATTAGTGACGTCATAATATTTGAACTCACGTTGGTTGGTTTGACACGGCCTTGTCAAGTCATCTTCTGCAATGCTGGTGTAACAAAGAAAATACTTCCAAATGACGCAAATACAGCCCTATAAATCGATGATGCGGTTATCTGGGTCTGTGTTATACATGTACTTATCATTCAAAATTTTAAAAAAGTTTTCATCTTATAAGTTTTTGGATTCTTATGAAAGTTTTTAAACATCCAAATTCAATTTTTTTTTCTCAAGTTTTGAAAATTTCACCAAATAAATTTCAAAATTATAATTTCGTGATTTTTGTCCATGCATTATTCAACTTATTCAAGTTTTTATTTCAAATTCGTGTAATATCTAAACAATGATGGATAAATGTTTGTTAAATACTTTCACAACATTATTTCGAGGAGGCATGTAATGTTTGTTTCCTTATGGTCAGCATTTATATATCGTTTTTTTTTTTTGTACAGGAATCAAGAACTTTATATTCCAGTTAGAACTATAAGTTTACGTGTTGTCAACATGGCGTTCTGGTCTAGGCTTAAACATTTCAATCATTTACTTTGATTGTTTAATTGGTAGTGCATCACAAAACTTACCAACAAGATCTCTATTAGGACCAGTATCTTTCGAATTCCAGTTGAATGAATACTTTGATGGCCAGTTGGTGTAACCTTCATGATGTTTACTTACTAGTACAACATATCTGTAATAAGATGAAACGACCCATTTAAATCTACTTAGACTGTATAATGCACAGTGGAGTTTTAAGTCTTTAAGTCCAACTACTTAGAAACGTTTTTGAAAAAAGTTTGTGATGTATTCAAACAATTAATTGTCTAAATGGAAAGTAACAAAAATTCACCTCAAATCTACAAAGCATTGACAGAGTAAAAGTTAGAGATATTTATATTCTGATATATTTCATGACCTCCATATTTTGTTATTATATGATTACCTGAAACTTAATAGCTTAAATTTCATAATCAGAATCTGTCAAAACGGAGGCGAAATATATCAGGTATATTCAAACACATAAATAAAACACAAACTGCCAATGACATGGCAAAAAGTCTATGAACTATGAACATACGAACATTATTATACCAAAGCACACCAAAGAACACAAAGGATTGAAAACACTAAAATATCATCCAGACAGGGTGATTTGTGGTGCACTGTAACGTCATACTGCATCTCAATTTACCAGTAATTTGCAACAATTTCCAAAACAAACACGGTTTACAAACATAATTCAAAAACAAAACGTCTTGAAGGACGTCTGTTGATTCATTATGCTTTAACTTATTTGTCTGGCATATCATTTCGAAGATATGGGTTTTGTTTTTACACATGTTATAAAAGGGATAATCACTTTCAGAATAAAATAGAACATTGAAAAAAAGGTGCAATTTGTAATGAAGTCATCGACGTCCAGCATCGACGTTTTATTTACAATTGTTCGCTGAGAGACACTAGTATAGTATCTTTTTTGTAACACCCTTGCTACGACACGTGAATGTTAATAATCTGCGTAAGTTATCCCGATATATGTTTATAGTGTGTTCACTCGATTCCAAAAAGATACTTCTATAATACGTCAGAGCAATCAAAATATCCTCTTGATTAAAATTATCCATATTGGAGATCCAAATACCATGGACTCGAACAAGTATAATTATGTTTTATATTTTTGTAAGTATACATTTGTTTTGTTATACTAAATGATACCCAACAGTATTATAGTACTTTTCTTTTCAAATTAGCAAAATTATAACCTACTCCAACATAATTAAAGACATATATGATTTAATTATCGTTTATATGAGTGATTTTTACTTTCTACATTTTTATATATGTTGATATTAAATTAAACTGCAATTGATTGTTTCTTTATATTCAGAGGGGGAATGGCAATACAAGTTTATCAGATAGGAAATGGTTAGACAATTTAAATATAAAAAAGAATGATTGTAAAAAAAGGAAAAAGGTAGATCCTGACATTCCAAAAACATATTTTACTTTAGATTTCCAGTACATAGATATTATTAGTTACATAGTGTGCTAGTGACCTAATACGGTATATATGGGGTCAGTAAATTCCATATGGGGTGAGAGCGAAGCTCGAATCCCCATATGGAATTTACTGACCCCATATATACCGTATTACGTCACTAGCACACTATGTAACGAATTTATGTTACCGACTATCTTAACATGTGAAATTAAGACTAGTGATTCTCAAAATGAGCAAGTCTTCAATACTGTTAGCATTAAGAAAATACTTTCATTGATCCTACAAAAACAGATGCAAACAATAACGACTTCTAAGGTTTCAATGTGTTTTATGAATTTATTTCAATCTTAATCATCAATTTCGTCGTCTGTTGGAACTTTTAAGTTTTTTTCTCAGTACCGTTTTGTTTTTATAAAGGGACATAACACCATTACTAACCGTGTATGAAATAAGCCCCGCCCCCTTCTTACCTAATATGGAATATAAAGGGACGTAACTCCACTACTAACCGTGTATGAGATAAGCCCCGCCTCCCTACTAACCTAATATCAAATATACACGGTTTGCACGCGGACGCTTTTAACCAATAATATTCCTGGAAATGTATAGGAGGTAAGATAATGGAAGATGTGGTGTGAGAGCCAATGAGACAACTCTCCATCCAAATAACAATTTATAAAAGTGAACCATTATAGGTCAATGTACGGCCTTCAACACAGAGCCTTGGGTTACACCGAACAACAAGCTATAAAGGGCACCAAAATTACTAGTAAGAGTAAAACCATTCAAACTGGAAAACCATGTCTAATCTATATAAAAAACGAGAAACGAGAAACACGTATAAATTACATACACAAACGACAACTACTGTTAATTAGATTCCTGATTTAGGACAGGTGCAAACATTTTCAGCGGGATTAAACGTTTAAATGGTACCAAACCTTCTCTCTTTTTCTGAAACAATAGTATAAAATCACAATATAGAAATTACACAATAAAACACCAATTGGAAGGCCTAACCCAATAAAAAAAAACGTAAATTAACACACTATGAACGAATAAATTTGATCTGCGATACCTGAATGTAAATACATAGTTAATACAATATCACGGACAAACATTCAAGGCCAAAAAGCAAACAAACAAGTCCAAACAAAGCCATGGCAAGTCACCACCGCGAAATAGTTAACCCTTAGAAAATAATCACTTTTGAAAAAAAAAAACGGTTTTCATAATATATACAGGTAACTGAAAAATAACTTTGTCGTTTTAGGTATACTACCTCTGTCTATAAAATCTTCAAATAATTAGGTATACCATGAAAGGTCTGTCATATAAATACATAATTTAACACTAGATACATAAGGAGTGAATATCAACAATAAAACTATAAAATTAGAGCTAGCTAAAACTTCCCTGTACAGATTTAAGGAGAATAATATTGATGTTCATACAAATGTAGTATGAAGAAGTGGAAATTAGTAGATATTCCAAATAATCAAAGCTGGTATATATATAGACAAAACCATATAAATATAAGATAACAAAAAAGTATTACAAATAGTACCCACAGGTCGAATTAACAAGAAAGTACAATTTGAGAGTACTCGCAGTTACTGACAGCTAGTTAAAAGCCAAAACAAAAAATTATTAATAACAAATCATGCATCAGAGACTAAAATCAACTAAAACACACACATCCCAAGGATTTAGTATTTTAACGTCATGAACAGTCAGAGAAGACATGGATTGTGTAATGCCAAAAATGCATCTCTATACATCCCGCCTCAATAGAAGATACAATTTAGTTACGTTTTAATTTGCTTATGACAAATCGATATAAGTGACAATGTAAATTATATTCAGAGATCTAATTACAATATTGGTACGATAACCCTTACTTATAAGTTTGTTTAAAGGTTCGATGAGTTTACACGGATCACATAGTGATTTCCTCGCTTTAAGTACAATACAACCATAAAATTTAGGATGTGAAATACCATTTTTAATAAGTTTAATAAGGTACAGCCAAATTTACTAATCAAATCTTTGTATCTATGAAAATTTAGTAAAAGTTTCAAGTAATTTATAGTATCGAAATCCTTGATATAATAATTTCCCAGTGATTCATCGATTACGTTCGTTAAAATCTATGACATCAGAACACCCACGGCCATACTCACTACAAAAGTCAAAAAGTCTGAAAAGACCAGTTTTTGTCTGAATTTGCATGAATTTTTACTCGACATTCTTGATTTGTCTAAATAATTTTAAAAACATCTTGACATTGTATGAATTTGTCGCATAAGGTTCTTGATTTTTCTTGACAAGTGTCTTGACAGTATGAACATTGTCTTAAAATTTCTCGACACTTCCTGTATCATCTGATAAGAGTCTGGATTAGTCTCGACCAATTCTTGACTGTCTTAAATTTGTCTCGATCTGTCTTGACATATTCTTGACATTCTTCATAATGTCTCGATCTGTCTTGACACATTCTTGACATTCTTAATAATGTCTGAATATGTCTTGACATATTCTTGACATTCTAAATAATGTCTGAATATGTCTAGACACATTCTTGACAGTCTTAAATATGTCTTGACACTATCTCAACAGTATAATTAGTTATATAAATTTCGCCTAAAAATGTGAACAGACTTATTCTGCACTGTTTGTGACATTCTTTTGCTTTATATACTTATTATGGCTAAACTAAACTTTGAAGAATCAAGGATTAATTTTGTGTAGTAAGATACCCTTTTGGTGCAACTTAGTTGGAATACCCTGAATAATCCCCCATGTAGTTTGATTTTGATTAATTTTTATTAAACGTTTAATTAATTGTTTTCACTTGGAATATAAGTTGAACTTGCTGACAAACAGCATTTAGATTTTTGCCATTCACAAAACTGCTAGTCAAATTTGCTTTACTAAAATAGGTGTCTATAAGGCAGTTTTAAAATGTGACCTTGCGTCTCTTTTGGACCCCAAAATTCATCTTTTGGGTTTGTGTGGCTGAAATAAGAGGGGGGGGGGGGGCTTTCGTGAAGGTCTATATTATACAGGTCTGTTTGGGATCCATTTCATAAGACCAATGATTTTTATAGAAAATGGACCCATTATAAATACATTTTTTTTTATTATTCCTGGGGTAGATAATACTTTTCTTTTAATCTTTGGGAAATATTCAATTTTCAATTCATTTTTTTCATCAAAATGATGATTTTCATTTTCGTCTGTGAACAAACTTTTTTTAAATTGTAGTGGCATGGTCGGTCAATTGATAAGTTGTATGGCTTATTCCAGGTAAAGCTGTAATTTCTATTTGACAGTTGCGTGTACTCTGGGTGTGTGGAATACCTTAATTTTATGGGGAACATCCTTGCCCATGTGTAATACTTAATATATATTCCAACAGATGACATTACACAATTTTTCTTCTGTTAAATGAATGATTTGTATATTATCATAATTTGCTATTAATATATAGACCACATTTTGGTACAATAATGTTTAATCATATAAACATTTAATATAATAATTATGAATGTAGAATGAAATATGTCTACAGTATGATTGGTTTTAATCAATTAATTTATAAGATTTAGGAATCAAAATTTGTAATTATTTAAAAACTCAATTTTAAAGTGTTTTATATCAACACATCCAAATTTAAATTATTTTAAACATTAGATTTAATTCAGAACTGTCAAGTAAATTTAAGACACAATTCAAAATGTTCAGAATATGTCAAGCCATACTGAGATCAGAATCAGAATGTCGAGAACATGTTGAGAAATTTCAAGACAGTATTTAAATGTCAAGAATTTGTCAAGAAAGTTTAAGACCATATTCAGAATGTCAAGAATATGTCAAGTAATTTTCATACAAATTTGATATAAATGAGAATTTGTCAAGAAAAATTAAGACACAAGTCATACTTTTGGAGAATGTCGAGTAAAAGTTCATGCAAATCAAGACAAAAACTGGTCTTTTCAGACTTTTAAACTTTTGTAGTGACTGAACGAGTTGGGATATATAAACACAGTATGATGGAGCCAAAGGCACATCGCCGTCCAAAAAATGGAAAATTAACAATAGGAAATGAAAAATCGTCTCTTTTGTCGTAAATTTTAGTCTGTAGTTTCCAGTTAGAAATTAAAATGTCTAAATCTAGAAAAGGGCAACTGTTACTTTTTATGATAGATTTAGTTAAAGTAAGTTCTTTTGTGTAAATTTCGAAAGTATATTTAGAGAACTCTGGATTATTTAACGAAAAAATATCATCCAGATAACGGTAGGTATTGTTGAATGTATCAACTAAATACAATAATGATGGGTCTTTACTGAGATTGGTCATTAACTGAGATTCATAGCAATATAGAAATAAATCTGCTATTAAAGCGATACACTTTATCGTCGAAACGTACATACATGTTATCTAGCAGAAACTTTAAAGCTTCAATCATATCCTCATATTTCCAGTAAGTGTATCTATCATACTTCCCTTTTTCGTTACAGAAAAGGCTTTAAACGAGTTACAGCAAATACAAATACAATGAGATTTTTCTAAAGACCAATTTATCAAATACATAAACTTTTTCTTTATAAGATTGCGTGGAAGTGTAGTGTACAGAGAAGAAAAATCTAACTGTCAACAGATTTATAAGGACCATCAAAAGCATGTATTTTATCTAAAACCTCTAAAGATTTTTTCACACTCCAAAAATGATTGATACCAGTATTTTCATAAGCTTTATTACAAAAGTTAATAAACCAGTTCTTTGATAGTAGTAAGGGAGGTAGTTAGAAGCAGTGATAGATTAGTAGTAGAACACTTACTAGATGAGGAGATGAAACGGAATGTTATGGTTTTTTGTGTAATTTAGGTAACCAGTTCATGGTAGGGACGTTTAAATGTTCGGAAGATGCTTTTTAAAAGTTCTAATTGATCGTGTAGTTTCAAAGGAGAACATTTTTTAAAGTCAACTTGACAGACAACTGACGTTTAAAACCAAGTCATGGCAATCTATCACCCTTTGGTACAGCAGAGCTTTAAATGTATAGAACATTGTACCACAGTGAAATTGTAGTTGTTGTATACGTTACATTTGTTTAAATTGTTGCAAGACTCAACTCAAGTCTAGTTCAATAACAGGGAAAGATATGACCTCTGTAATACAGATAATCCTGATTTGAGATGAATTTGATATGTTTCAATATTTTTCGTTTATTCGTCTTTGTGATAGGTTGGTGTGAAAACAAATCCATTTAAGGAATATTTAATGTTATTTTTAGACTACACACACAGACAAAAATACCAGGATGTATTGCATAGAAATGTACAAAATTATAAACAGGTGATGCAGCCCTGAAAATATTGATAACTTATCTCTTTTGTTAACGTACATTTTGATCATTTCTCCTAGGTCCGTGTAACACTTATCAATTCAAAGTTTTAAAAAGTTTTGACAGTTTTAGATTTTTGAAATGTAAACCAAATAATTAAAATAATAAAATTCTAAATATCGTTTTTAAATTTGATAGTTTAGAAATTTTATCAAACTTTTAAAATAATAAACCTAACGTGAAGTTTTGATTATTTCCGTTTTGAAAGTTTGATTTTTTAAATTTTTGATTAAGATATCAAAAATAGGAAAGTGGTGAAAAGAGGGATACCTGTAAATTGCGAAACGAAATAAAAGAGGAACGAAACAAGATGAAATGAAAACATACTGATATTTAAAAAAAAACATACTGATACTTATCCATTCTCAATTTCAATTTCATGATACTTAAAAGTTAATGTATACAATAAAATCACAGGCTGTTGGTTGTAAGCGGTGAAAAATTGGATGACAAAATAAATCTTTCTCAAAAGAAGAGAATTCATTTTGAAATAAGATGCACAGCTCTGATAATGACCAGTTTACATGCTGGTTTTCACAGCACCCACATTTTAGGAGTAACATTAGAAACTGACCAATAGTAGGTCAAATAGTATGGTTAGGTTGAGTATGTATATGAATTTCTACTGATCTTTAAGCAATAAAATGGTTCAATACACGTTGTATTATCTTATTAAATTTCTAAATTTCTGTTTTACTCTACGATGTACCCCACTTTTCGCCCCTTTTCCAATTTTGATATCTAAAATAAAAATTTAAAAACTCAAACTTTCAAAAAGTGAAATAATCAAAATTGCATGTTAGGTATAGTATTTTTAACGTTTGATCAAATATGTAAACTATAAAAATTTGAAAACGATATTTATAATTTAAGTATGTTAATCATTTGGTTAAAATTTATAAATTTCAAAACTTTTACGGAATTTTGAATTTTGATATTTTAAAACTTTTACCAAAATTCCAAAAATCTAAAATTTCAAAAACTTTTTAAAACTTTGAAATGATAAGTGTTACACGGACCCTCCTGAATATATCTTGTCTAATATCAGCGATAACCAAGCTGAACTATCAAAACCTGGTTTGTATAACATTTGTCATGAATTTTGTGTAAATTATTGATGTCCGAAATCATGACAAATGCGCCCAAACTTATACCTAGAATCTATATAGACGCGTTTTACATATTATCGTGCATTTGAAATACTCAGTGCTTTTGTTATACCATCATGACCATTACATAAAGCATGTGTATTATAACTTTATCGAAGAACATCGTGAAGCAGGAGTTCTTTTGTTCGATAAATCTGTTCACCAAACATTATATGAACGAAGTGGATGGAGACTCTTGACTCACACAACATCTTCACTTTACAGTTTATTAGATAAATTTCAAATTTTATATGAATTGTACTCTTACCTTGCACCAGAATCTTGAAACATTTCAGCCCATTCCTCTGGATCAAAAAAGTCTGTTGTGAACATAGCTGCAAATTCTGCATAGGTAAAACCTGGACGGTAGTTTTTCCGCATGAAATCCACAATAGCCGGCAATGGCTGACCTTTCCATGACCACCAAAGACCAGCACCCATAAAAGCTGGTACAGAAAATACACCCCAATGAATGAATATACCAAGTTTAGCTTCATCAAACCACAGTGGAAGTGGTCTTGTATCTAAAGAATCCCATGTTGGTTCGTATTTTAATGAATTAACACAGAAAAACAAACACAAAACACAAATTCGGTAGGCAGACATTTTCCATTCACCTTATAAAGACATAAAAATATGTAACTTCACATGTATACCAAGATACTAAATACACAGTTACGATACGATGATTTTTAAATATAAGTATAAACCGATATGCTTTAGAAATAATAAGTATCGTCTCGCTGATGTGATTACATGTTGCACTACAGGCTGAGTGCAAGGTGTTTTATTACAGGTTAATGTCAAATGATATTACAACTAACATTTAATATATAAATGAATAATTGAAAAATTGTACAATATCTATTATATAAAGTCTATAATTGATTATATTATCAAAATTATAACACAATTTTCCATACGTTTCGGCCAATGTGACCTTCTCCTCATTGAAATGAATTACAACATTGAAACAACAATAACATCGCTAAGATACACAATTCTATAATTACTACTTTGACGTTCATTTTCCAAATGTCTTTTTTCCCCTCTTTTTTAGAATTATTTTCATTATTGTTTATGCATTGTGTTAGGTCCATCAGGCTTTACAGTTTTTTTTTAGTCAAAGAGCTTCATCGTTGTTTTCTGTAAACTTCTCTCCAAAACTCTTCCTATGGCGGTATCTTTTTAATTTTACATCGAATATTGTTGAATAAAATGGTTTGCAATTAAGTCGTCGGTTTTGATTTGTTCTAATTTTCGTAAAGTTCAATAACATCCGTTTATATAGTGTATCACCTGTTTGTCCTACATATATACTTTTTTTCTCTCGTATTTTGTACATTTAATTTCATAGACTACATAACCTTCATGGCTTTTAATTTATTTGTCCCTGAATTTCATATTCATGTCCGGTGTTATCACAAAATACCGTGGTACCATTTATGTGTGAGCATAATGTACAATTTGTCCTGCATGGTCCACAGCCATTAGTTTGTTTATACAATAATAAATTGTGGTTCTTGTGCACTTACATGTCTTTGATGTTGCTTTGATTTGTACTGTAATAGATCATCTAAGTTAAAAATGTTTACTTTTATCATTGAACTTCAGTTGACGCGTTATTGTGGGTTTTTTCAGGTGCGTTTTTAATTCGTTTTGTTTTTGTTGAGCAAATTCTCCTAACGCAAATACCGAGTCCATAAGGTATAGATTTTTTGTAAGAATTTGAATGGCTTGGCGAAACATGTAGTTCCTGATGTTTATCTGTCGATTGTGTACAAAGATCTGTTTCTATGTCAACACACACATCAAAACATTTGATTTCTTTAAGTTGAGCAGCGCATTTCCGTTTTAATTCGCGAATGTAAATTATTGGACAATTCGTAAATGTTTTTTTGAATTCATCTTAACCATGTTTCCATATTCCCCAGATGTGACCCACATATCTCCAATATATATCTGAACCAGTGACACCATATTTATCCATCGGATCACCAGCAGTGATGGTGATAAATCGCTGTGTACATTATGTATATACAACTCGTCTAAACATCAACCCAACAATGTTAGATCTGTAAATTTGCTTTCGCCAATTTTTGGTTCTTCCCTCGCCGGGATTCGAACCCATACTACTGAGATATCGTGACACCAAATCGCCTGCACTGTAGCTGTCCCGCTAGACCACACGACCACCTGGGCTTCATAAAAAATGAAGCTTTCGGTGGCCGGGTGTTACCTTTCCACGTCAGTTTTAATGTAGCGTCGTACTACAGTACATGATATATAAGGCATGGAGATGTTATTTTTACAGATCAGCTAAATTATTTATAGTAAAGGATCCTACAAATTAATGTAAGATACAGTCACAGAAAATAATTATATTTATAAGTACGTCTGAGCCAGTGACAACTCTACAACAGATTTATCCATCATCACCAGCAGTGATTGTGATACATGGCTGTGTACATTATGTATATACAACATCAACCCAACACAATGTTAGATCTCTGAATTTGCTTTCGCAAATTTTGGGTTCTTCAATCGCCGGGATTCGAACCCATGCTACTAAGATATCGTGACACCAAATCGCCTTCACTGTAGCCGTCCCTCTAGACCACACGACAAAATGAAGCTTTCGGTGGCCAGGTGTTAACTTTCCACGTCAGTTTTAATCTAGCGTCGTACTACAGTACATGATATATAAGGCATATATATATATACTCACAATACAGAAATTCGCCAATTAGTGCCCATCTTGACATTTGTGGTAAAAAACATTTTCAAATAATGCCTATTTTTAAATGTAGACGGGATGAAGCATATAGAAAAGAGATGGAACGTTATTTCATAACAACGTTCCGATCAAAATTAAATCCAGAGAACTTTTAATAACGAACAATGACGGAACGTCATAAACCTCCTTAACGACGTCGCCTATAGCGACACTACATCAGTTATCCTGAAGAGTCCCAAATGGAAGGATGAAATCGATAGAATGGAACTGTTAACTTTTTACTTATCTTATTATATTATTTAATGAATATATATATCTGCACATGTGAAAATTGTTTTTTACGCCTATATATATATATATGACAGCATACTACTTTTATGAAATAAATGTTCTCCCTGTTGTCCGAGGTACACGAAGGTAGAAGAATAATTCATGTCTAGATGGCAACTTATAACTTTTCCTTCAGTTTTATTATTAAGAACTGTTTTGTAACATCTGATGATCAGTTTATTTGGCAATCGCAAAAAGACGAAACAAGTTAAGAATTAAATTGAGAATGGAAATTGGTCAAGGAGAAACAAAACAGCAAATATCACCAATGGGTTTTCCATACAGCGAGAAAAACACGCACCTGTAGTCGTGCTTCGACTCTCCTCTACACACAAATGTATACTAATTCAGTAGAAGTATATTTCGTCAAAACGCTTTTTACAAACAGGTCGAACAACTGATGTTCTTAAACCCTGCTGACTGCAATTGATAATTGCAAAATAAACGATTCACCAGATAAACAGATTGAATTTAATTATTAGTTTATGATTTCGATATACCACCTATTCCGCAAGTTTAATGTTTTCTGCTTGTTAATAAATTTATAATAAGATCCATATATGTTATTAAAGCCTATACCTTTATCTATCTATATATATAAGTTAAACGGTATTTAGAGTGCTTTCATGTCATAAAAACCAAAAAATAAAAAAATTGGAAGTGAAGAAGTTTATGAAAATACTGGCTGGCCGAGAAATTGTGTGTCAATGTCTAATGATTTTGAAAATCATTCCGCAAATTGTAACTCAACCAGTGGTCTTCAATGATGGCTTTAAATTTTAGGAATATTTTCAAGTTTACGATCCGGTAGTCAAACGTACTTGTAGGTCGATTTGTAGTATAGATACGACAACAGATACAGAACAGATCGAGAACTTGCACTCGGCTTGGTAAAATTAGAAATTTCTCCTCCCATCCGTACATGTATTCAATGGTTTCACATTGCAAAAAGACAGAGACGTGTTGAATTAATAGCATACCAGTATCACCAGGGCATGGTTTTCGGAAAATTAAAATTCGAGAGAAGAGTATTATGTTCTTGCCTACCAGGATTGACTATTCCGTCATTGTGTCTGATATGTTATTTTAGTTTTAAAACAAAATTATCAGTTTTGTTGGCGTTGTTTGTTTTTTTTTTTTTTTTTTTTTGTATTTTATTTTGAAGGGGCAAAGATAGCTCTATCTTTGGCCCCAACATGCTTATTTTCTATTTCAATCTGTTTTCACTTTAAAGTAAAGAAGATATTTTGGCATAACATTTGTTTAGATATTTCTGTTAAGTCTTTGCATAACTGCAAATAAACATACCTCTACCGGCTTTCTATTTGAAGATATAAATGTCTAAACATATCAGATTATTTAAGAAAACCGTTGATACATCGTCAAAAAAACAAACTTTTATTATTTAGTTGTCACAATTTTCACAAAAAAATATGTGTCACTCCATAATCAAAATGTGTCACCCTGTTGTTGCCATGGAAACATGACTTTTCAGATAAAAATAAAGATGATAAAAAATGTTGTTCAATTTTTGTTTGTAGACTGCTTAATGTCATGAAATGTTTTCTTCAAGCTTTTTTTATTTTTTTTAAAAGATTTAATAGGCCATTATGCAGATTCATCAATGTTTTCTACTTTTTTAAGAATTTATTGGATCCATAGATCCTTAAAATCTGTGGATGTTTTCATTCCTTTCCACAATGATTTCAAAGTATTATGTGACTGCAATATATTCTATACCATATAAATAACCAACAAAACTTGTAAATTGAATAGGATATTCAAGCATGTCCTAAAAAAGTATCAAGAAAATAGTCATTATTCATGTTTGAGAATATAGAGGTATCTCCCCTGAAAGAACTATTCTGATATAAAAGAACACACGATGTACACAGAAAGAATACACAAATGGAAAAACTTTGCAGACAACAGTGATCAGTGATCAACAGGATGTTAAAACATTATGGTCAGTAAATAACCATATCCCTTTGTAGCTTTAAAAGCTCACAGATATGTGAATGCGCAGGTGAAAATACTCCACTGACTTCTTTGTCATCAAAATTGAAGTCCAATATTCTAACTGAGGCTGGTCTACTGCTAAATCGAATTATCTGTTGTTCAAAAGCTTTTGTTTTTGTATTTTGTCACAAAAGCACCCTCCAAAAAAAACTTTTGAACGAAAGATAATTCAGTCTAGTCTACTGCCAAATGATATTACACAGAAGTTTAACGTGTGCAGTGAACATTTTCACAGGTTTTTAATCAAAACAAAGCAGGCTGTAAATCTAAAATATTTGGGATACCTGATATAATTTCGTCTCACAACAAAGCCAATGAAATATACGGAGGATGGTATGGGATAACGGGAGACAGAAATGTATCTGTGGAAAAAGTGAAAGAGATTCATGCTAGAACAGGAATCATATAAAAAAGAAGATGTTGTATGATTGCCAATGAGACAAAAATGACACAGACATTAACAACTATAGGTCACCGTACGGTCTTCAACAATGAGCAAAGCCTATACCGCATAGTCAGCTATAAAAGGCCCCGATAAGACAAAAGAAAATTTTGAAAACTGGGCATTACGGAATCACAGACATGCATTCCGAAACGAGGCATCAATACTGGACCATTATGGACTAAATCAAAATGTTATTTTCAAAATAAGTGACAACTATTATAAAATTTAGGAGGAACGGTCAGATTATTGCATCAATGGCTAAAATCTTTCTAAAGTTATCAAAGAAGGAAAAACGCATTTACATTGCATGATTTTGTCCATTTCTTTCCCTTACCCAAATTATTACCGATTTTGCAGAAAGTAAAAAAGAACGCCGTCTGAAAATTGAAAATATTTGTCTTTTACCCCTCGTACTTATTGTGTGCTATGTGAAATAAATGTTAGCATCAACCAGTGCATTGGATGGAACAGAATTTCATTTCAAAAACATGCAGCACAACCTGTCAACGACAACGGTACAGAATAAGTTGACCAAAAACTGAAAGGTTTTTATTTCAAAATATTTAAATTTGTTACAATCAGTAGTTTACTCTGACTTTTATAAGGAATTTTTAAGAATTCATTTCTCCTAAATTCTTTTTTTTTTCTCTTTTGGGGCAAACATCTATTTACTTAGGGGTGGGGGTGTGGGGGTTGACTCTTGGACCTGTTTTTGTACATAAAAAATCATCAAAAATGAAACTGACATATAAAACAAAACATTCAAGGTCTGAAAAATGTTAAGAGTTGTTACATATTACCAAAAAAGAACATTTTGTTCATTTATTCTATTTTTGAGTTTTTACTGATAAAATAATTTCAACATTCTTATCAAAAAGAATTCCCTCCAAAACAATGAACATTACATTTTACCTTCATTTTAAAAGCAAAAACTACAATATATTTTTAAAACTATGCATGATAGTCATTTTCTATTATTCCTGGATAGTTCTACTTCAAATTTGCAAAAATGATTTGATAACAAAATTTTAGTATAACAGAAGTAAGATGGTAAGTGGGTTGGAAATACATGGTTTTGAATGTAAGAGAATGTTAGTACCCCAAAATTAACAATACTTATTTTATCAGTACAAATGTATCTGCATGTACTAAACATGTATCTTTATAAAAAAATAATTTGAACTGTATGTTTCAGCAATATGTCCAAGATGCAGAAAGACCTTTTATTATGGACAATTCACTTCGTGTAGCCTTGCTGAACATTTTGCAAATAAAAATGTAAGTAATAATGCTAGTACATATTGTTATTTTATTCAGAGTCAATGTACAGGTATGGTATCTCTATTTGTGAATAGGCTTAATTTTATCAGTCCAACTGTCGTATAAAAGAGTATATCAAACATCATAACATATATTATTAAAATATTTTACTGAAAGTCTGAATACCAAAAGAAATGTTTTTGATACTCCCAATTTTTTTGTTTGTTTAAAAAGATATTAAGATATTTGTTAAATATTAAATTGAAGTTGAACACATTTTGGTTTGGTTGTTTTTTTTCTCAATTGAGCTGAGCAAAATTACGTATACAGACAAATTTAGTTAGAAAATAATCTGACTCTGAATTTTTATTCAATGCAAAATACACATAGGTGTATTGTTTCATTTGACATTCAGTATATTTCAGCATTTTTAATATATCTTATGACGATACTTCAAATTAATGTGTGCTTTTTTGAAGGGCATAGCATTCATTTCTTCTACATATTTTTATTCAAAACCTGAACAATGTATGAATTGCAATCAATATTCATGCAAAGCAAATCCAAAATATTAACATTAATATTATTGAATATGTGGGTTCATTAAGTACTTTAAAACCTCTAGTCATATATATACTGTATATTTATCATTATGCAAATTGTGTTGTCCCTTTTTCTCAGTACAAACGAACTCATCAAAATAAGATTGTTTTAATTTTGCCTATGAGGGGTCCATAACATATGTCCAAAATTGTCACATCTTAATTTAACAAACATTTAAACCAAAATCTTTGATCTAAAAATTAACTCTTATTTTTTTACCTTTATACATTTAATAAATAATACAAAGAAGATAACAGGACAAGCCAACAATGACAGACCATACAAAAATAGGAAAAACTAACCACTATTCACAAATTGTACATATATAATGAACAACAACAAACGTAAAAATCACAGAGTCAGGATAGCCTGTTAAAGGGTACGCTTACTGTGGTTTATGTTTTTAAAGACTCAGTTAACATTTGATATAAGTAAACATTTTTTTCTATGCAGTGCTTGATGTACAGTGACAACCTTGGTGATACATGTACATGTAGCTATCAAAATGAAGAACAGTATAATCTCAGACCTCATCGACTTACTAGTGGTTATAATGTAGGTATCATTGAAAATTTCATTTTGATCAAAATTTGCAGTAGTAAAGCTAAATACGATAACGTAGCCCCACTCACAGCCTTACGCTCGTCCCATGTGTCATAATGTAGCATACCGTTGTAATTCACAACGGGAGTTTTATGGCGATATTTAAAGATATATCGTTCACTTTAACTCGTTATTTTAACAAAGATATATATTTCCTCATTAAGTCAGCTAAAAAAACACCAAAACATTAACACTTTATAGATTCCCAAGCGTGTTGACCGACTTTCTTCGACTACCTTTGTAAATGTCAACAGTTTGCCTAAAAAAACCTTGAAGAAAGGTATTTAATAACCGATTGACATCATTTATTTGATAAATGATGTTTGAATTGATTATATTGAACAGGTTTATATGAAAATATGTCTATATGTTGAATGTTATAGTGAATTTGTTTTGTTACCTTACGAGGCAACAAACCGTATGGTAGCCCCAACGAGCGCAAGGCTAGTGAGTGGGGCTACGTTATCGTATCTATATTAAAGCACACACAACAAGATGAAACATCTCCTTGTCTTCATGGCAAAGATGCTCTATTTTTATCTTATGAGCTAGAGAATAACAGAATTCAAGAACTTTCACTGTACTAACTTTAAGTTTAATCATTTTGTTCATTTGAGATCACTCTGTGATTATTGTCTAGAGTGTCTTCAAGGTTCTGATACTGATCGTATAGCTGTTTATGCAATCTAACTGTTGTTCCCCGCACACTGTGCAATGCGGAGGATATGGAAATGCCGGGTCTGTCCGTCTGGATTTGTAAGCGCTCAAGAATTTTTTTTTTCTTAACCGGTTGACTTCAAATTTATAAACACACTTTATAGTGAGAATATCTTGGCCAAGTTCAGATTTAAAGCGGTATTGCCCTTTGATTGATCTTTTTAATGAATTTCATTTGTAAACATTCTAGCTTTTTTATTTGTTAATTAATTGACCTCAAATTAATATACAAGCTTAATAGTGAGAATAGCTTGCAACTGTTATTTCAGTAGTGGTTTTCCAAATCCCATTAAATAAATATAGCATTTACATTTTTTTGACAGTAATCACATTAATTTCTGAATTTTCAGTTATATTTAATAAAAAAACATTTATTTTCAGTTTGGTGTGCATGCTTCCACATCATCAAGTCAGGAAACAACCACTTGCAACTGAAAGTTGCTGCACTACTGATAGTCAGGGTACAGAAGCATCCGTGATCAGAATTGATAAACTTGGAAAATTTAATGAATTATTGGAAACATGTGACATAAGCCCTGTAAAGTATCTAACTGAAACTTAAGATAATATAAAAAAAAAAGATGTGGTATGATTGCCAATGAGACAACTATCCACAAAAGACCAACATGACACAGACATTAACAACTATAGGACACCGTACGGCCTTCAACAATGAGCAAAGCCCATACCGCATAGTCAGCTATAAAAGACCCCGATAAGACATTGTAAAACAATTCAAACGAGAAAAATAACGGCCTTATTTATGTAAAAAAAAAATATGTAACACATCAACACACGACAACCACTGAATTACAGGCTCCTGACTTAGGACAGGCACCTACATGGCACCTACATAAATAATGTGGCAGGGTTGAACATGTTAGCGGGATCCCAACCCTCCCCCTAACCTGGACAGTGGTATAACAGTACAACATAAGAACGAACTATAAAGATCAGTTGAAAAACTCATCAGATGGACAAAAATACAAGTGAACGTGGCCCGGTACTTATACATCCCGACACAAAAAGACAAAATGAATAGATCTGAGAGTACTTGCAGTTATCTGACAGCTAGTTCAAAGCAACTAACAACTAAAAAAAAATCATGCAACTTAGACTAAACTATCAATCCGTACACATCCAACATCCAATGGATTTAGTGTAAAGACGAGATAAACAGCCAGAGAAAAACATGACCTTGTGCAATGCCAAGTTACAGGTATCGACAGATTGTAGATCCATGAATATGTATATGCATATAACATACTAGTAATATTTAGTTAGCTTTTAATTTACTGATAACAAAATCAATATTTATACCAATAAAAACAATATTCAATGATCTTATTACAGTGTTGAATAGGTAACCATTTAGAAAACGTTTTTTTAAAGGAGCGACAAGTTTACATGGATCATTTCAACATTTCCGTAAAAATGAGGATGTGCTATCCCGTTTGAAATAAGTTTTCTACAGGTACAACCAAACTTCAAAACCAAATCTTTATATCTATGGAAAAATTTAGTAAAGGTTTTAAGTAATTTATGGTAACGATATCCCTGGTTTAATAATTTACCAGTAATACATAGGTTGCGTTCGTTAAAATCAAAAACGTCACAACAGACACGGACATAGCGAACAAGTTGTGAAATATAAACACCGTAAGATGGTGCCAAAGGAACATCACCATCTAAAAATGGAAAATTAACAATAGGGAACGAAAAATCGTATAAGTCAAGTGAGAGAAAAAAGAGACAATATCTATCAAAAGCAAATACCAACATTCCAACTGACTCCATTTTCAGAAAACGAAATCTGTAACAAACATAAACTTTTAGCCACCGCTTTACAAGCAGAGCCAAATACAATGAAAGTCCCAACTATGTATTGGCTTCCGAAGCTACACAAAACCCCTTACAAATATAGATTTATTTCGTCTTCAAGCCATTGTTCAACTACTAAATTGTCTATTCTTCTTACCAGCACACTTGGTACAATTAAAAACCTGATAATAAATTGTTCAAATAAGGCCTTCGAAAATAGTGGAATAAACTACTTTTGGAGTGTCAAGAACTCGTTGGAAGTACTTGATAAATTGCATGCATATATTGGTGATTTTGAATCTGTTCAAAGTTTTGATTTTTCTACCCTGTATACCACATTGCCTCACATTCTCATTAAGAAAAAATTCACACACCTAATTAAATGGGCATTCAAAAAATCAGAATGTGAATATATATGTTCAAACTCTTTTAGGTCATTTTTTAGTAGCAATAAACAAAAAAACTATGTTAATTGGACATGCTTTGATACTATATATGCCCTTGAATTTTTACTAGATAACATTTTTGTTCGCTTTGGGGATTCCGTATATCGTCAGATTATCGGAATTCCAATGGGGACTAACTGTGCACCACTTATTGCGGACCTGTTTTTGTATTGTTATGAGTTACAATTTATGACAAAAATAAGCAAAGACCCATCGAAACAACATCTGATAAACAAATTTAATAATACTTTTAGATATTTGGATGATATTTTGGCTCTCAATAATGACGACTTCAGTATGTATATTAATGAAATTTATCCTGTTGAACTTACTTTAAATAAAGCTTATACTAACAATGACTACTGCTCTTTTCTCGATCTTGATATCTATATCACTAATGGAAAGCTGAATACTAAAATTTATGATAAAAGGGATGATTTTTCATTTCCTATAGTTAATTATCCGTTTTTAGATGGTGACGTTCCCTTGTCACCATCTTACGGTGTTTATATATCTCAACTTGTACGATTCGCTCGTGTATGTAACAATGTTTTAGATTTTAACGAGAGAAATTTATGTATTACTGATAAATTATTACACCAGGGTTTTCGATATCACAAACTAGTCAAAACATTTACTAAATTTTATCATCGCTATAAAGACATCATTCGTAAATATAGTTCAACATGCAGACTTCTAATACGTTCAGGTATTTCACATCCAATTTTTTATGGTAATATTCTTTATAAAGCACAAAGGTGTCAGTATTCACCTCAGAAACTTACAAAACCTTTGAATAGACTTATTAAGAAGGGATATAATTACGATACTGTTGTCAAGTCATTAAAGATTGCATATTTTGGCGTTAATATTGAGTCACTGATAAGGTCTTTGCATCGGAACTAAACACATTATTTTGTTAAAAACAGTTGTTGGCATGACACGGGTTATGTTCTTCTCATATATGTTATGATGGTATGATACTAAACCCCTAACGGGAAGGATTGTGCCTGATGTTCATATGATGAAATCATAATCTTTCAGTCAGTTTAATTGAAGTCTGGAGCTGGCATGTCAGTTAACTGCTAGTAGTCTGTTGTTATTTATGTATTATTGTCATTTTGTTTATTTTCTTTGGTTACATCTTCTGACATCAGACTCGGATTTCTCTTGAACTGAATTTTAATGTGCGTATTGTTATGCGTTTACTTTACTACATTGGTTAGAGGTATAGGGGGAGGGTTGAGATCTCACAAACATGTTTAACCCCGCCGCATTTTTGCGCCTGTCCCAAGTCAGGAGCCTCTGGCCTTTGTTAGTCTTGTATTATTTTAATTTTAGTTTCTTGTGTACAATTTGGAAATTAGTATGGCGTTCATTATCACTGGACTAGTATATATTTGTTTAGGGGCCAGCTGAAGGACGCCTTCGGGTGCGGGAATTTCTCGCTACATTGAAGACCTGTTGGTGAACCTCTGCTGTTGTTTTTTATTTGGTCGGGTTGTTGTCTCTTTGACACATTCCCCATTTCCATTCTCATTTTTACTTGTATAACTGCTCTACCGAACACTGTTTGTCCTGATGATTCTGAGTTCATCAAAATGTCTCTTTTTAGAATGTAAGAAATTATTGAAAAAAATATAACCACAAGCGCTTTGTTAGATGCTATTGTCACGTCATACATGGTTGCAAACACCTCAACATTGAGGAGACATTTATTATCAATAGCAACAAATGATACAGTTTTGCAAAAGTCAGTGCCAGTATACTAGGATTATCTCACTACAAGTTTATTCTATTCTGCTACTAAGCATGCACAAAATATTGGTTTAGGTGTTCCTGCACAAACCGCAAAGATTCCTCGTTCGAAAATAAATGATCGACAGCTTAACCATTTTTTAGACTTCATAACTTCAAAGATTTACCAATTTGAGAAAAAAACATTACAGCTTTCAAGTGGAGAACTCATTCAAACACCAAATGTGATCAGAAGTATTGCCCCTGCAACAATCATCAGGCATTATACACAGCTATATGAGGATGAAAACATTTAGCCTGTATGTGTTTATTTCATTTGGAAATATATAATGCTGCTTAACTCCTGTACCCAGCCGGCTCACAATGGTGTGGGACAGTAAGAGACACCCCGCAGTATATATGGCAACTGGCAAGACAATAGGGGCGAACACACAAGGACGGCCCCATCCCAAATGTATGGAGAAAGATAAGACAATAGGGGTGAGGACACAAGGCAGACCCCTGCCCGTGCCATTGGGGATAGGCAACCCCAGAATCCGTACCATCAAGGGTATACACCGGTGCCCCACAAGGGGTCACCACAGGGGGAGCTATGGACAACAGGCCACATAATGAGGATATACCCAGAGAAAACACAAGGGGACCTGACAGCAGAGGTAGGACACGAGGAATTTTAGGTGGAGTCTCTCAGGTTAGCAATGCCCCAAAGAATATAAAGTATGACAGGAAGGGCAACTGGCAGGCCTTTTTCACAAAATTTGCAGGAAACGCAGAGGTTTGTGAATGAGGTCCTCAGAAATGCAAGGACCAACTTTGCTGGTGTCTTGAGGGAAAAGCATGTGATTATTATGCCCTCATAACAGAAAGAGACAGGGAGGTCAGTTACAAGGAGCTTGTGGAGAAGCTGCACAAGCATTTTGGTTTCAAGGCGCTCCCAGAGACTGCCCGGGTCCAGTTTAACAATGCCCGGTAAGCCCATGAGGAGTATCTCGAGGACTGGGCTGAACGGGTGTTGTCCTTGGCCACCAGGGCATTAAGAAACTTCCCTGACGATAACATGTGCGAGCAAGCCGTAATGAGGCTGTACCAGGGCATAGAACACAAGAAGTTGGGGGTGCAAGTCTCTTACTTTCAGCCCCAAAGCATAGAGGAGGCCGTAGATAAAATACGGCTATTCCAACATAACACCAAGGCAATATATGGTAAGCCAAATAGGCATGAGATTAGGCAGGTAATGGGCGGGCGGTATTAAGATCACTCAGATGTTTTCGATGAGTATTAGGTACCCCAAGTAAGGGCTACTATGGCCCCTGAGAAGGCCCAAGTGAGTACATGGAAAAGTGAATTAGAAAAGACATATAAGAAGTTTGAAAATAGACTTGGTCAAGTCCATGAAAAATTTGACGACATGATGAACCAATTTAGGAAACTCCTCACTCGCCCTACGGCAAGAAGCCCCTCACCGGGCGGACGGCCAGCTACAGGAGAATGCTTCGACTGTGGAGAGAGTGGACATTTCAAACGGAACTCCCCAAAATTTAGGGGAAGGTTCCAATCAAGAAGCTCATCCCCATATCGAGGGCCTGAGCGGGAAAGTGTATGGTCTCACTGCTATAAGCCCGGACATCTTCAAAATGAGTGCCTAGATCTGAGGTCTAAAGAAAGAACTGTCACTTTTGCTGACCAAACTCGTACAGCACCAAATCCGTTATGCTCCAACGGGGCAACTCCAGAGGCCAGAGCAAGCCCATGCAAATAGAGTTTGGTCTGTCGACAGATGTGCAGTTTAGGGAGCAAAAGGTGGGGGAAGTAACTTGGGATATCATTGTCCGGAATCAGTATGTCCGGGGAAAGAGGTAATGCCCAACAAACTACAAGAGGCAGAGGGGGTGTTATCATCAGAGTCTGAAGGGGAAAGCACCCAGGACACTAGCGCCTTAGTGCCCATTAGAGGATAAGGGAAATGCTTCCTCCGATTTAGAGGAGGAAGTCATACAAGACCATGGAGTTGACCGTCGGTTGTCAAAAACACTGATATATGTGTTGCGGCATGGTGCCAGTAAATGGGGACTCAAGGTTCTCCCGGGGGATTTGTGCATGTTGATGAGCTCCTGACTAGGCACCCAGGGTTGTCGGGGTACACCCTAAAGAAGCTCACCCGTCTGGTTGAGGTAGATATGGACAAACGTTTCACTTTAGAGAGGGACCCAGATTATGGTTGGTGGAAAATAAAGGCAAACCAGGGGCATTCCATTGATGTGGGATCTTTTGGTATGCCCTCAGTAGAGGAAAATACTGTTGCCCTTGCCCTTGCCTATCACTACACAACCATGCTTACTTAGGGGATATATAAGAGGAAGATTTGAGACGGATGAATAGGCAACACATTCATCTATTGAGTGAGGTACCCCCTACCTTCAAGCCTCATTGGAAAGTACAGATAATGATGTACCAAGGGGTCAGACAGAGGGTTATGAGTTCTTTTGGGCACCCATTAGTGCTATATTATGGCCGGGTAACCATGCAGGAATCCTGTCCGTCAAGTTCTTTATGGGGGTTGTTCATCTAGACTCTGAGCATGGAATTATTATATTGACAGGAACTCCAACAAGCGGACTTCAAACGTTTATAGTGCGATGCCGCATAATCGTTAAGTATCTGTTAATTCACTCGACATGTCTTATCGATGCATGAGTTCCGATCAAATTTTTGGAACCTCGTGAATGATCGTAATTACGGAACATACCGAAATAACTGGATGTGTACTTTTTTGTCAAGGAAATGAATTTACCGACCATGTGAATGAAAAATATGTCAGTTTTTACAGATTTTCCTGCTTAAAAACAAATAAAAATAAAAAAAAAAAAAACGAAATCCCCGCGACTGTTTCACCAAATAAAAAAACAAACACACAAAAAAAACAAAAAACTAAAGAGTAAAAATACTCACATGCCATAAACATTTCAGTTTAAGTTGCAATCAATTTTAAAATAGTAAGATTTTTATTCATGAGAGAGCCGTTGGCTAGACACTCGTAACTGTTATATACTTGTTAGACTTGAAAATCATACAATTCTCATGTAAAGTAAACGTTTTTATCAATAATTATTATAAGGTTTAACTGCTAACTCTGACAAATATTTTAATGAAGACAGTGTTTAATGAAAGAATTTCCAACAAAAGTTTAATCCAAAAGTTGGCCGAGGGACGGGATTAAAGAGCTTTGATCCGAAATAAATATCAAATATTTTGATTTATTGTTTACTGAAAGTCAAATGGTAAATATTTCATGCAATTTAACAATAAACAGAAAAATAAATTGCTTAGCATACGGTGTAAGATGTTTCAGAACTGTTAAGCTTTGAAACACATAAATAAATTCTAATTTGGTTTCAATGATAAAAAAAAAATAAATTGCTTAAGGCCCAAAACAAAATGATATATCCCGAGAAAAATATTTGTAATGGTGTAATAGGTGTTTTACTGCTTACATTAGTGTAACAGCATACAATAATAAGTTTTAAGGCGTTCATAATTAATAAAATTACATGCAATCTTAAAAAAAAATCGATATTTTATATCTTGTATCTTGTGGGTTACAAAGACCTGATAAAACCTGAAAGTATACGACTAAAATTATTCAAATTGCAATAACTGTTTTATTATTGGATGGAATTTCTTCAATTGGAATTTTATTAATTGTAAACATCCATATTTCATTAAGGATTAAATGTTTTAAATTAAAAACAAATTTGTTATGCTAAAAGTTGGACCTGAACGGAGAACCTGTATAAGACCTGAAGGGACCTGAAAATCTATGGTTGGACTAATTCTAACTTTAATAACCTCTTTAATATTCAGTGGTTATCTTTCAACTAGAGATTTTGTGAAACTAAAATTCAGTATAATGATAAAATGAAAAGAAATGATATGAAAAATATCGTTGTGGTGTGAAAACTCGGACCTGAACGGAAAATTAAATAACAAAAAATTGCTTGAAAAGATTGCGGTCAGATTTCTTCAAGTTCTTTAATTGGTTTCAATCAATCTCCTTGAAATATGAATTTTGCGATAGGAAAGATATAATATATCATTCAAATGATAAAGAAGTTTATCGAAAATATAATGGTTGAGTTACAAAATTCGGAACAGAAATATTAAAAGCCATCCGTAACAATGAATCTGTCAGACGTCAGATCGAGTAATCTCGGACTGGGTTGAATGTTTAAGGTTGTTTACAACTTTGGAATTATCATAAAAGGTGTAACAATTCATCTGCAAGTCTCGTAACCTGATATTGCTATGTAGAGGTTATCACATGCCTGTAATTATTAACCTCTTTTAGTCTTTAAAACATATTTGATAAATAAGTTAAAAACATTTTACGATATAGAAAACCATAAATATTTGTGTAACACTCGATTAAAGTTTACAATCTTTAAAATTTGAGTTATCTGGCACCATATGGCACACTACAAGCCCATCACATTATTTTCTGCAAACACCCTACTTCCGAATAATGTAATTTTCATAATCAGATATTTCCCGATTTCTAAGTTCCAATGATTAAAACATACTCAACAAAACTAAAAATAAGCTTGCCCTCTTTCCGAATGCAGTTAATTTTCGTATGTCGTTCTGTTATAAATGGACCATTTTTTTTTCTCGATCTTTTCAGCGTATTTCCTCATTTATTGAACGGAATCAGGTGTTGTTATTCATGTGGCGATTCACAAATAACCACAGGAGTTTCCGTGTTTATTTATATTGGAAGGTAGATAGAACAATCGATATCAAATCACGTGATAAGACCAGCTTCAGTTAAAAGAACAGGCGAAGGCGGCATCACAGATACCCCACAAAAGAGTTATCACGTACAAACTGAGTCGGAACCTTTTATTTTCTTAAAGAAATCAGTGGGATGGGAATGTGCTAATTTTTCTTTGGAATTCCTGTCAATATAATACTTCCATGCTCTGAGGAACAAATCAAATTGGGAACCCCTATTGTTCAGTGCTTACCCATGACCCGGGGGGGGGGGGGGGGTCCTAGGGATAAAGAGAGGGTGAAATAACAAGGAGCTTACGGTTTGAATACGTAGATACCAGCCCAGCAGAAACAACTATTGTCAGTTATGGAGAGCCCCAGGGAAGCTGGGACTCCACTGAAGGCCGTAGCCCTCTCAGGGCGGCAAGCACCATTGATACTGCCCTGGAAAGTAATGAGGAAACCCATAACAGTGGGGACCCCTCGTCAAAGGGGGAAGCAGACACCACATTAGTTGATGAAGAAAATGATTGCGAAATAGTCACTGTCAGCTCCGGTCTGGAACTGTATTTAGGGTACCTATAAAAGTTCAGGAGCAGAGTTTGTTTGCTGTAGTGGACACTGCAGCAGAAGTGACCCTTATATCAGAAGAGGTGTACAGGTCCGTAAAATCGGTTCCACCCATCTGCAGGGAGGTCATAATGAATACAGCAGGAAAGGGGATGCAAATGAATGGGTATGTTGTCGGGCCAGTGAATTTAAAACTGGGTTCCAAGCTCATACAGACACAGCTGTACGTGGCTTCTATAGAGGACGACATGCTTTTGGGTTTTGATTTATTAAGGGCACATTGCATCGAGTTGCAAATGTCTGATGGACAGCTGCGGGTAGGGGACGAGGTCATACCCATGACTATCGGTAAGGTCGGGCAGGCACCATGACTGGCTAATGTGACAATACGTGATAAAATTACGGTGGTGCCTAGTTCGGTGATGAAGTTCAGCTGTCAGATTAACTGTGAACTGTCAAGCTATATTGTTGAGACCAGCATACACTCTGGTCTTTTGGTCCCCCGCACTGTAAAGACAGGGGGAGCCAATCAGTAGTGTGTCTGATAAATACTTCAGATACGATTGTACACGTGTGTCAAGGGGAATTAATTGCCCATGTAGTAGAAGTGGAATAATAGAAGTCCCATCAAAGGTACGAGTAGTAGGTACAGGGGTCTGACCAGGGAGTCCCAGAGCACCTCAATTATCTCTTTTAATGGAGTATTGGAATGACTTCGCAGCAAGTGAGTTTGATTTAAGGAACTTTTCAGTCATTGAGCATCCACTTGACACTGCGGGACACCCTCAGATAAAGCAACGAATGAGAAGAGTCCCTATTGGGTTTGCTCAGGAGGAGAAGACCCACTTAAAGAAAATGTTGGAGGCAGGGCTCATTCAGCCTTCAGTTACTAAATGGTGTTCTGTCCCAGTACTGGTAAGAAAGAAGGACGGGGGGGGGGGGGGGGAGGGTATGTCAGGTGGTGCATTGACTTTAGGTCTTTGAACTCTACCTGTGTAAAAGATGTATTCCCCTTAGCGTTAGAAGAATAGTGCCTGGATACCCTTGCAGGGAATCGATGGTACTCCAAGCTGGACGCAAACTCAGCGTATTGGCAAGTGAAAATCAAGAAGGAGGATAGGTCAAAAACCGTATTTATTTCAGGATGGCATTTGGGCTCTGTAGTGCCGCCAGCTACTTCTGCTTAGGTCATAACCTTGGTTCTAAGGGGGCTAACCTGGGATATAGTGTTGGCCTTTCTAGATGACATTTTGGTTCTGGGAAAGGATATAGCTTCTCATTTGGCCAACCTGAGGGCGGTCGTACAGCGCTTTAGAGAATACGGCCTCAAGCTTTAGCCAAAGAAATTCGAACTGTTTCAAGAAGTAGTTACAAGTAGTAAGCAGGAAGGGTATGAATATTGGCCCAGGCTGTATAGAGGATGTGAAGAAATGGCCAACCCCTCACAATACGAAAACGGTAGAGCGTTGTCCGGGGTTCGCCAATTATCACCGGGCTTTCATTGAGGGGTATTCTAAAATTGCAGCCCCACTTCAAGATGTTACAGGCAAAAGGTCTTTCACATGGGGGAAACACAGCAGAAGGCATTTGATAAATTGCGGGAGACTCTCACCTCTGCACCCCTACTGGCCCTGCCGAATACATCTGATACATTTGTCCTAGATACAAATGCCTCGGATGTTGCAATAGGGGCAGTCTTATCCCAAGTACAAAATGGGGAGGAAAGGGTTGTTTGCTATGCCAGTTTCACTCTAACTCCAGATTAAAGGCGGCGTTGCACTACCCGGAAGGAGCTTCTGGCAGTAGTACTCTTCACGAAACAGTTCCGGCTACTACTTGCTGATAAGGAATTTAAGTCCGCACAGACCACAGTAGCCTCAGCTGGCTGCTTCGCTTTAAGCAGACCCAAGGGCACTGACCAGGTGGCTCGAGTAGTTGAGCCAATATCACATGGAGGTGCGACATAGGGCGGGCTCCAAGCACATAGACGCGGATGCCTTGCCCAGAATGCCTGTTGACTCTCCATGTCAGGACTTTAAAACCGATGTCAACTTGGCAATCCTGCCCTGTTGGGTTGTCCATATTGTGCAAGGGCTCAAGCCCAGTGGTCTAAATGTATGACCGATGTGGATGACGTGGTCCCATTGACATCCAAAGGAACAGATGTGGGGGGGGGGGGGGGGGCGGTCGGTAAACGAAATACTTGTCACTGGCCAGAATTCTGCAGATAGTGGGTTTTTAGATGAAATACCGGTTGCTGGCCCAAAGCCCGCCGACAAGAGTATTTGCATATCACGAGTGACAGTTGCCACTGTTGGTAGAGATGTGGCGATTGTCCCTGACAACCCAGACGGTTCCATCCGGGTTGTACAGATGTTCTTGGGATGGTTTTAGGGAAATACTCTGTTGATCAGATGTGTGACGCGGAGAGCAAAGACCCCGAAAGGCGGTCTGTAAACGAAATACTTGTCACTGGCCAGAATTCTGCAGAGAGTGGGTTTTTAGATGAAATACCGGTTGCTGGCCCAAAACCCGCCGACAAGAGTATTTGCATATCACGAGTGACAGTTGCCACTGTTGGTAGAGATGTGGCGATTGTCCCTGACAACCCAGACGGTTCCATCCGGGTTGTACAGATGTTCTTGGGATGGTTTTAGGGAAATACTCTGTTGATCAGATGTGTGACGCGGAGAGCAAAGACCCCGAAATTAAGTGGCTCACTAAGTGGCTTGGCGATAACAGTTAGCAGCCTGCTCAAGGGGACCTGTTTCGAAGTAACCAACCGGCAAAATTTTACTGGACGATCAAGGAGCGGTTCAGCAGGGATGAACGGGGAATGATAATGTATCACGCAAAAGACGGAGAGGGAAACATGTTGCTGGTGCCCCGAGAATGGAGGAGGGACATTTTGGAATTATGCCATGACATCTCCTTAGCTGGGCACCAGTGCATGACTAGAACCCCAGATAGAGTAAGACAATTCTACTACTGACATGGGCTTGAAAAGGACTTGCAGGGCTATGTGGCTAGTTGTTCGGCATGTAATCAGGGCAAGAAACCGAATAAGACCGCAAGGTTCCCAATGACAATGTTTAATGCTGGGGCTCTTATGGAAAGAGTGCACCTCGATTTTGTAGGGCCCCTACCAAAGTCAGACAGAGCAAACGAACACCTGCTCATGATTGTAGCTCAATTCAGCAAACGGATAGAGTGTATATCTCTCCCCTCGCAGACGGCTAATGTCACGGCATAGGCGGCTGTTAACGAATTTTTCTGTAGGTTTGGGTATCCATATGAAGTATTTACAGACCAGGGCCATAATTCCGAGTCTACTCTTCCAATCAGTTTGTGAACTGCTACACATCCACAAGGCTCATGTTGGGCAGAGAGGTTAATCTCCCTGCTAAGTTAATGTTTAGGCCGCCAAGCCGGGCAACCTCCAGAACTGGCAGGGTATGTGGGTGACTTGGAAGAGTCCATTAAGTCTGCCCATGAATTTGCGAGGGCAAACCTCAAAACCTCCCAGCTCAGAGCTAATCAAGCCTACGATCTCAGGGTAGTGAGCCGTCAGTACAAGGTAGGGTCTATAAGCTGGACACAGCTTTACTGCCACGAAAAGGTTAGAAGCTAAGCCCTATGTGGAACGGGCAAGGGGTCATCCTAGAAAGGATCTCCCCTTACCTGTATAAGGTAAAAAAAAAGAAAGCGCTCACCACGGTTAATCATGACCGTTTAAAGCTGTGAAGGGATAGGGAGCTACCGGCATGGGTCAACCGGGCAATAGTAGAGCTTCAAAATGGAGGGGTGGCCAAAGCAATACAACTTAATAACCCTGTAACCCCTTCACAAGCTAGTGTTCAAGGTCTTGTCGGGATGGACCCGGTGCTCCCCACTCTGCCATCAATTGAGGGCTGGAAAACCTCAACATGAAGTACTGGGGCACTGTATTGCACTTGCCGAGGACCTTATACAGGTGAGTTTATAATATCATGTGACAAGTGCAGTGAGTGGTACCATGGCAGGTGCGTGGGAATTTCTCCACAGGAAGCGGAAGAGTGGGAGAAGCAGGACTATATATGCTCTGGTTGTAAGATCTAAAAAGTAAACCAGATCACCCGCAAGCTAGTCTGAACCCTACTGGACTGCGGAGGTCAGCCCGTAGGAAGGGTTCAGAAAAGAGTGACATAAGGAGGCTGTTGTACATAAGGAGTTTTTAAGTCATTGAATATAGTTTTTTAAGAGATTGTACATACAAAGGCAACTATTTACACTGTTCATGAGTATCTAGTTACATAACTGTTATATTTAATGATTAGGCCAGATGTCAGTATGTTTTGCCCTCAAAATGTTTTTTTATTTGTATTTGCAGGGAGCATTAGAGATGTCCAGTGACGAGAATACTAGAGGAAGCCCACCAAGATAGGGTCCCCTCAGTTGAAGGGGATACCCCAAGCCTGAGAGATACAAAGGGCCAGAAGGAGGAAGCTGAGGTCCCAGGGGAAGCCATCTCTGGAGACCACAGGGACCCATCCCAAAAGCCTAGGGATACGAGTTTGGAGCGGGGTTGCGAGGTAGTTAGGAGTACCAGGGATGGGAGCCCTTATTCCAAGAAAAGGGCTCGGTCAGGTAGTAGGCAGGGAACAGTTAGGTATCCCAGTGGTGGAAAGAGCAGCTGCTCCGTTTCCATGAGCACTCCATGGGCCGTGGTCCCGATGGCTAGGGACACCCTGTGGGCATTCCAGCCACACGGGATGCTCACAACGCGCCTCGACTGGGTAGGGGCTTTCAAGGGAAGAAGGAGACAACACAGTAAAGGAAGAGGAGAACGAATAGGCAGAAAGAACGCCTTGCAGAGGAAACCGCTAGGCTACAGAGGGCCCTTAGAGACGCCCAAGAGAGGCGAACACACCAGTCCGGGGAACACATTCCAACAGGCAGGAGGAAATAAGGAGACTGGGGTGTCGTGGCAAAGGACACCCCAATGCAGCTACACAGCAAAGGGGACAGGGGTTTCAGGACAGAGGACACCCCAGCCAGAACAGTTATACACAAAGGGAGACTTGGATGTCGGATCAGAAAACATCCCAGGACAACTTTACTCAGAGGGAGACTGGGGTGTCAGGCTAGAGGACACCCCTAAATAAACTATAAGGCAAGGGAGACTTGGGTGTCAGGAAAGAGGATACCCCAGGGCAACTTTACTCAGAGGGAGACTGGGGTGTCAGTCCAGAGGACACCCCAAAAAAACTTTACGACAAGGGAGTATAGGGTTTCAAGCCAAAATACACCCCAAAACGAACAATGACAAGTGGTGTCGTCCCTTCATCTAGAAAAGATCATACCCGAGAATGATTCCCCGTATTTCAGGCCGTCATTGGTGCTCAATAACAGCCATGGGCATCCAAAAAATATTGCCGAGGTGGCAATGGGACTGCTGGCGTTTAGGTCAGGGGACACCATCTGGGCATTGCAGGAGACCACCACCAGCAATGTACTGGCCCTGTATAGTAGGGATGTAGGTAGAGAGAAGAAAAGTTGTAAATAGATGTGTCCATCAGTTTTAAAAGTCTGTCCAGAGAGGAAGGTTATAATTAAGTTTATTTTCGTATTATTTTCTTGTCAAAATAACCCACTTAACCCACCTAATCAAGGTGGCATCACGAAGGGGTTGATGGGGCTTGGGTCGTTGCTAGAAGGGGAAAGGGGCTGGCTGTACATGCAAATAGGGTCTACTTAATTTAGTGGCCCCAAACAAATAGAAATAGTACCTTTGTTCAATCTGGGCCACTCTCATCTGAGAGGACCCATCTCGAAAATTCACCCTTATCATTATATCAATTTTGGAAATTCTAAACGTACAACAAAAATGTAAAGCTAGGAGAGTATGGTATTCGTTGGTACTAAGCCAGACCCTGCCGGAAGTTGCACGATCCCATGATGCCTTCTCTAACTCTTTCCGGTAACCATTTAGACGACAAGTCCTAAAGAATAACCAAAGAGACAATCGCAGCCATCTAGAGAAAGAAAACCAATCAACGTCAAGTTGGGGAAGTGTTCAAATTTACTAGGGATCACAACATATGCTTATTTTATATTAATATAACTTATGCACTTTCTCTACAGTTCATAGTTTGGTTGACATTGCTACAGTAGTTACATCCCAGTTCCTTTGTTCCAACAGGGGGTGATCTGAACCGTCTAACCCCTACCGGGTCACCCTTGTTTGAGTTTCTTTGTTATGCATGCTTTCCTTTGTTCTGTCACATTTTGGCGGAAATTTGAAATCCACTACATGTATAAAGTTTATAATTTATTATACGGATTATATCTATCAAAATTCACGAGGCAAAAATCCAGTGTATATGCTGGGATTCGAACTGAAGACCTTTAGCATATCAAGCCACGACACATACCAATACACCAGGACGACTAGATACGAACTAATAGCAATTTTACATACTTAAAGGAAGCAAGACAAAAAAGTAGGGCGAGTTGGCAGACCTTTATTCAGTGGGGTTTAAACCTTTTTCGTTAATAAGTGAGTTGTCAGACTGATTGTTCAATTTGATTTTACACTTTTTCAAAGGTGGGGCGAGTCAGTAAACAAGAGTGGGAGATTTTTTTTATAAAGTGGCGATATAGTGTTGGCCGATTTGCAATTGGGGCGAGTTGACATTGTTTGATATTTAATCATCGTATTCGGGGTCATAATTCTTAAGGGTATACATCATATAGTAATATAAAAAATATATTATAATGGTTGTGTGGCGTTCTAAACTAGATTTTATGAATTGTAAATGGTTTTTCGTCTAATCCAAAACAGCTGGGATGTAAAATTGTTATCCCACTCGGAATTGGTGTGTCAGTGTTAGATCACCCTCAGGCCTCCGGCCATCGGGAAGATCTTACACTGACACACCGCGTCCTTGTGGGATAAATATTAATGAAATTGAAAAGGCGTAAATAGTTTAAGCATATATTAACTTTATCGTTGATGAACACATAACCACTTATAATTCAATTATGTATATGTAACGCTTGATATATATATACATGTTTCTGACCATATGAGTATTTGGACCGTACGTATACGCGTACGGTCGGACTGTATGAGTATACGCGTTCGGTCCAGCTGACCATACGTGTTTTGGGATCATATGGGTTAAATTTAAACGAACATTTATCAAAATATTTATTTTTTGTTTATATAAATTGTTATTTTCACAATTAGATGGATAAAGTGAATAAGCGAACAATTAAAATTAGATATGTGTTTAATTGTATATCCGTGAATTCTATTTTGTTACTCTGACCCCAGGTGACACTTGCTTCTACAAAGAACATAATATTTGTTACAGTTACATGTTGTGTTCATGCATGTTCCTTTGCGTATTCATTTTTTTGTAAAGTTCATAAATATTCTGAAACAATTGTCCCCCCATATTATGTTAACTTCCGATAACTTCAGTTTCAATGAGCATACTGGGCTGCAATTATTGACTAAATACAGGAAATTAACAGATTAAAGCGTGATGTTTTTAAATATATAGAATATTTAGTTTTTATTTCAATTGCTGTTGAACTGTTTATATTAATTTAAGATATAAGTTGATCTGTCATATACATTTGTATCTAATAAACTTGACCAACTTCTTAATATTAGTCAGACCGTACGCGTACGGTCCGAGCGTATGCGTATTTTGAAAAAGTTCGCATACGGTCCAAATACTCATACAGTCTGGAACATATACACATGGAAAAAAGTATTGCAACACCAAATTGAAATTCAAATTAAAAAAACACTCTTTATTTTTTTGTGATATAATTTGTTGAAGTAGAACTAGTTCAACATTATTCAAATATCACATGAGTTTAATCAATAAATATCGACTCGATAAGTTCTTATCTGCACATGCAGCTACTGTACTCGTAAACAATAAAACAGATGTTTTTATCCTCATTGTTTTCAACAATTTAAATAACCAAGTTTATAAAGTTATGTGATTGACACCTTGTAATTGGTCATCCACATCGCAGCAAGTTGACAGATAATCAGTATGAGAGAAGCAGGTATGTCGTTGTGACAATTGCACGTATTGTTGGTCATCACCATTCCACTATAAGTTGTTTTGAGAATAAAAATCAGGCAACAAACGATCTTAAAAACCTTCCGAGATTGAGAAGATCCCCTATGACATCTACTAGGGAAAATTAAGCACAATGAAGGTTGTTCAGAAGGAAACCCATTGCAAACAATAAAATCCGAAAAAGAGAGTGATAACCATACAGGAGCCTTTAAACAAGAATTTTTCGATATCGGATCATCGCTACTGGTTATCGTGCGATAAGACCATTTCGGCGACCTTTGCCTACGAACAGACAAACAGTTGCCCGTATCCAATATAGTGTATGTAGAGCTCGCCAAATTTGGAAATTATCATCGTGGAGGAAGATCAATTGTTTCAATGGAATTCGGTTTATCTTCTTTGGCCCGATCGTAGCCCGAATTTGAACCATATCGAGCATACGTGGGGGACACTATTAGGCGTAAAATCCACGAAAGGACACTCCAGGTCAAACACGTCATGAAATAAACAATACCCTTCATCAGGAATGGTTGCTGCTACCTAAGCAACAAATAAGTCGACTTATGGCAGGAATCAAAAGACGTTAAGATGCGGTTATCCGTTTGAATGGAAGCTGCGCACAAAGAACTAATTCTTTGGCGTATAACGATCAACCATGATGTGAACAATCATCTAAAGATTAATTTTGAAATGTCTGACATTGTAAATTTCCACTACAGTAAAAGTTGTAAAATGCATTTTTTTGTACAAAAAACACTTCATTTTGTTATAAAAATTTTGGTTAGATAAAACATTTTTTTTCATACATTTTTTTTTCGTTTTAATGCGTATGTTATCTTTAATATTATTTTATCATACATTCAAAAAATGAGGCTGATTTTTCAAGTTTAAAAAAATCAAGGTGTTTTTCCATGTGTTTATAACGCAAGCTATTTTACCGTCTTATGTCTATGTGTCTATATATTCTTTGTTCTGGAGTTTTTTGTTTACCCCATGTGGAATTGCTCACATTAAGAACATTAATAACAACAGTTCCTTTTGTGTTTATTTACCAGCCATTTATCTTCATAGAGGCAAGTGTTACGCCATGTTAACAGTTATCAATAAACCAAATATGCAAACACTCGACATATCTATGTGAACTGTGTTTGACACACGTATATTGTTGCATATTTGATACAAAAGATTTGTAAGCATGTTAAGAGAAATGAAAATATGTTGATATCACCTTCATATATCGTGCGTACTTCTATGTGTTGTTGTCTTCATAATTTTGTCATACACATATGGTTGTTTATAATTAAAAACGAAATAATTAATTTTTTTCAGTGTCAGCCAAGTAGTATGGAAATACAAATGTCCTTGACTTTTTTTAACATGTTAGTACTTCAAAAAGAGCCTTCTGGTTAATACTACTCATAGTTTCAGTAATGTTCCGATCAAACTCTGAGTTAACGTTTGCCCAAAGATTTTAACATATTAATACAAGGAGATTTTGGGTATATGTCCAATGGACAGCACTCCAACAAAACAAAAATCAAAACAAAAGACTTAAGTTACAAATTAAGATCTGCTATCAAAAAGAGAAAACAGTAATAACAGTTATCTTGCAAAATGACTATTATTCGTTAACTGCATCTTAAACTGGATATATCATGCTTTGATTAAATAGTTGTATTAAAAAAAAATCAGTGTCATTATTTACTTTTACAATGACAATTATTTTATTAGATTTGTTTCGTCCATCTGTCTGTCTGTCTGTCTGTCAGTCATATTCTTGTCATCACAACTCCTCTGAAAACACACAACAGAACTTCATGAAACTTTGTAGTTGTGCTATGGACAGAAAATTATGAGGAGTTATTTTCCTTTTAATTCATTGACCTCAATATACTTCTACAACAGTTTGTCGTAGCAACTTCTCCTGAAAAAGTGAAATCACAAAAATACTGAACTCCGATGTAAATTCAAAACGGAGTCCCAAACAAATGACAAATCAATGGATAAAACACATCAAACGAAGGGACTACGACACGACAGAATTTTATTAAAGAGTAATTTATTTAAGGTAGAAAATTATCTATTGTACGGTATTATATTTTTATACAACTAGTTAGTCAAACTAAGTAGCAACATAATATTTGAGTGGATCCCAAGATACGTCGGAATTTTAGGAAATGAAATTGCAGACCAGACTATTGATTGTCATATTCCCCTATATAAGGAAGACCTCAAATGTTTAACAAAAAACATTTGAAACCAAATTTACCAAAAACAGTGGTCAGACAACCCAAAGGGGAGATTACTACACTCTTTTCAAAATAATGTATCATTAAAGATTACTATTCCACAAATGAATAGAAAAAATGAACGAATAATATTCAGATTAAGATATGGCTCTATTAAATAAATGTCAATAAACATCTTCACAAAATAGGGAAAAGCCCGAGTGAAATTTGTGAAAAGTCACAGGTGATGTTGTACACTTTTTATTAGTCTGCTCAAAATATGATGTGCAACGAAAACAGATGTTTGAATCGCTTAAATTAATTGAGTCATAGATCTCTCATTGAAATACCTTCGATCCGGATACACACACACTTTTAGTCCCGTACATAACTATCTACGGGAAACTAATATACTTATCAGAAAATACGAATACTCTCAACTATAATATTTTTTTTTAATTTTTGCTCCATGCATTTATATATTACATATCTAAAGAGGCAATTAAGAGTGTAGGTAGGGGTTATTTCTCATTCAATGACAAAAATGTTTTTTTCTCGTTGGGGAAGGAGAAATCACTAAATTCCAGTATGTCTTTGAAAATTTGTTTCGAAAAATTGACGCAACTTGTCGTTATGGAAAAGAAAAAACTACAACCAGTTCTTACTTTTATAAGAATTCTTTATTTGCTACACCAATCGTGGAGACGTCCTTACATTGGTAGCATTTAACTAGCACATGTCTTGTTATATATTTCTAAATATATTTGTTTGTATAAGTATATCACAGACGACACAAAGGTGAACAACCAGATAAAATTTCTAAACAATTTTAAGATACCTATCAATTAGTAATGTATATTTCATTAGGAACTATCGTTTGCTTTTTTTTTCATTTTCCTATTACATGTACCTTTTGTTATGTGTTTTTTTTTCTCTCTACATATAAATACTTCTTAGTAACTCAGTCAATCATGTTCGTCAAATTTTTATATAATTACTCGCCAAAACGCAATACTAAAAATAAATTAAGAACTGAAAGTATATATACATAATGTTTATGTTATATGAATTTAAGGCGCAATTACTACATAAGTAATCCGTCTACCAAAACCAATAACAACAACAATAACTATCATATACAATGTGTTACTAAATAAACATACACATTCGAATCAATAATTTAAATGTGCCACTTCACTCTCTATTCTCGCTAGCTATACATATATATATATAGCAAACAGAACTTTCTTACTTACTTACTCTGTGTTGTCAGTTGTACTTGCATCCCCTGCTGGATAATACATGTCTTTTATTGGTTTTGCTCTATTTTGGAAGAGAAAAGTACACAAAAAAGGTATGACAGGTCATATTAAGTGTAGTGTTACGAAATATTGAATATATCTGAGATTGTAGCGCATAATCATATTCACTAGGTTTACTCACAATGACACTTAGCTGATGATACGGCAGTATCAAGCATTATGATCATTTGATCTTAAAGAGAAACAATTATTAGGACCAAGAATAAATTAATGCTTTGTCATAAGTTTGCAGTTCAATATTATTTTTAAATCTTGGAATGCGATCAGAACTTCAAAGGAGAATAATGTTATGCAAACATACACATTTTATGTGGGCTAAACTCATTCTGTAAAATTAAGATATTTATTGTTTGCTGTAACAATTTGAAAATAGAATAACTGGAAATTCAGATATTAATGCGTTCATTTATTAATCTTGCATACATGTATCACTGATTACTGGTAAAAATAAGATTGCAAAACTTTTGTGAAGACCACATTTCTGCATACATTTTTCGAGATTTTGTAAGGGCTGAACTGGCACTGCTGTATTTTGCATGTTGAAAAAAAACATTAGGATATTTTGTTTTATGATATTGCTTGGTCCAATACCATTTTATGATCTATGATCAATTTAGTGATTATTTACATGTTCTCCTCAGACTTATAACCCAGTAAGCCATTTATAGGTCCTATAACTTAACTCGTGTTAACATAATTGTTTATTTAAGTTTTAAGTCGTTTTGCAATGAAATGTCCCAAATTAAAACACTTGACCACATTAGTATTTAACTTCGTGGCATATAGACTGACATCTTTAAAGTTCTGTAATAATAAATATACAATATTAGGTCAATGTCAGAAAAATTTAAACTTTTTGTATGTGACTAAGAAAATGAGGAAGGGCGAGGTTGGACTGAGCTCTTCCCCAGCTTTGTGCCTAGTACAAAACAGTTTATATTTTCTGACATTGACCTACTATTGTTTTTATACTGCAATCTTAATTAATACATTGATAGCTCTTTAAATTGTAACACACATTTTAAACTTATTTCATCCCTTCATGAGCCACTGTTGATGGAAAAAAAGCGTACCATGATGAAATTGACATTGCACAAAATATAGCTCTGTTACTATATTTAGGAAATAAACACACCCCATTTCCATTCTCAATTTTATTTACAACTATTTGCCGTATAAATATATTCTATAGTTTTACTTTGTTTTATTTAAGTGTTATATACATATAAGATGATTGACTTGGTCCAACTGCACATAAGGCAGCTCTACTCTGGACTTTTCACAACCCAAACTCTCTTTATTTTAGTAAAAAGTAAAATCACAAGAATACTGAACTCCGGGGAAAATTCAAAACGGAAAGTCCCTAATCATATGGCAAAATCAAATCATAAAACACATCAAACGAATGGACAACAACTGTCATATTCCTGACTTGTTACAGGCATTTTCAACTGTAGAAAATTGTGGATTGAACTATGACATTATAGTGCTTAACCTCTCACTTGACAGTTGCAGCAAATTCCATATATTTACAACGATGTGTGAACAAAACAGACATAAAAGGTAAAAATAAGGATACAACAGAAAAGTTCCCCTAAAATAGAAAATGACACATCGTACATGTATACATGTATACATGTAAACAAAACTTTACGACAAAAGAGATGATTTCAGTTTTCCAATTGTGAACTTTCCATTTCTAAGTAGCAACATTCCAGCAGCACCTGCATACGGGGTATATATCTCCCAATTGATACGATATGCCCGTGCTTGCATTTCCTATCATAATTTTCTTGATAGAGGGTTGCTGCTCACAAGGAAGCTATTAAATTTCCAAATGGTGAAGTTGAAATCATCCCTTCGTAAATTTTACTGACGCCATCACGAGTTGGTTGACCGTTATGGAATAACCGTATCACAAATGATATCGGATATGTTCCTTACGTCGTAACTACAATCCCCTTCCCTTTCCTGAATGTGACCCACCGAATTAGACTATTTACCGGATTTGTTATCACATAAGCAACACGACGGGTGCCGCATGTGGAGCAGGATCTGCTTACCCTTCCGGAGCACCTGAGATCACCCCTAGTTTTTTAGTGGGGTTCGTGTTGTTTATTCTTTAGTTTTCTATGTTGTGTCGTGTGTGCTGTTGTTTGTTTGTCTTTTTCATTTTTAGCCATGGCGTTGTCAGTTTGTTTAAGATTTATGAGTTTGACTGTCCTTTGGTATCTTTCGTCCCTCTTGTATAAATGTATAACTGAAAGTACTGCAATTCAATCACACAAAGTTAAAAACAATTTTATACATGTTGAAGCACCGTCTTTTATGTTAAACAAACAATCGACTTTTTACATGAACCCGGTTGTATATCGCTTTCATTGTTGCGATTTACAACATCGCTGGCTACAGGATTGTCGTTATTTTTTTAATCATTTTTTGCCTAGCACAACATTTCTATCTCAAACAAGAGCCATCAACTGAAGAATATTTATTTTGGCATTTAAATGCAAGCTTGAAACTTACTGTTTTCCACCTAGTTTATCACTGAGAGTGGCACGAGGTATGACAAGTTGACAAAATCCTGGAATTTGATCACAAGAAAAATAAAAGTAAAAATATTGTAACCCCAAGCACTTTGAAGTGATATTGTGTTTGTTAGTTGGTTAACTTACTGTTAAAATTTTACAGAGAGTGGTCAAGCGTAAAAGGTTGTGCTTGAGCAAAATGCAAACAACAGTTGTAGTTCGTGAAAACGCCACGTCACGTGACAGAGCTAAGGTCACGGGATCATATTTTCATGTAAACTGATGCGAAATGGGACAACCCTTTTTTATTGCCGATGAACAATCATGAAATATTCACAGTAAAACTGAGGGAACACATCTACTGTAAGAGAAAAAAGTACAGAACAAGAGGAACACTAAACTGTCACACAAACACGCGCACACATACATTAAAACGGAACAAGGGATAACAACTGCCATACATCTGACTGTCTATGTGACATTTTAACAAATGGTGGGTAGAACCTGGTTGTATGGCTGGACAAACCAGCCGCTACCTTGACAATGTTAACAAATATCGCTAAAATGAAAAGTCTAGTGACAGGAATACAGTTAAAAAAAACGAAAGAAAATTCAGGACGGAAAACACATAACATAACATTTAATGATACATTTCAACATTTAAACAATATATTAACAACGAAAACATAAAACCTTTACAACATAACACAAATACAGCACCAAAGACTAATGGACCTAGCGTCACACGAATGCATGTGTAAATATGACGCACCGTTTTTTTTAAATGTCAGCATATGAATACCGATTACACAGACGGTGTTTTTTTTCTAGCAATTTGATTGAAAAAAGGTCTGGTTCCACTGAGATGTTCTACTGAACCAGTTCATATTTATTGTATTTGTTTGGCTTAATTATAAATATTTTGATATGAGCGTCACTGATGAGTCGTATGTAGATGAAACGCGCGTCTGGCGTACTAAATTATAATCCTTGTACCTTTGATAACTATTTACACCACTGGGTCGAGGGTATCACATGCCTGGTAGTAAGCACTTCGGTGTTAACATGAATATCAATTTTGTGGTCATTTTTATAAATTTCCCATTTATAAAACTTTGAATATTTTGAAAAATTAAGGATTTGCTTATCCAAGGCATAGAGTATCTTATTTGTATTTGGCACAATTTTTTGGAATTTTGGATCCTCAATGCTCTTCAACTTTGTATTTGTTTGGCTTTATAACTATTTTGATATGAGCGTCACTGATGAGTCTTATTAAGATGAAACGCGCGTTTGGCGTACTAAATTAGAATCCTGGTACCTTTGATAACTATATATATTCATTATGAACTGATGCCGTAGTGTAGGTATAGATTATGACTCTTTACCTTGAAGCACATGTATTGCCTATTTATTTGCTGCTATCACCTTAACAAACATTGGTTGGTTATCATATGTTGTTCATAAATCATATCTGTTCATGCTAGTATCCCACAATAACTGTTAACTACAATATGTGGATGGTTGATTTTACAAAATATATATGATAAATTTTCTTTCCTTGAATTCATGCTGAACAGGTTGAAGCTCATAATATATTGTTAGACCATATGCAGTTCCACAGAAAAAGCTATTGGAAATAACAAATTGACAACGTACATAATCATCAAATCATGAAAACCCATACATGCATATTAATATTCAAACGTCATCAACGTCCCAATTTATCAAAAATCCATAGACCAGAAAATGTACTTAATTTTTTAATTGTTATTCTGCTTGTTTTCAGTCAACTACGTACCTCTTCATTCTGCATCATTACTAATTTATTCGAATATAAAAATAATTACCAAGTATAAATTCACTACGAAAAGAATGAAATCAAGGCTGTTCTTTATTTATAAAGTAAGTGTTTGTTTTTACAATTTATGGAATACACACGCGTAATATAAACCATGTGGTCGGGTTTTGTATAAAATTATCCGTGACCAATGTGTGCCACATAATACATTCGTATATGCAAAAATGTCACTACGAGCTGTATAATTTATGTGAAAGATCTCACTTTATCTAAAATATTGAAATGTAACAAAATGTCGCCTATTTTGATACATCAGGCTGGCTAGTATAACAAAATCATGACCATAGAGATTTAGACTTTATTATTTAAACGTGTATGGCGGCATCCTAAATTAGTATTTTGTATTTATGTCAGGATCGATTGTATAATATAAATGATTGTAATATGGAACACAATGGCTTCACAATTATGTCCTTATCAATTTAGAGTAGTGCCAGTATCTCCACATTTTACTGAACATTTTTAACAATAACACTTATTTAGTAGTTTTGATACAACAAAATCATTTTACGGTATTAACTCAAACACACAATTTTTTGACTTTATTACCGGACTACTAGAACAGTATTTTTGTATATCAGAACATTGTGTATAATACAAATGTCAGGAATGTTGGAACACAATGACTACACAATATTGTCCGCATCAGTTAAGAGTTCCAGTAAGTTCTCTTTCTACTCTAAAATACTGAAACGTAACACCCCCCGTTTTAGTAAAATTCAGTAGTTTTGATACCTTAGACTGACACGTTAAACAAAGTTATGACCGTATCAACGGAAACTGCCCATAATTGAACTTTATGTTGTATATTACTATGGCCGAATAATAAAACCATTATAGGTTAATGTCAGGAAAAATTGTCTATTAAAAACAAATTGGAAGTGATCTTGTGTGAACCAGAAGTGGCTATTTTTTTGTACTTTTTCAAGTAAAAGTATATAGAACAAATAAATATTTGAAACAAGTGTAAAATAAACTATTTGATAATACCGGCAGTGATATTTTCCAGACCGGCAGTAAAAGATTATCTGCAGTATTTCAAAGAAAACTATATAGAAACCATATATGTTTTTAAATCAGCAAACACTAAACTAAAATTTAACATTGAAAATGACATTTTAAATTCATTTGTAATATTTCAAATCAAAATAAATCCTTAAAAGTGGAACGACCTGCTATTGTTCTCTGAACAATTGATTTTTATCTTTATTTTTTCCGTCTATATTTTTTGTCTTTGCTTTTTGATTGTTTAGCAATATGTCGCTTCTTAGTGGGCATTCAACGTTGTAAATTGGTCATGACGTTGATCAACCTAAATTCAACGTTCATTTAACGAAATGGTATTCAATATTGACTTTACAATGTTATTTCAACGTTTAATTTACGTCGTCAAAATTAAAGTTTAAATTACAGCGTAGACTCAAAGATGGGTTAACATCAGTCATTCGCGACAGACAAATCTCATTGTCAACATTGAAGGGTACAGATAAATGTGATGAGCAGATCAGACAAAGACAGTTCAGTATTACAAATGATTGGATAATTAGTTGCTAATCCAGAACTTTATCATAATTTTAACGGTGTCCTACTGCCAAAAGCATGAATAGGCTTCCTCTTGTCATGCTTCTATGATCCATAAATAATCAACAAAAATTTTCCCACAAAAAAAGGGGATCTCAAAATTTGTTGATGTTATTTTATCAGTTTTATTTATTTCAATTATTTTTACCGATTAATATTAAACAAGTATATACGATCTTAAAGTATAATCGATGTACAAAGTACCCAGTGTAAGATCGTAGTTTTTTAATTATCGCGGTATTTTAAGTTTGATTTCTTTTGGATACGCATTCAACATCCAATTTGAAAATTTTGAAAATTATCCTCGCAGCAAACTGATAAACAAATAGTGAACAACTGCGTCTAATGAATATAAGAACAAGAGAATCCTTTTCTGTATAAATCACTTGATATTAGCGTAAGAATTTTTGAATATGGGGATACTTGGTTTAAATAAAATATTGATATTTTGACTGTCTCTTCTCTAAGGTTTTGATTGCTATTGTCTACTGTTCTCTTTTGGGATTTGAATCTTATCAATAAAGAACTTTTGATGGATATTCTAACTTGAAATAAACAAAGGAGTCTTTTGTTATTTTATAAATCAGACATCTTATTGTAGTACTTGAACACGTGCCAAAATGGATTAATTTACAGCTGAGAACCATCACTTTACATAACTTCAACCAACCTGCAATTAACCTAATTTCGACTTAACTCGACTTGATTTCAACCTAAACACGACCTGATTTCAACCTCATCATAGCTGAATACAACCTCACTGGAACCGATTCCAACATGATATCACTGTCAATACAATGTTGAAACTGCAACATTCATTCAACGTCATTTCAACTTACAAATCTTACAAAGTTTCAACGTTTAGACATATATAATTTGGTAAAAAAAAGTGTACGTCAACATCAAACGGAGGGAAACAAAAAGACTGTTTCTAAAATTTCTTTGCAGAGGAGGATTTCGTCAAGACCAGACCTGTGAATAACGATTGTGCTAACGGGTTTAATTTTCTTTCATTTACAGGTCATTGATGTCTGCTAATGCATGCTCATTTCGTCCACATATTTACGGGGGCACACATTTGTATGTTAATGTATGTTTAGAACTTTGATTGAAGGATTTCATTAACATTTACGAACTTTGGTTTTAATTATTTAAGACAGATCTGACCGTCAAACGTAATTTTTTATAGTGCTAACGGCAACATACTTTACAGGTAAACTATTGTCAATTTGCTGTTTATATTGTAAGAACTATCTACACAAACACTGTTTTCTTTGTGATGAGATATCCTTTGTACATATATAAAAGAAAGCGACACATTTATTTCATCTAATTGCTCTTGATATCCTTATGATGTTAAGTCTAATTTTGAACGAAAACTCCACGTGCGAGTTATTTCCATTGATGCATTTAATATAAACTATATCCATTTGTAACTAGTAAACCATAGATTATAGAGTCCTAGAGTCTGTTGATTTGAGGTCCTGTCCGAATAAACTAAAATTAGGTCAAGGTCAGAGTTCTGATTTGTTTATATCACGTTCATATCGCTTCTTTCAAGGAATACTAATGGATATCGACAAACATTTTAACAAAAATGTTTGTCGGGACATTTCCTTTCTAATCATATTTTTTGTTGAAATAGTACACATTATTATATTTCAATGTCCCTCTAATAGTCAAATCAACAAATTACTTATTATATAAATTACATATCATGTTTTAATTGCTTATTGTCTCAATCACCAACCAAAGACTACCAAAGTCTAACATAACACATTCCCTTTTTTCTAACTGATTTGCTTTAAATTATCCAATTTCTATGACAAGACACTTGCTATTTGTCCCAAAGTGTTTACTGTAAAATGCTAATGCTTAATATATACTTTCTTTCTGATATAGAAATCCTTTACTCAAAATAATATGCTCCAATTCATGTTATTTTCTGAAATTAATCGATAAACGTTTTGTTAAAATACTTAAAGAATAGCATTTTTTATGTGCATGCAATAAATGAAGACTCTTGATCACCGATTAGACTACAAACCTGTAAAATGAATCCAAAAAAAAAATTATTCCAATTAGACACGTGCGGCCCGCTTGATTATACTATTGGAGGTACAAGGGTGATAGGAAATCCTACAATCAAATTTTGTTCATTAGTTGTTATAGCTGTAAGTAACTGCAAGTACTCTCTGATATGTAATTCCATGTCCAAGTTAAGAAATTGAAACGTATAAGACAAAACGTTTCTCAGTTTTCCTCTAAACTCAAATAAAATGCAGAAAAGAGAAAAACATATAAAAATATGGATTGTTTTCATTACGGATTGTTTTCATAAGGCCAAACGGACGGTTTGGCTGTGCGGGAGGTACAAATATGCAGTCACGTTCGCTAAAAATATTAACGTTAAATCCGATGCCTCGCATGAAGAAAGTGCAATGCACAGTGTTAATCAATCAATCAATCAAACAAACAAACCAACCAACCATCCAACCAATCAATCAATCATTCAGTTAATATGATTCCTATGGAGTCCAATATCTCACTTGTTTCTTTTTCGCTTGTTCCAAGATACCCTACTCCATGTGCTTAATTAATATATCATTCAACCAACAAATCAACCAATAAATCAAGCCATAAAGCAATCGGTCAATCAACCATATTTCGGAGGGGAAAGACTGTTAAAAATTGTGATTCATAGATGGAATTTTTTGCAGATTTGCAGAGAACTATCAAAATTCATCGACATACTACTCTAGCTCACCACCAGTTCTACTATGAAGTTTTTCTGAAGTGCATATATTTTTAAAACAACATACTATCTTTGTTTCGGTAAAAATCAATGTTGTGAAACTTACCATTATGCACCACAACCACCCGTGTGTCAACTGTGCATGCATATCATATAATATAAGATAAAACATATCATTAAAGAACAAATATGTATGGGTCTTAAATCGTATCTGTGTGAGAAATAAGTTTATAATGTTTTACTTTCAAGAAGAACGTTTCATTTTTTTGTAACATAATTCTGTTTTGTATTCTAGATGCGGAAAATAAGTGTCATATTCGTGTGTCTCCTTCTAGTAACTGCGGTCTTTTCATATTATTGGATGTACAAGGATGATATAACTTGGAATAACGTGTACATTAAAAGATATTGTGATGATGAGCGTGCTCAAATACCAATTATGAATTTCACAAGAACTTGTGGATTAAAGGAGGAACCAACTGTTTCGAGGATAATCCCAGAAAGGCCAAACAATAAAGGCATATATCCCCTAAGCAAAAAGGTTACACAAGACCTGTGTGTTAAGACAATAAAAGTACGTCCGCTTTTTCCGCTATCTTTAAAAGAAATACTAAATACAGAAGAATGCATGACATACCATCAAAATCCTGCAATTTTGAAGGCACACAGTTTTTCGTTCTTTTCTGATTTCAGTACAATTTTTTTTTCGTCCACAAATAAGAATCCAAAAAGCATCATAATAGATATTGGAGGCTATATTGGTAACCAAGCGAAGCTTCTTGTAAAACAGAATGTACAAACATACGTACTTGTAGAACCAGTTAAAAAGTTTTATGACCAAATGAAAAGAAATATGAAGTCCAGCAAGGGAACAACAAATTTTCATTTTTACAATTTTGGTTTAGGAAAAAATTATAGCAAATTAGCAATTAATGAAAATGTTGACGCAACATCTCTTATCCATTCAAATAACATTACCAATTCTCAAACTATTGAAGTAGTTAATATCATTGATTTTTTCGTGTATTTGGGTGTGGCATGCGTTGATATTGATTTGTTAAACATAAATTGCGAAGGCTGCGAATTTGAAGTCTTGGAAATGTTAGCAGCGACAAATTTAATAGAAAAAGTTGTCAATATACAGTTTCAACCGCATTTTATGTATACGGAAGTAGGTTCTTTTTCTTGTAGATATTGTCGTCTAGTTGAACTGCTGTCAAGAACTCATGACTTATCATATCGATTTAAAGTTGTTTGGGAAATGTGGAGAAGAAAGTATGATATTTGATAGAATGTAACATACACATAGAAGATATCAGTTGAAGGATTAGGACTGCTACTATGGTGTCCAGTCCACTTTTTTTTCGATTTAGGTTAACAGAATTACTAACGGCTGTATTTAACATCATACACCTTATCACTATTTGTAAATCTGTCCCACTTGACCCGATAATCTGCCACGCGTAGACGTCATACAACCATCACGATTCCATAGTGGCGTCAGATTTTTTTTATAATATGACGTAACATTTTACGGGAACTTTTGAGATGTCCAGTAATAGCGAAAAATAGGGATAAGGTGTATGGGAAACAGGAGAACAAGCCTTATTGAAACAATGATGTCGTCGTTGTCAACAAGGGTCACGATTTTCTAAAATTTTAGTCAACGGTCAAAGCAAATAATTTAAAGGTAAACTCAGAGTACACGTTAATACAGCTGGTCGCTCCTTCATATACGCGTTTATAGCAAAATAAGTTCACATATTTCAAAGGATTATTACTACAGGTTCTATATTTATGACTTATTTGATATTAATGCTACCAAATATGGTTCGAGATTGATATTTGTACTTTTCGGATGCACATTTACAATTTGATTCACCTGTCAAAAACAGTGACCTTACCTATTTGAAGGTCAAAAATATAGGTTATATCTCTAGATTGTTTTGTTAGTTATTAACATTTATAAGTTGCCCTTCCAAAATGTATTCTTTTCGTCTTTTGAAAGAAAGTGTTTGTAATGATTTTCTTCAAAAAAAATCAGTTGGTTATATCAACGTATACTAGATTGAACTAGCAGGATTGATATTGTCTTTGTTCTATAGAAATACGAAAGACTGCAAACGGTAAAAAAGAGGGTGAAGTGGTGGTCCGTCAAAGTTGTGGAAACAAAATGACAAATACAAACAGGTTATTACTCCATCTTTTATACTTATATGACTTATTAAACATAAATTGGCCTACAATTGACCTAAAGTTTATCTACACAAAAGAGGTTGTAACAGCATTAATCTAAACTATAGATCGCTGATTTCTTATCTGCATATGCGTTTATATATACGAGCACGCGATTTAGTACATTTTGTAGTATGGATAAGAATTTTATCAGATTGAAAAAACATTTAAACATTGAATAAGATAGCAGTAGTTATTACGTTTCATTGTTTTTTGTTAAGTTGTAAGCCTATCGACCATGAAAGAGAAATATGTCAGTGGTTATGTTTTAAATCGCATTCGAAGCAAGTCGCAGATTGCTAGGCATACATTCTTGCAGTGGAGGTGGACCCTTAAACTATTTGTATATCTTTATGTATTTAGAAATTCCCAGTATGACATATAATTATTTTCCTTGATCTCATTTTTATGGTTTATTGACTAATAGTTTTTTTGTTATGTGAATGTCTCACTTTTGCCATTGAGTGTCGCTTGGTATCCTTCGCATCTCTTTAATGATGAGTTCTATGATAACTATGTTTGTTTAATAACATCTTTTATCCTTGTAAGCTCTACATGACAGTCGTTTATGGTTCATGACATCGACCTCTGTTCATGGATCAGGTTCAGTTTTAGTTGTCCAGTCTGATTGTATATACTTCAAGTATTGAGTTAATTATATTTAGTAAATTGGATGTTAGCAAGGTGTACATGACTTTGTGGCCAAGTTGATTGACCTCATTTGCATGGAACATTGATAATGTTAATTTCATGTAACAACTGTATATAAAAAAAGGAGATGCGGAAGTGTGGCACGGATATAAGAACATTCAAACAATTTATTTGCTGAAAAAAACGGGATAATTTATAACAAGACAATTTGCCAAAAAATTGACAAACTTGACATAACAACAACCACTAATAAAGGTTCGATCCTGACTTGTAAAAAGCATTTACAGAATGTATTGATTGTTTGATCGTGATACATTGTAACGTTACGCCACACCAGCACAGAAAGGCTACATCGCGGCGAAAATGTAAATAATCCTTCTCTCTAAGAATTCCCATAAAATTTAGTAAGATAGTAGAACAGGCTGTAACAGTATAATGCCAGTTTTTAAAATGATGATGTTAATGGTCGTACTTTTCTCAGACTATAGATGTATAACTCCATTTCATTAGCATTCAGTAATGAACTGGTCATTTGATTTTGAAAGGAGGGAGGAAAGGAGGATTCTGAAAGTCAATAATTTGGCATAAAATGACCTGAAAATCATTGACTTTTCACAAGACTGGTTGAAAATGAATTATCTGCAACATGCAATGCAGAATATTTAAGGATATAAATATGTACAAAAAAATCCGTACCAAAGCCACGGAAAATATAAAATGTAGCAACACACGTAAAAATAAATCCTACTGCCAGCTTGGAACATCATAGGTAATTGGGTTTAGAGGATTCCTCGAACAAACCTATTGCCTATTCAGCTTTAAAAGTATTGCATTTCTTTCTGCTGGTGTATGATCTATAGAAGAAACAGTGATACATTTTTGTTGTTCACACCAAGAGGGATTTAGGTTGAAAACAATATGCAAGACCATAACATAGACTATTTGTGCCATATTCTGGTTGTGACACGAAACCAACCGATTAATTTATTATACTACAATTACTAACAAACAAACTCATCATAAATAACAGGATTAGATTTAATTTACGCCAGACGCGCGTTTCGTCTACAAAAGACTCATCAGTGACGCTGGAATCTCCAAAACTTAAAAAGTTCAAATAAAGTACGAATTTGAAGAGCATTGAGGACTGAAAATCCTAAAAGTTTTGCCAAATATTTTGTGAATGGGATGTTAGCAAGGTGTACATGACTTTGTGGCCAATTCATCTGACCTCATTTGCATGGAACATTGATAATGTTAATTTCATGTAACACCTGTATAGAAAAACACAAGGAGATGCGGAAGTATGCGGTTATTTGCAACTGATGGATCTTCAACAGTGACAAAATACACACAGTATTGTCGGCTGTAAATGGCACGGATATAAGAACATTCAAACAATTTATTTAATGAAAAAACGGGATAATTTATAACAAGACAATTTGCCAAAAGATTGACAAACTTGACATAACAACAACCACTAATAAAGGTTCGACCTTAACTTGTAAAAAGCATATACAGAATGTATGGATTGTTTGATCATGATACATTGTAGCTTTACGCCACATCAGTACAAAAAGGCTACATCGTGGCGAAAATGTATGTAATCCTTCTCTCTAAGAATTTCCATATAATTTAGTCAGATAGTAGAACAGGCTGTAACAGTATAATGCTAGTTTTTAAATTATGACGTTAATGTTCGTACTTTTCTCAGACTATAGATGTATAACTCCATTTCATTAGCTTTCAGTAATGAACTGGTCATTTGATTTTGAAAGGAGGGAGGGAAGGAGGATTTTGAAAGTCAATAATTTGGCATAAAATGACCTGAAAATCATTGACTTTTCACAAGACTGGTTGAAAATGAATTATCTGCAACATGCAATGCAGAATATTTAAGGATATAAATATGTACAAAAAAATCCGTACCAAAGCCACGGAAAATATAAGAATATGTAGCAACACACGTAAAAATAAATCCTACTGCCAGCTTGGAACATCATAGGTAATTGGGTTTAGAGGATTCCTCGAACAAACCTATTGCCTATTCAGCTTTAAAAGTATTGCATTTCTTTCTGCTGGTGTATGATCTATAGGAAAAACAATGATACATTTTTGTTGTTCACACCAAGAGGGATTTAGGTTGGAAACAATATGCAAGACCATAACATAGACTATTTGTGCCATATTCTGGTTGTGACACGAAACCAACCGATTAATTTATTATACTACAATTACTAACAAACAAACTCATCATAAATAACAGGATTAGATTTAATTTACGACAGACGCGCGTTTCGTCTACAAAAGACTCATCAGTGACGCTCGAATCTCCACAACTTAAAAAGGTTCAAATTAAGTACGAATTTGAAGAGCATTGAGGACCGAAAATCCTAAAAGTTTTGCCAAATATTTGGTGAATAGGATGTTAGCAAGGTGTACATGACTTTGTGGCCAATTCATCTGACCTCATTTGCATGGAACATTGATAATGTTAATTTCATGTAACACCTGTATAGAAAAACACAAGGAGATGCGGAAGTATGCAGTTATTTGCAACTGATGGATCTTCAACAGTGACAAAATACACACAGTATTGTCGGCTGTAAATGGCACGGATATAAGAACATTCAAACAATTTATTTAATGAAAAAACGGGATAATTTATAACAAGACAATTTGCCGAAAGATTGACAAACTTGACATAACAACAACCACTAATAAAGGTTCGACCCTAACTTGTAACAAGCATATACAGAATGTATGGATTGTTTGATCATGATACATTGTAGCTTTACGCCACATCAGTACAAAAAGGCTACATCGCGGCGAAAATGTATGTAATCCTTCTCTCTAAGAATTTCCATATAATTTAGTCAGATAGTAGAACAGGCTGTGACAGTATAATGCTAGTTTTTAAATTATGACGTTAATGGTCGTACTTTTCTCAGACTGTAGATGTATAACTCCATTTCATTAGCTTTCAGTAATGAACTGGTCATTTGATTTTGAAAGGAGGGAGGGAAGGAGGATTTTGAAAGTCATTATTTGGCATAAAATCATTGACTTTTCACAAGACTGGTTGAAAATAAATTATCTGCAAAATGAAATGCAGGATATTTAAGGATATAAATGTGTACAAAAAAATCCGTATTAAAGCCACGGAAAATATAAGAATATGTAGCAACACACGAAAAACCTATTGCCTATTCAGCTTTAAAAGTATTGCATTTCTTTCTGCTGGTGTATGATCTATAGAAGAAACAATGATATATTTTTGTTGTTCACACCAAGAGGGATTTAGGTTGAAAACAATATGCAAGACCATAACATAGACTATTTGTGCCATATTCTGGTTGTGACACGAAACCAACCTATTAATTTATTATACTACAATTAATAACAAACGAACTCATCATACATAACAGGATTAGATTTAATTTACGCCAGACGCGCGTTTCTTCTTCAAAGACTCATCAGTCACGCACGAATCTCAACAAGTTAAAAAGTTCAAATAAAGTACGATTTTGAAAAGCATTGAGGACCAAAAATCCTTAAAGTTTTGCCAAATACTGTTAAGGTAATCTATTCCTGAGCTAGAAAGACCTTAGTATTCCAAAAAAATACTTTTTTATTTTTTCGAAGGGTTAAATATTTCGCAGTGGTGTCTTGCCATGGCTTTGTTTGGACTTATTTGTTTGCTTTTTGGCCTTAAATGATTGTCCCTAATATTTTATTCACTGTGCATTTGCATTCAGATATCGCAGATCAAATTTATTCGTTCATAGTGTATTAATTTACGTTTTTTGATTGAGTTAAGCCTGCCAATTGATATTTCAGCGTGTGTTTTTCTATGTTGTGATGTTATGTTATTGTTTCAGAAAAAGGGAGAATGTTTGGTACCATTAAAACGTTTAATCCCGCTGCAAAAAATTGCACCTGTCCTAAGTCAGGAATCTGATGTACAGTAGTTGTCGTTTGTTTATGTAATTTATACGTGTTTCTCGTTTTTCTTTTTTTTATATAGATTAGACCGTTGGTTTTCCCGTTTAAAATGGTTTTACACTAGTAATTTTGGGGCCGTTTATAGCTTGTTGTTCGGTGTGAGCCAGGGCTCCGTATTGACGGCCGAACATTGACCTATAATGGTTTACTGTTTTAAATTGTTATTTGAATGGAGAGTTGTTTCATTGGCACTCACACCACATCTTCCTATATCTATAGACCATGTCAATCCTATTTTAACATCTAAGCAATTCAATTGCTTTAGTAACAGATGGGACTAACTCTACATTGGTAAACATATTTTTTCAATATCAGAATATCTTTAAATATTCTGATAACTAACGCCCACGATTATACTTGAAAAGGTTGCAAGAGAACGTATTTTACATACCTCTTCCAACTTTAGAAAAAATACAATTAAGCCAGAATGTTCGTACATATCTATATTAGAAAAAGAGATGTAAATATTTTTTCTCTACTTTCTGCACAAAAGTGCACAGTTCTGATTCACTATATTTACACTTCATGAGTAAAGTATGTTTTCCTATAATTATATGTATTGAAATGCTCTTAATGTTGGATCTGCGGTAATAAGTAAAGGAAGACTAAAAAAGAAACTCCATTCTTCGGCTACGATATCTTTTTCCAATTTTATTTTCCATTTCTCTTGTATACGATATGGGGTTTTCTTTATTTTATCTAGAATCGTTCTATAAAAATGTGTTGATACTTTATCCACTGTTTCTTTTTAGCGGTGACAATTATTTGACCGAAAGTTTTTAGTTTGAAAAATTAAATACTTGTGAATGAATAACAATTTACCATTCCTTTCGAAGTTCAAAGATTCGTCCACAAAACTCTAAGAAAATTGCTTTTATATTATTGTTTTTTATAAATTCATAAAAATTATAAAATTCTCCGTTTTCCTTAATGATATTATTGATGAAAACTATATTATTCATTATTCAATTAAAATAAAAAGCTGTTCTTCCATGAACCAAAATATTTTTATCTACAAATAATGGTTGAGATAAGGAGTCACTTGGGGCTGTGGTCGGAGGTTCACACAGTGAGGCCCATGATGAAATGATAATATGCCGAAAAGAGTTAGATTCTTTTTTAATTTTATTAAGTGCTGATTTTGAATATTTTCTTCGCCATTCATTTCAAGATGATCTGCACATAACACCTTCCATGATGAATAATAAGTGGGTTATAAAACTTTTTTTTAACCAAAGATAGCTTACTTGATTTTATAAAGGATTCAATATTTAGCATTTTTACACCGCCATCCTTGTTATTTGAGATAAGTATATATCTTTTAATTTTGTTTACGTTACCAACCCACACAAATCTGTATAGCATAGATTGTTTCTGCTTTAATTTAAAAATCAAGGGATGGATATGGTAAAACATTGAATTAGAATTGGCAGGACAAGAGTTTTCATAACTACATTTTTTTTCATATATAGTAATATTCCTAAACGACCAATCACTTGAGAGATTTTTTGCCTTTTTGAATGTTTTCTTAATAATTGTAGACACATACATCAACTTTTGACAAACAATTTTGGACGCAATGATTTCAAATTTCCTATATGGTTCCATATTATTTTGTGTGTATGTTAGGATTCTCACCACAGCCCTTTTTATCCTAATCCATCTAACTTCTTTTTTTTTTTCAAAATTAGCATTCAAACAAGCATGAGTAAAACAAGTCTAAATTATTCAGAGCACTGTTTAGAGATTCTTCATTTTCGTCCAGAATCAAAGTCGAATCATCGGCATAATGGCTGAGTAAAAATTCTGAATTTTTAATCTGTATACCATTAATGTTGGTGTCATATTTTATTGATGCACTAAGCAGTTCCAAACATAAAATAAAAAGGTAGAGAGTCAATGGATTCCCTTGTCGTATCCCCTCTATATTACAAGAAAAATTCAGATAGATAGCCAGTATCTTAAATACTACTTTTGGAATTATAGAATAGGGTTGTGAATCATTTCACTATTGTGTCAACAAAACCTAGAAATTTCAAAGTTATGCATATAAAGGTTCACTCCAGGGAATCGAAAGCTTTTTCAAAATCTAACAAGACAAGCGAGTCAGGAATATTCTTCTTATTTACTTTTTGTAAAAGTGACATAAAAGACGTGTACACTAACCAATTTATCTGCCTTTGATATAGCCAGTTTGATGTTCACTAATCAGGTAATTAAGGACTTTTTTTATTCTATTTGCAATGCATGTTGATATTATTCTATAGTCTACATTAAGTATTGAAATAGGTCGCCATTTTTTTAGAAACTTTTTTGGTTAACCATCATTGGGTAGACAACTCATTGTGTTTCTGTAATTAATGATTTACCTTTTCGAAATGCTCCTTTTAAAGGACACAGCAGGAAAGTGGTACTCTGAATCAAAGCCGACGATAGCATGATAAATATCACAATTGACACCAATATTGCTTTCATTTATTATGATTACTTTTTACAATCTAAGTGCTAAGCGTTATTCTAATTGTCTAGCGATTGTCTTTGGTGATATAACCATTTTATAAGATTGTTCTTACATTTGAAAACAGATCAGCACATATAACATTTCACACAAAAAAGTAAAAGCAGAAAAAAATACCGAACTCAGAGAAAAATTCAAAACTGAAAGTCCCTAATCAAATGGCAAAATCAAAAGCACAAACTCACCAAAGGAATAAATAATAACTGTCATATATTTCTCACTTGGTAAAGGTTATAAATGTAGAAAGTGGTGGTTTTAACCTTTTTTTGTAGCTAGTTTAACATCTCACTTCTATGACAGCATAAAGACAAAGCACATATGAAATATGAAAGATAACAATACAAAAAACTACTATAGCACAATCACAGAATGACGAGATGTATAATTATCGAGTCACGTCAAATGAATAACACAACATATAGACTATACAGTAAAAGTTATATCCGAAAAGACACATAAAAGAATATTATACCATGTTATGAAGACGATATTCAACTCAGTACTCAGTCTTTGCCTCAAGACCATCGTTTGAAGTTAACACGTAATATTTATCAATAAGATATTATTCCGACGAAGGACGAGATGTTCTTTGACATACCCCTAGTTTATCAACTTTCTGCTAAGACACTGGTGACGTTTTACAAAGTATGAGTAGCAGCTGCAAGTTCTTAAATACCGGAGAAGTTGGGAAAACAATTATTCCATATGCAACTGAAGTTAGTAAATTTCTACTAAGGTGGCATGTAAATGTATATACTACTTTTAAAAATGATATTTATATATTGGCATATATATTCAATGCACGTTAGCAGTATACCAACTATAGTTATCAATTTATACAAAAAAGTGATCACGATGAAATTTGTAATACTAGCAATTTTGAATGAGTACTTCTTTTTACACATGTATTCAATCCGTATGGTTTATATAAAAAAGACAATATCAAAATATTCAATTTTAAAAAATATATGTAGGTCCGGTAAAAATTAACTTAGTGTTGTACATATCAGCCTAAAGTTAAGTAGACATCAGGTCTGGTTCAATATTAGCTGTCAAAATCAAGCTTAACTTATGGCAGGACTGGTTTTGAAACTAACTTGTAATAGTACAAAATGACTGGTAAGCAAGTTAACGTTCTGTACATGTTAGGTCTGTACCTTACAATTCTATAATAAAGGTAAAATAATGTATTGATTTTTTGTTGGCCTTATATATACATATGCTATAAAGGTTATTTGGAAATGGAAACACATTTCAAAGCATTTTTCTCTCTTTTTGATTGAAGGGAATGATTTGAGCAGATATGAATTTGAGTTTTTAAATTTGAAAGCACCTTTTTTCATATAGATATTGTATCTCCTTGAAAACAATCCAGTGGATTTTTATTTAGTTATATATATTACAGAGGAGAAAAGCATTTATTTGGTTCAATCCGTTTATCAAACTTGACAAAGCGTGTATTTTTACAGATATAGCTACATGAAAGGCATAGCGTTCATCAATTATACTGTATATAATAAAGCCTCATGATTGTCTCATGACTCTGTAAACAAGAATTATAAACTTGAAGTTACTTTTGCAGCCATTCTATCTATTAAACTTGCTATACCACGTGACTGATTTGTTATAAAAACAGCACATGTCACCAAACAGCTCCTTATTTTGAATTCGTGTTTTAGCATGATAATAAAACAATGCCTATCAGCAAACTATTTACTAAAGATGCTTATACATTTTTTGTTGATAAGGAAAATGTTTCTCCTTTTTCACAATAAAGCTGGGGAGAAAGTTTTATTTAATAAAAAAAATTAGAGATGACAAATGGGAAGATATGTATTCACTGTCTTAGGAATGTACTATAGAACATTGTAAAAAGCAAACTACAAATTTTCCTTGACTAACAACGAACAACAAGCTATAAAGGGCCCCAAAAATTACTAGTGTAAAACCATTCAAACGGGAAATTCAACGGTCGAATCTATATATTAAAAACGAGAAACAAAAAACACTTATGAACCACACCAATTAACGACAACTAATGGACATCATATTCCTGACATAGGACAGGTGCAAACAAATGCAGCGGGTTTCAATGTTTTAATGTGTATCAACATTCACCCTTATTAAAAACAATTATGTTACATCACAACACAGAAAGACACACTATAAAATATCAATTTAAATGGCTTAACTCAACAAAAGAAATATCAACACAGTTGAACATACACTGAACCAATACATTTGATTTATGATACAATGCAAATACAAATTCACTAAAATAAGGATTAACAACATAATGGTATTAATAATATACCACTGTCAGATATAAAACATGTATATATTTTTTCTGGAGCTTTGCTACGACAGATCTATAAACATTCCTTTATCAGTTAAGTTAACCTTAACATATGGTATTTTTATGCGTTGTCAGCTTAGTCACCAGGTTGCACCAGTAGCGCAGTCCAAATATAAATATCAGAAACATATTATATTTGCTAAATGACAAGATACTTTTTACAAAAGATTTTTAAATACACTGTGTTCAGCCTTATTAACATATTACACCGGTATCATATATCAATTAATAAGTCTAATGTTTGAGAAAAAATGTATATGCAACGACAGATCAAGTCAGCTTAGATTATGTGTATAGCTTTTGGACGTATTTGCTTTCCAGACGTTTTGACTTTTTGAATAGAGTCATTTTAGACTTAATAGATTTTTTAAATCAAAATATAACATAATGGCATGTTTTACCTGAAAAGATGACATGTCCATCTATGTACATACAAATTCGTCATCGTCTAAGTAACACTATTTCTGTGGACATATCTGATCTGCATGTCATGATGTCCCTTTTTGAATGAGAGCTAATAGCTTCACTATAATAGAAAAGAAGGCACGAATAAAATGAACGTTAAAATTCGTGTGTAAGCTTAGATACAGTGGAACACACCAAGCGGACACGTCAGCTTTAAGTTTAATACATACATATACGTAATTACATGGAATATATATATGCTGTATATTATGTATATGATATATGTTAAGTCGGCTTTGGATAACTATCATCATATATAATTAGTTATCGAAGGTACCAGGCTTAAAATCGAATACGCCAGACGCACGTATACATAAATCGTTTTAGTAAGGCTTATATCAAAATAGTGATAGGCCAAACTAGTACAAAATTGAAGAGCAAACTACCAAAAAAGGTGTGCCAAATACGGCTAATGTAGTATATGCCTGGAATAAAAAAAACCCTCATATTTTGATTAACAGGAAATTTATAAGCATAACCATATAATTGATATTCATGTCAACACCAAAGTGCTGACTACTGGGTTGGTGATAAATTTATAATTTTTGTTAACAGACCATTTATAAACATGAACATATAATTGATATTCAGGTCAACACCAAAACGTCTACAAGCAGTGAAAGCGACCCAGTAGAGTAAATAGTCATCAAAAAAGAGGCGCAAACGATATCAGAGGGACAGTCAAACTCATAGATTAAAAATAAACTGAAAACGCCATGGCTTAAAAACTAAAGACAAACAGACAAATAATAGTACATAAGACAACATGGAAAACTAAAGACTAAGCAACACGAACCCCACCAAAAACTAGTGATGATCTCAGGTGCTCCGGAGGGTAAGAAGATCCTGATCCAAATGTGGCACCAGTCGTCTTGCTTATGTAATATATCCGGTAAATAGTAATTCGGTGGGTCACATTCGCGAAAAGGGAATGATATTGTAGTTACGACATAAGGAACGACATAAGGAACATTATAAACACCAAAGTGCTGACTACTGGGTTAGTGATACCCTCGTTGACGAATCGTCCACCAGCAGTGACATCGACGCAGTAGTGTAAATAATTATCAAAGGTAGCAGCCTTAAAATGTAATATGCCAGACGCGTGATTCGTTTACATAAGACTTATAAGTGATGCTCAGATAAAAAAAGATAGAGAGCCAAACAAGTAGAAAGTTGACGACCAAACATTCCCCAAAATCGTGCTAAATACAGCTGCGGTAATCAGTGTCTGGAGTAAGAAAATACTTAGTATTTCGAAAAAGTCATACTTTTGTAACAGGAAATGTATAAAAATGACCATATGGGGCAATATGCGTAATTGTTTCTCCATAGGCGGTAATGGTAACATTTTCTTCTGTTGCTCAGCCCATACCGTAAACTTGTATATATGTATGATGGCTTGTTTCGAAGCTGAGACATTTTTACATATGTGGTTAAATTTTCGGGGTACCAAGTGTGATTCATTTTTCCGTAAATTAGCAAACTACGAGTATCCTTTTGCAATGCGGCTCCTCATGGTAAAAAATCCCATTTTTAACACAATAAGTTCTTTGAAAATTTAATACTTTGAACACATTTAATAGCTCCATAGTTTTTACACATTTATTCTGTGTTCCCTTACTTTCTAAATTAACACAAATGCCATAGGTTTCTGACACAGAATAAATGTAGTCTAAGAACTTAAAACTTTAAAATTTTCCTATTATGGTCCAATATCCAAAATCTAAATACATGGTTAGATTAAGCATATCAAAAACACCCAATAACTCAATTTTTCATAAATCAAACAAAAGTTCGATTATGTACCCTTTTAAACTCAATGAGGACCAACTTCATAACGGGACCCAAACATCAAAATATAAATACGTGGTGAGATTCAGCATATCAAAGAACCCCAAGAAATCATTTTTTGTTAAAATCACACTAAGTTTTATATTTGACCCTTTGAACCTTAATGTAAACCAATTTAGAAACCGAACCCAAAATTAAAAATTTAATTACACAGTTAAACTCGGCATATCAAAGTACACCAAGATTTCAATTTTTGAGGAAATCAAACTAAGTTTAATATTGCATATGTTAAAAAAAAATTCTTCAATGAAAAGCAGGTTTATCTTGACATCATATGCATATAACTGTCAAATTCAAGAAAACATATGTTTCTATCCTTTTTTTTTACTTTATATCAAACAGGATGTCATAGACATGATAGATATAAGAAGATGTGGTACATGTATCAGTTACAATGACACAACTTTCCATCCAAGTCACAATTCATAAAAATAAACCATTATAGGTAAAAGTACAGTCTTCAACACGGAGCCTTGTCTCACACTAAACAGCAAGCTATAATGGGGCCCAAAAATTACTAGTGAAAAAAAACAAGAAAACAAGAAAACTAATGGTCTAATCTACATAAAAAATGAGAAACACTTATGAACCACATCAACAAACGACAATTACTGAACATCAGATTAAAAAAAAATAAAAATCATGCGGGTAATGATAAAAATTAAAATATAGTGTAGACCAATAAATACACATGTAATCAAATATTTGTTTTATAATTTCATCTCCATTAAAACACCACAACATGATACAATAGATGTGTTTAAAATTATAAACAACATTTATGTTTCTATATATGCCTTCATTATAAGTTCTCCTAAGTTTCAATCCCTCAAAACTATAACTTTTACCCTATAAATCATGCTAAAAAATAAAAGTTTAAGTGTAAATATCATTTACCCTTAAAAAGAGTAATATATCACAATTCTTTAATTGTTTCCCCCATTTTACTAAATTTAGTCTTAATCCTAATGCATATTCAGTTGTTATACTTGGTAGCTCTGACACTATCAGTCACTACACCTGTCCACAATCATAATTGACAATGACTGATCATATTAATATAAACTTTGTTGAAAAAATCATTAAAAAATAATTTTCTGTTCAATAAAATAAGAGAAATTTATAAATAATTGTGTAAAGATTAAAGATTAAACCTCATGTTTCAAGGTGAAGTTTATAAGCCAAAAAAATACTAGCAAAATAAGAAAAGGAATAAATTAATTAGGAATATACATGTACTGTACCCTTAAATTATTAAAATTGTTCTCTTTCATGGCTTTGGGCCCACAAATTGGAAATTTCTAAAAATTTCTTACTGGTAAATAAAATCAGTACGATAAAATAAGTTAATGTCCAAAATATATTAAAAAAAAGCAATAAAAATATATCCATTAGAATAGATCATTATGGTTTAAACATATATAGTAGTAAAATTCGATTTTATAAACAATTCCGTCCTTTATTAGTCCCCCAAGGAAGCTAAATACCATGACTATTCCTTTCGTTTTGTTTTAAAAAAAACATAATTTAAATTTACTTTCTAATTCAATTTTTCTTTTGCCTTTATGAATTTTTTAATAATTTTAGAACAAAAACATTAATTCATTTTATATTAACCAGTTTACTGTCGTCAAGGGGGTGGGGGTTTTAAATTTACAAACTATGCATTTGAATGGGAACATTTAGTTGGACCCCAGGTTGGCAACCCCAGTCTTCATGCTTAACCACAACTCCTACGGGGTCGCCCCGATATTCCGACACCCCGTAGTCCGACACCTCATTGGTCCGACACCCCAATAGTCGGACACCCCATTAGTCCGACACCCCATTGGTCCGACACCCTAATAGTCCGACACACCAATAGTCCGACAAAGGTAAATAACCGCCGAAATATAAAGGTTAGAGAATAATTGCAAACAGTATAAAGAATAGAGAAAATTGCATATCAATTAAAGAATATCTATATGAACGACTCCTCCCCAAATCCCTACACTCCTTCGTAGAATCTTGATATTTGAACTACTGTTGCTTATGAGTATATTACAGAAACAGATAATACCATGTCACCTGTTTGATATTACTATTGAAGAAGTACCATACCTACGTCCATATAAGAAAAACCAAGGTCCTTCAAGTTTTGGTAAACTAATTTAAGATATGTTCTATATATATGGGAACACATTCTACTAAAAAATAAATGTCATCAGCAGTCTCTCATCATAATGAATCGCGTACTCGTGATAAGGTCTCGGATACAGTCAAAACTGGAAAAACTGTCATTTTACCATAAAGAGGGGCTTTTCATTACAACCATTACTCAATTAGATTCCAATATATACAGTACACGAACTTAATTATCGAACACTGAGAGCCATGGCGAGTGTGTTTTAAGTTTATAGCATCTATAGTGAAATTGTCCAATCGGTAATTATCTTTCTATACAAAGAAGACTTGATTTAGGTTGAAACTTCGATATGAATGGATGAAATGTGCTGTCAGAATGAACATGAACTGAATAGTCATGAAACATTTGCCACTGGACATTAGACAAAAATTAACTACCAATCATGTATTCAAACCGTCATGTCCATGAATGACGACATAAGCAACAATATTTGTAATTGCATATTCATACAGCAACAAACTTTCTGTAATTATATTTTAGTTATTTTCATTTGTGTTCTTTGTTGCATCTTCAAAAACACAACTAATCGGTTGTTTTTTAAACAAACCTGGCAAACATGCGACATGAAAATAAATCTGGCAACAAACTCCACTTCTCTTGACATTGGCACTGTTACAGGAATGTACTTGTTTTCATTATTTCTTTTTACCAGTACATTTTTGGCTGATTCTTTCACAGAGAAAATACCAAACTTTACAAAGTTCTGTTTGGTTCACCACCTATTTTAGGTGTTTAATGTATTTGCTTTAAATAATTCACTCTTCAATAAGTACAAACATTGTTGCATAAAGACAAACTAAACTTAAATGGTCTTTTCAAACAAATTCTGTACACCACACCGAATCAACTTCGCATTTTACATACAAACTTGTATTCAGTAAAGCCTAATTTGAGCCTTAACTTTCTTATTTCCCTCCTTTGGGAGAAACACAAAGTAGCGTATCGCCATGTTAGTTATTCGACGTGTCATGTCCCATGTTTCACATTCATTTATTTTCCGGAAAGAAACTGGACTTATTTTTTGTATTACAATTTTCATAAACTTCCGTCAAGTCACGTTAATTTTCTCTTGGACAATCCTTCTGATGCCACGATGTAAGTCACTTATACTTACCTTTTTTATGTATATATAGTGTAAACACATTCATTTTGATAGACTGCAATTGTTTTTATAAGTTTTTGACGATGCAAACAATTTTTGATAACCACATGCGAATTCGAAATCACTGTGAGCAAAGTGTGAATCGATAATATGTTTTCAGTTGGAATTTGGTCAGAAATGTCACTGTGTGTAAACTTGACAGTAGATAAATTGCTTTTTTGCGAATAAGTTGATACTTTGAATATAAGAAGTTTGTATACTGAATTCTTATTTTGAAATATATGTTTCCATTAGAGGTACATTACATTTTCTATTATTTGATACTATTTTTGTTGATTTGTCTGAAATGTTACATTAGCTGTTTTTATATCGATTGTCTCTGTTTTATTGTAGCTTTTCACCATATAGATGTGCAACGGAATAAATACTATCTCACAGTATTGACTTTGATTTGTTAGTCCCTAACGATTTAGCACATAGGTTTAGCTGGACTGCGTCTAGGCAGTCACAGTGAAAAGATCATTAATCAGCATGGATACAGCAGAAACTGTTGATGATTCAAAACAGAGAGAACATACAATGACGGAAAAAGGACTTGAGTTGTTTCACACAACAATGGATAAACACATGAAAACTTTAAAACGTGTTTCAAGTAAGATAGACGAACACTGTTTTAAAATTACTTCTGGACAAATGGACCATGATACGTTAGAATTACTCAAACTATCATTAGAAAAATACATTAAAAAGTCTGATGACTACATCAGTTTTCTTACGCATACGAAAACAGATGAAGCGACAAGTGAACTAGAAGAACACACGAAATTTAGGGAAGACTTTGTCTACAAAGTGGAAGGACTTATCCGATCAAGTATTGCTGAGACAACAGAATTTCAACCGAAATCTACACTCAAAGAACCTTCTGTTAAATCTCACAAGAAAACTTCAAAGAAAACATTATCCAAAGCTTCTCTTAGATCAAGTAACAGTTCAGTACTGCGACAAAAGGCAAAGATTTTTGCAGAAACTGCACGTAAGAAATTAGAATTTGCACAAGAAGAATCAGACTTGCTGACACAAAAGGCAGAATATGAAGCTACATGCATTATTGAAAAGGCCAAACTCGCGGCTAAAGAGAAAGGTTTATCAGCTAGAAAAGAGGCAGCTGTTGCTATGGCCGAGTTAAATGCAATTGAAGAAGATGAAACTGAGTCAGAATCTAGTGACAATGGATCAGAAATTGTAAAAATCCAATTAACAAAAATGTATGTTGAAGACCAAAATAAAATTCTGAGTAAAGAGAATGACAAAGAGAAATATATTTCAAAGCCGTCTCAACTTGATCCTTCTGTTCCTAGTTTTAAACCTAGCATTCTGCTAACAACAAAAGAGACTGGTCAGATTATTAGGCATGTTAAGCAAGGAGATGTTAACAACAATTTCGCTATGTTTCTGATGAAGAAGGATTTACTTTCATCGAGAATACATAAATTCGATGATTGCCCAGAAAACTATGTCTCGTGGAAGGACACATTTAAATGTGTTGTACATGAAATTGGTGTCACCGCCACCGAGGAATTGGACCTTTTGTTACAGTATACAGGTGTAAACTCGAGGAAACAAGTGATAAGCATCAAAGTAGCTAACGCAGGTTATCCGACAAGCGCACTCGAACGTGCGTGGAATCGTTTGGACAGTCGTTATGGATCACCAGAGAAAGTAGAAACTGCGTTAAAAATGAAGTTAAGTTCTATGCCGAAAATCACTTACAAGGACAAAAACAAACTATATGAACTCTCAGATGTTCTGGCTGAGATTCAAGCAGTAAAGGAAAAAACTGAATATTCTGCACTGCTGAGTTTTTATGATACATCTATGGGTGTTAATCCGCCAATTTCAAAGTTACCAGCAGGATTACAAAGTAAATGGCGTGATCGTGCAGCCTCTTACAAAAGAAAACATTGTGTCATTTTTCCACCTTTTACCTTCTTTTGTGACTTTGTTCTTGAAATGGCAGAAGAAATGAATGACCCAAGTTTTGACTTTGAATTTAGTGGAATGTCTCATGAACCTAGAACCAATTATCGTAATGTTTCAGTAGTAAAAACGGAAATTGATAACAACACTAACACTCCTAAATGTATCATTCACAATGCGAATCATTCTCTTGATGACTGTCGTGTTTTTCGACACAAGACATTGTATGAAAGAAGATCACGTTTGAAACAGCACGGTATCTGTTTTAGATGTTGTGTTTCAAAGCATCTCGGGAAAGACTGTCACGAAAACATCAAGTGTTCGGAATGTAAAGGAACTTCACATACTACAGCTATGCATGTCTTCAAAATTGAATCTCAAGATGGAATTAAATCAAAGCCAGAAGCAAGTGTCTCAAATTATGGCGAGGAGAACTCCCCAAAGGAGGAAGTTAATTCAAAATGCACTGAAGTTTGCAAAGGCGGCGTAGGAAAATCATGTGCGAAAATTGTATTATTAGACATATTACACGCACAGAAACCAAACTCACACATGCGTATATACGCGATTATAGATGAACAAAGCAATTCCTCACATGTGCATGGAAACATACTTGATTACTTTGGCATCGAAGCAGAGTCGAGACAATATTCATTAAGTAGTTGTAGCGGTAAAGTTATGATGAAAGGCAGACGGGCAAGTGGTTTTGTTGTGCAATCTCTAGATGGACAGAATCTTGAGCTTCCTACTCTCATTGAGTGTGACATGATACCGAATAATCGAAATGATATACCTACCTGTGACGTAGCTGCTAATTACCAACACCTTGCATCCATTGCTCAATTCATACCTCCTCTTGATGCTGAGGCGAAAATATTACTTCTTATTGGTAGAGATTTGATGCAAGCGCACCACGTATTGGATCAAAAGATTGGCAAGCTATATCAGCCATACGCACAAAGATTAAAATTAGGATGGATTATTGTCGGTGAATCGTGCTTAGACGGTGCTCACATTCCCAAAGATGCAAGCGTTTTGAAAACTTTTATAGATGTTAATGGAAAGTCTTCAGTGCTAGAACCTTGTAGTAGTAAATTTCATGTTTCTGATTGTGAACAAGACAAACACCTGTTTAAGATTACGAAAGATGACGACAAACCGAGTTTATCGATAGAAGATCGACGCTTTTTAGAACTGATGGACACTGAAATGAAAAGAGACGACAACAGCCATAATTGGATAGCACCACTTCCCTTCAAACCTAATCGTAAACAGTTACCCAACAACCGCACACAAGCCTTGCACAGGGCCAGGAGCTTTGACGCAACTCTTAGGAAGGATCCCGTTAAGAGACAGCACGTTAATGAATTCATGACAGCTCTGTTTGAAAATGGGCATGCAGAACGTGCTCCAGTACTAGAACCAAATAGTGAATGTTGGTACCTACCTTTATTCGGGATCTACCATCCACAGAAAAAGGACCGTATACGAATCGTATTCGACTCATCAGCTAAGTTTCAGGGGCTATCCCTTAATGATGTTTTAATGACCGGTCCTAATCTAACTAACAATTTGCTTGGTGTGCTCATTAGATTTAGGACGGAGAAAGTTGCTGTGATAGCTGACCTGCAACAAATGTTTTATAGTTTTTATGTGCGTAGTGACCACAGAGATTACTTACGTTTCGTTTGGCACGAGAATAACGACCTCACGAAAGAACTTGTGGATTTCAGAATGAAAGTGCACGTCTTTGGCAACAGCCCAAGTCCTGCCGTGGCTACCTGTGGTTTACAGAAAACTGCCGATATTGCTGGTGAAATGTCGGGCATGGATGTCAAGGAATACATTTATCGTAACTTCTATGTTGATGACGCGCTGTCCTCACACAGTTCGAGTGAAGAAGCAGTAAGTTTGCTCAAAAGAGCTAAATCAGCTCTACTAGAAGAAGGAAATTTACGGCTACACAAAATTTGCTCAAATTCAAGGAAAGTTTTGTCGGCATTTGAGAAGGATGACTTAGCAAAGGACTTGAAGAAACTTGACTTTAATCAATGTGACGAGCTTCCTCTTCAGAGGAGTCTTGGTGTCTGTTGGAATCTACGTGACGATGCATTTACTTACCGTGTAATACAGGACGAGAAGCCATATACAAGGAGAGGCGTATTATCGATCATCAATGGACTTTACGATCCTCTTGGGTTTGCCTCCCCAGTGACATTGGCCGGAAAACTTCTTTTGCGCGAGGCAATGACCGAGCAGTTGGATTGGGATCAACCATTGCCAGATGAATTTCGTGCAAAGTTTGAAACTTGGAAAAACTCATTCAAACTGTTGGAAAATGTTCAAATTCCACGTACTTATGGAGGAGACCTCTCTGATATTCATCATCGAGATTTACTGGTATTTTCCGATGCCTCGGAAAAAGCCGTTTCAGCAGTGGCTTATGTGCGTACAATTGACAATAGTGGTCAACAAGAAATATGATTCATTTTAGGAAAAGCTAAAGTAGCCCCAAAACATGGACACACAATTCCGCGGCTCGAATTGTGTGCTGCTGTTCTAGGTGTCGAAATCTTTGAAACAGTTCAAGAAGAGCTTGACACAGACTTTAAAAACGTTACGTTCTTTACAGACAGTAAGGTAACGTTGGGATATATCTACAATGAAACCAAGCGATTCTTTGTGTACGTTAGAAATCGCGTAGACCGTATTAGAAAGTCAACATCTTGCACACAATGGAAATATGTGCCAACTAATCAAAATCCAGCTGACGATGCTACTCGCAATTCTATCTCTGCCGTAGATCTCCCAAATAGTCTTTGGTTGAAAGGCCCAAATGCTTCATTTATAGATCACATCGATGAAGTTCCGTCATCATTTCCACTAGTTACACCGGATGAAGACTGTGTAGTACGAATTTTGAAAACAACTGTTGGCAAGGTTCCTTTCGAAATTCATAGATTTGAAAATTTCTCCACATGAATCAGTCTTGTACGAGCCGTCACCACGTTGAAAACTAAGTTAAGAACTATCGGTTTCAGTCAAGAAAAGAATAGAAGGCAAGTTACTCGTGAGGAGAGTCAACATTTCATTCTTCAAGCCGTTCAGAAGGAGTTCTTTTCTGATGAAATTTCAGCTTTGTCATTTGGGGAACCATTGCATAAAGACAGTAAAATCTTGAATCTCTCGCCTTACTTGGATGAGTTTGGACTTTTGCGGGTTGGAGGGAATTGGGAAACGCGGACCTTTCGATATCTGAAGCGAATCCTATTATTGTTCCCAAAGGTCATATTGCCGTTTTGCTGGTAGGACATTTTCATGAACGAATCTTTCACCAGGGGCGACAATTCACTGAAAATGAGATTCGAAAGGCGGGTTTCTGGTTGTTGGGAGGAAGACGTGTTGTGACATCGTATGTATTCAAGTGTGTGAGATGTCGTCAACTCCGTGGCAGACAAGAATTCCAAAAAATGGCAGATCTGCCTTTCGATAGGCTTGACCCTGCGCCTCCGTTTACATACATTGGTATAGATGTATTTGGTCCGTGGACAGTTTCTACACGCCGTACTCGAGGGGGACAAGCTAACTCTAAAAGATGGGCACTCTTGTTAACGTGTCTTGTTGTGCGAGCCGTTCACATCGAAATACTGGAAGAGATGACATCATCATGTTTTATTAATGCACTTAGATGGTTTTGTACAATCAGAGGAGAAGTTAAGATTATACGTTCAGACTGTGGTACGAACTTCATAGGATCTGTGAAGGACTTGAATATTAATATTATAAGTGTTGAGGATCGACCAATCAAACAGTACTTAAATGAAAAAGGAATAAATTGGATTTTTAACACTCCCCATTCCTCCCACATGGGAGGAATTTGGGAACGGATGATAGGTGTTGCTAGACGGATACTCGACGCTATCCTACTTGATGTCAAACAATTGACACACGATATGCTTGCTACACTATTTGCAGAAGTCTCTTCCATCATCAATGCTCGACCTCTTTTGCCTATATCATATGATCCTGAAGTTCCATTTCCGTTAACTCCTGCAACAATACTCACCTTGAAAACTGATCACACTGTTCGATCTTTTCATCTAGAAGACTTCAGTTCCAAGGATCTCTTCAAGAAGTAGTGGAAAGGTACTCAGCATCTCGCACATCAGTTCTGGTACCGATGGAAATCTGAATTTCTACCATCTTTACAATCTCGTAAGAAATGGCAACAGGACCGTAAAAACGTACAAGAAGGTGATGTTGTTCTCATGTGCGATAAACACACAAGCGATGACAAACGTGTGCGCAAGGTCGATGTTCGTTTAGGAAAAGACAGGAAAACATTCACAAGGCCCGTGAACGAGTTGATTGTACTATTACCAAACTAACAATATGTAGTTTCAATGTACTTTTGCCAAACTAACAATATGGAGTTTCGATGGACAATTTGACTTGTTGATATTTGTTGTTGTGTATTATTATAGAACTAGATACATGTTTGACTCCGTCATTATAATGTGATATAGATAATATCAGGCGAGGAGTGTCATGTCCCATGTTTCACATTCATTTATTTTCCGGAAAGAAACCGGACTTATTTTTTGTATTACAATTTTCATAAACTTCCGTCAAGTCACGTGAATTTTCTCTTGGACAATCCTTCTGATGCCACGATGTAAGTCACTTATACTTACCTTTTTTTATGTATATATAGTGTAAACACATTCATTTTGATAGACTGCAATTGTTTTTATAAGTTTTTGACGATGCAAACAATTTTTGATAACCACATGCGAATTCGAAATCACTGTGAGCAAAGTGTGAATCGATAATATGTTTTCAGTTGGAATTTGGTCAGAAATGTCACTGTGTGTAAACTTGACAGTAGATAAATTGCTTTTTTGCGAATAAGTTGATACTTTGAATATATGAAGTTTGTATACTGAATTCTTATTTTGAAATATATGTTTCCATTAGAGGTACATTACATTTTCTATTATTTGATACTATTTTTGTTGATTTGTCTGAAATGTTACATTAGCTGTTTTTATATCGATTGTCTTTGTTTTATTGTAGCTTTTCACCATATAGATGTGCAACGGAATAAATACTATCTCACAGTATTGACTTTGATTTGTTAGTCCCTAACGATTTAGCACATAGGTTTAGCTGGACTGCGTCTAGGCAGTCACAAACTTCAAAAAGTACATTTAGTTTTACAAAATGTTCGCTACTCGGCACCTCAGTCAGATTTTCGGTATTTGGTTTGAGTAAATATATGCCATAATTTTCACTAATACCAACCAACCTTGATATTCCTAAGTTGCATTACCTGTTCTCAGTCATTCGATGGACAAGGTCAATGAGTTTTGATATCTATTGAACATTAAAGTGGGAAAAGAATTATGGTCACTTTTGCCTTTTTCCAACTATCAGTAAACCCTGGGTGCATGATACGTCCGTTTGATTGGTCGAGGTATATAATTTTCAACAAATGTCAGAGTGGTGACGTTTTATCCGATGCCTCGTGTAGATAGAGTACCACGCTCTCTGCAGGTTAAGAAACATTGCAACAAATCTATGAGGGGTTGTCGGTAGCCTTTTCGCTGAGCCTGTTGCAAGGCGAATGTTTGTCCCTATTCAATATACGTTTATCATCCAGCAGCACTCCAAGTTTCATTGACCTTTTTTTCACCCCGGATGGTATCTATTACAGTACCTACCTATTGTTTATTGTTAAATTGTTCTTGCCCTGAACATACAGGTAATATTTGTCACTGGACATTAAGCAAAATTATAATATTGTAAGTGCTTCATGAATTATGTTATTATAATTATGAGGACTCAAAGGAGGATTAGTTTTAACTAATGATATTATTCTCTTGAAATGAAGATAATGTATTTCTTCGTTCATTTTTCCTAATGTGCTTTGTCTATTATATGCCTTTTCAGTTCATCTGGCCCATCATTTGGCGTCCGTCGACCGGCGTCGTCCGTTAACTTTTACAAAAACCTTCTCCTCTGAACCTACTGGGCCAAATTTCAAATTCAACCAAATTTGGCCACAATCATCATTTAGATATCAGCTAGTTTAAAGCATGTGTCCGATGAACCGGCCAATCAACCAAGGCGGTGGCTGGCATGGTTAAAAATAGAACATAGGGGTCAAATGTAGTTTCTGGAATATATCTCTAAATCCAAAGCATTTAGAGCAAATCTGAAATGGGTTTAAATTGTTTCCTAGATCAAGATCTATCTGCCCTGAAACAAATCGTACAACCCGTTGTCGGGTTGCTGCAACTGAAATTTGTAAATTTTAAGGAAATTTTGCAGTTTTAGGTTATGATCTTAAATATTATGATAGATAGAGCTAAACTGTACGATCTACAAAGTCAAACATGACCAAAATGGTCGACCCCTTGATTTTTCTTCTCCTCTGAAACTACTGAGGGAAATTTAACTAAACTTGGCCACAATCAGCATTATGGTATTTAGTTTTAGAAATGTGTTTGGTGACCCTGCCATCCAACCAAAATGGCAGACATGGCTAAGAATATCACAAAGGGGGGAAATGCAGTTTTTGACTTATATTTCTGAAACTATTTATATATAGCAAAAGAATAACGGTTGCATTATTTCATGCATCAATTAAAATAAAAATATCAGGGAAGCGACACAGGCTCCTTGGAGCCCTTAGTTGTGTTTCCTTGTTACATTTTTGTTGTTATAGAGATTATAACACAATGTTGACTATTGTACCCCTATTTTTGACATTTTTACCTATTATGTTTGTTTTAATTTGTTCACATAGTGTTGTCAATATAGTGGAATTTTATACGACTGTAATGCAAGGGAGAGGTTCAGAGAATATGTACATTATGTTATCAGGGAATAGGGATGAGTTTCATATATTGTTCATCTGTAAAAATGCTGATGCAACTGCTCTTAAATCAACGTTTACACCAAATTATTGTTTTGAATCTAAGCAAAAACAAAGGAGTAGGTTCAGTATAAGACCCCTTTTTGGCCCCAAAATATAGCAGTTTTACAAAATTGTTAAAATGTAAACTTTTAGTTATTTATCGGACAGAAGAATGCTTCTGCTACATAAATATAGGCTGTTTTTGACACTACAATGCCCATATATCGGGTAGTAGCACCATCAAGTCATGCCAAATTACTGAAATCTTCACAATTCTATCATTTTAGTTAAATTTTAGACGGTTTCCGTGTAAAACGAAAGTGTCCGCATTCGTGTTCATCCTTAATATTGAAATGTAAGTTGTATTTGATGATAATACATAACATATATAAAGGTTGAGGATGAACACGGATGCGGACACTTTCATTTTTGACAAAAACCATCTGAAAAGTGACATTTCTCGGCATATCTGGTAGATTTTTCATATTGGAGCTTAAATCGGATCGCTTTTCATGACTAAATCAGTTAAAATCTTTCACATAAACTAATTGAATCAAATGAAATAGACACTTAAGTGTTTAAAAAGTGGTCAAAATATTTCGTCAGATGAACCTGAAAATTGAGGCCAAAATCGGTCAGTACCGTACCTACTCCTTTACTGGCTTGCTGTCTATATGTAACGTACAAGTTTAAAGGAAATTATCAATTTTCGTGAAAAAATTATGAAATACTTTAACTAATTATACCAATTGTCCTTTATAATATACTATGTATTTATGTTTCGTCTGTCCTGTCTCGCTATGTATTATGTATTATCTCATGTTTGTATATATTGTCCTCTTGTACACCTGTATGAGTCTGAGGTTATGAATTTTAAAAATCTTGAAAATCTTGAATCTTGAAACTATACCTATAAAACCAGATTTAAACTACCGTTTATAAGAAAATGCTTTTACCAAGTCAGGAATATGGCAGTTGTTATCCATTCATTTGATGAGTTTGGGCTTTTGATTTTTCCATTTGACTAAATACTTTCCGTTTTCTTCGGAGTTTGGTATTTTCTTATTTTACTTTTTATTATAATATTGTTCAATTATATCCGTGTCGGACTAATGGGGTGTCGGACTATTGGGGTGTCAGACCAATGGGGTGTCGGAATAATGGGGTGTCGGACCAATGAGGTGTCGGACTAATGGGGTGTCGGACCAATGGGGTGTCGGATTAACGGGGCAGCCCCAAGTCCTACTGCATTGGTTGTAAAATTGCTCTCGGGCTTGTAAAATTCTCTCTACAAGCCAACAGAATCCAACTAAAATTTTCAAAAAATTGAGCGTCTGGCTTGTGGACTCAAAAGTTAAGCGTGAAGGCTGGAACCCCCTTTTAAAAACGTCTTATTCTGTCCCTGAGTGGTCTGATAGTAATAGTAGTAAAAAGGGATATTCTTATAAGTTAAAACATGCTGGTCATGGACATTCGCAAATGATTTAAATTAAAAATACAGTATGTGATCACGTTTGCACTAACATTTAATTCATTTTTTTAGTCGGTATTTAATGTTTGAAACTTACAAAAATAACTTAAGGGACATACTGTATACCATTTCACAGCATTATAATGTTCTATAGCACCAAGTAAGACTCAATAAAAGGTTAGCGGTCAATTTCCAGGGAAAGTTAGAGAAAACGGATGTTGACAACTTGTGTATTTCCAGAGACAAGGACGAATACATAAGGCCAAAATCCGAATTTAATTTTTCGCCATAAAGTTATAATGATATATTTATATCTAAATTTAATGTTTACAAACATGCTAAACAAAACATAAAAAATATTTTTTACAAACTGTGCAAACAGTAAATGAAAAATAATGTTGGAAATGTTGGTGAATATAAAAAAAATACAAAAATAAATGTTGGCGAACTTGGCTAAGTTGGCAAACTTCAGTAAGTTGGCCAACATTACATATAAAACAATGTTGGCGAACTTGGTAAACAATAATTATTATGTTAAGGTTGGCGAACAATAATAATTCTAAAAATTGGCGAAGTTGACGCACACTTGGCGAACAGTAAATGTTAGTGAACAGTACAGGTTTCGTAAAGGTTGGCAATGATAGCGACACTGGCGAACAGTAATGTTTTCCTGAATGTTGGCAACCTAAGCGAACAGTATTAATTGGTAAATGTTTGCGAATAGTTATGACTACATAAATATTGGCAATGTTTGCGAACAATAATGATTTCCTAAAGTTGGCGACATTGGTAATGATTTCGTAAATGTTGACAACGTTGGCAACATTGACGAACAATAATGAGTTTGTAAATGTTGGCGACGTTGGCGAACAGTATTGATTTCATAAATGTTGGTAACGTTGGCGACGTTGGCGAACAGTAATGAGTTTGTAAATGTTGGCGACGTTGGTGAACAGTATTGATTTCATAAATGTTGGCGACGTTGGCGAACAGTAATGAGTTTGTAAATGTTGGCGACGTTGGCGACATTGGCGAACAGTATTGATTTAATAAACGTTGGCGACGTTGGTGAAACGTATTGATTTCATAAATGTTGGCGACGTTTGCGACATTGGCGAACAGTAATGAGTTTGTAAATGTTGGCGACGTTAGCGATATTGGCGAAGTGTATTGATTTCATAAATGTTGGCGACGTTGGCGAACATTAATGAGTTTGTAAATGTTGGCGACGTTGGCGACGCTGGCAAACAGTAATGATTTCGTAAATGTTGGCGACGTTGGCGACGTTAGCGAACATTTACACAATCCTGTACCAGAATGAATAACGTATGGTTACAATTCGTATCTTTACCACAGGACATGGGGTTGTCGATCAACTGAAAAGTTTTTGACATTGACCTTTGGCGTACATGTAGGAAGTTGTACATAAATTATGACACACCCTCTGGTGTTGGTTTATATACATGTCAAGTTTAAAGTTTGAAATCATAACGGTTTTTTAGAAATAGAGTGGGCACAATTTGTTACTAACGGACGGACGGGCAAATGGACAGACGGACGGACAGATTGATCACTAAATGGCGTTCGACATTCGGCGGGTCCCTAATTACTTTCTTTATGTGTTTTAATGTTTCAAAATTCAAACTGAGTTTATGTTTAAAGGTAATAAGCATTGTGTTGAGGGCAAGCTAAAGTAAGAGAATGGAAACCTATTTTGGGACGTACGGTCGACAAACGTACATGTACGTATATAGAGACGAGGATAAAACTTAATGCCCCCTCCGTTGGGGTGAGGCCATAAAAACTATTTTAATCTAAACGAGACAGCTTAACTGTACATTGCATAACAAAACTGGTAAAATATCTTAAAGGTGTAAAGTTTCCAAATTTGGTATGTTCACAACTTTATTAAATGGAGTTATACCGGCGTCACACATCAGCGTATAGCAACGACGTACGCTGGGCGTGGTTAAAAACCTGTACACTGACAATACGCTAAAATGTTGGACGCATTCACAATCACATCTGTTTCGTGTGCACAACGAGCTTTATTCGTATTTAGGACGTACGAGAAGCGTACATAAGCGTTTGGGCGTTCCAGTAACGTATGATGGTTTATGTCTATGAGGGGCCGTTCATGTCATTTGCGTGATTATATACGCGTATGTATACGCGTATATTACCTTCATATACGCGTATATTGTGGTTTTCAACGCGTATATTGTGTTTTTATACGCGTAACACGTTTATAATTAAATCCAATTTATTTATCATATACGGGTTAATATACGCGTTATTTCCATACATATACGCGTTAATATACGCGTTTATATACGCGTTAATTGCATAAATATACGCGTTACTATACGCGTATGAAATCATTATATACGCGTTAACAAACATTCGTTTGTCGTTTTTTTTTACCAATGAAAACTATTCTTTGATCGTTTTGTTACGTTTATACGCTATGATAGGCACCTGGGTAAAGATTTCACTACATTGTTTGTCTTTTTGCAGAATGCTCAATTTTTTCTTATAACCTTACTTAGGTTTTTGTACCATTGGATTATATTTAGTAACGAGAGTGAGTGGAACATTTTTTCTCCTATCGACCTTTAATAAGGTTGTTTTTCTGCTTGTAGTAATTTTAACGTTTCTAGTAACATTCTCTGTTTTATTTTTACAGTATCATCTTTCAATATAAACTTATCTTGTAAGTTAGTTAAATGTCTATCTAACTCATTGATGTCACTATTACTTCTAATATGACGTATAGATTCACTTGCAAACTGTAATACTTGTGAATGTGTGTTTTCGGATGTGCACTAGTGATTGGTAAATATTGATACGTTTCAGTTTTTTTAAATATGTGATTTAACATCAATGATTGCATTCTTATTGCCTATGATGTAACGTCTATGTACACAAATATGAACATTGATAACTTAGAAGAAACAGTTATCAATGCATTAGAATCAATTGACACACAAGAATATCCTTTAAATATTCCCAACAAAAAAGTTTTAACGGCATCTGTTAAATTTATACTAAGGAACAATTATACAAACAAATTATAGTGGTACATTTTCTCCGACATGCACAGATGGTGTCTTCAACATGGACGTCAAGTTTGTTACTTATTCCTTATTCCTTATTTGTTACTTATTCCCTATTCCCTATTCGTTACCTATTCGTTACCTATTCGTTACTTATTCCTTATTACCTATACGTTACCTATTCGTTACTTATTACTTATTCCTTATTCGTTACTTATTACTTATTCCTTATTAGTTACTTATTCGATTTTTGATATCCTTCCCCCATTTTATACGCCCGTCGTCTTTTAGACGGGACGTATTATGGTATACCGTTGTCCGTCCGTCCGTCCGTCCGTCCGTCCGTCTGTCAGTTTTTATAAATTTCAGATTTTAAGTTTTGGATTTATGGGGCTTTATTCATAAAAAAAGGGGGGATTTTCAACACTTCGGACAATAACTCAAAAAGGCTTTCACCAATGTCCATGAAACTTTGGTGAATTGTTTATATCTATTGATGTAAGCTCCCTTTCAATTTTTTTTATATTTTTCAGATTTTAAGTTTTGGATTTATGGGGCTTTATTCATAAAATAAAGGGGAATTTTCAACACTTCGGACAATAACTCAAAAAGGCTTTCACCAATGTCCATGAAACTTTGGTGAATTGTCTATATCTATTGATGCAAGCTCTCTTTCAATTTTTATAAATTTCAGATTTTACATTTCCGTGTTATGAATGTTTATTCTTAAAAAAGGGGGGATTTTCGAATTTTGGGACAATAACTAACACTTTCACAAAATTTTATGCAACTTTGTTAAATTGTTTATATCTATTGACATAAGCTCCCTTTCCATTTTTATAAATTTTAGATTTTACGTTTTCTTAAGTAATGAATTTTTATACCTAAAAAAGGGGGATTTTATGAAACTTTGGTGAATATATTAATGTAACATCCCTTTTGATTTGTATATATATTTCTAGTTGATCATATAAATTCATTTAAAGCATAAAAGACAAGTTAAAAGAGCAACGGGCGTATCATGCGCTAAAGCGCAGCCCTTTATCAATTGTTTATATTCTTATCTCTGGTTATAGTTCTAAATTTGTTGAGGTAAAATGACCTTTTTATGACCTATTTATATGTGTTTGTGCTCAACCGATTCTGTTGCTTTATGTTCGATACTTATTTGTTTCTTATATGGTTTTTATACGTTCTACCTTTTAAATGTTTTATATTCGTATGTTTGAAGATCTGGTTCTTGGTTCGAAGAGGATAAATCACCTTGTAGCGCTTGTATAAAAATGAAGATGTGGTATGATCGCCAATGAGACAACTCCCCATAATAGACCAAAATGACACAGAAATTAACAGCTATAGGTCACGATACGGTCTTCAACAATAAGCAAAGCCCATACCGCATGGTCAGCTATAAAACATGTTAGCGGGGTGTACATCGTTTCGGAGCTTGACTAATACCTTGTTTATAACACGCGTTTTATACGTTGCACCTTTTAGAAAATGATTTTCAATTGTGTTCTTGTCTCTGGCGATAACTATGTGTTCTTAGTGATGAAATAACCCTATAAGCGCGTATGTACCCGTTCCAGCGCTCGGTTTATACCCTGTTACTTATTCGTTCCTTAATCGCTTTTAATACGCGTGGTATACGTTGCACCTTTTAAAAAAAGGATTTAAATTGTTTTTTTGTTTCTAGTGGTAGATTTCGTTTCTTAGAGGTGATATAACCCTTTAAAGCATTTAGAAATTTTTGATATTTTTGCTGTTTCCCTGGTAACGGCGGTCATTTTGAAAATTCCAACTTCAAAAAGCAACTCTACCCATGCCAGTTACCATTTCTGTAAAGTTTCATCCAGTTTGCAGCATTTAGATTTTTTTTGAAATTTTTGATCATTTTGCATTGTTTCCATTGTAACGACAGAGTTACTAGAAATTCCAACACCAAATTCCACATCTACCAATGTTGCTCATCGTTATTATGAAGTTTTAAAAAAATTGGAGTATTTTGATATTTTTGAAATTTTTGGTGTGGTTTCCATGGCAACATAGTAGTTCCAATGATTGCCAAAATCATACCAAAACCAGTATATAGTGGGCACCTACATTTTTTTAAAATATAATGATTCTGAGTTTAAGCATAACGTAATAATTCACCAAAACCAAAATTTAGATTTTTTCACAATTGTGCAGTTTCCATGGAAACGGCGGCTATTTTTTACCATTCCATATCAAGGTGCACAACTTCACATGGGGGTCTTCGTTATAGTAGAGTTCCATCAACATTGGTCCATTGGATTCCAAGAACTCGCGCGGACAAAATTGTGTGCAAGAAAAATAACACAAGACATTTTCGAAATTTTAACGCCAAATTGCACATCTTCCAATGTTTCTCATCGTTACTGTGAAGTTTCATTAAATTTGGAGCATTTTGATATTTTTGAAATTTTTGGTGTAGTATCCATGGCAACATAGTAGTTCCAATGAATGCCAAAAATCTTCAAAAACAAGTATACGCCCGGCACCTACATTGTATCAAAATATAATGATTCTAAGTTAAAGCATCTCCAAATAATTCCCCAAAACCAAAAAGTGGAATTTTTCACGTTTGTTCCGTTTCCATGGTAACGGCAGCCATTTTTAATGGTTCTATGACCTACTGCAACCCGAAATTTTGTGTTCCTCATTATAGTCGACTATCACTAAGATTGGTTCCATTGACTTCAAAAAATCTGCCGGACAAAAATCATTGGAAGAATAAGAATAATAACTAGATTTGCGATTGCAAGCAATAGCGGATGGCACCCTTCCCCTATTGCCAGGTGAGTGGTAGCCATGGTAACGGCGGCCATTTTGAAAATTCCAAACTCAAATTTGTTTCGTTTCCATGGTAACGGCAGCCATCTTGACGGTGGCATACCCCACTGCACTATAGAATGTTCTTGTCTACATTATGGTATAGTTCCATCAATATTGTTCAAGCCAATTCCGAGAAATAGCATGGACAAAAAAGTGTGGAAGAATAAAAATAATAACTAGATTTGCCATTGCAAGCAATAGCGGATGGCACCCTTCCCCTATTGCCAGGTGAGCGGCAGCCATTTTGAAAATTCCAAAGTCAAAGATTGCATCTACAGATGTGTATTAACATTGTTGTAACGTTTCATTAATTTTGGAGCATTTTGAAATTTTTGAAATTTTTGCTATTTCCATGGTAACGGTTACCATTTCTAAAATTCCAAAGACAGGTGCCACTTCGGGACATGCCATGTTACATATCTATAAAGTTTCATTGGGATTGATGTTATATTCTTCAAGAAAATGCATCTTTAATGTATTTTCCCATAGGGCCAATGTTAAACTTTCGCCCTGTTTCCATGACAATGGCGGCCATTTTGGAATTTTCTTATATTGTCACAACATCTAGGCATACCAAGGAACATTACCACTAAGTTTCATCCAGGTAGGTCTTATAATGAAAGATTTAAAATTTGCATTTTTTTTCACATTTGATCAGTTTCCATGGCAACGGCGGCCATTTTTTACCATTCCAATGTCTCTTGCACAACTTGACATGGCGGTTCATATTATGGTATAGTTCCATCAACATTGGTCTGACCAATTCTGAGAAATAGTATGGACAAAATGTGTGGAAGAATAAAAATAATAATAACTAGATTTGCCATTGCAAGCAATAGCGGATGGCACCCTTCCCCTATTGCCAGGTGAGCGGTAGCATTGGTAACGGCGGCCATTTTGGAAATTCCAAACTCAAAAGTCAAGTCTACATTAGCTGAGCAACATTTGTTATAAGTTTCAATAAATTTGAAGCATTTTGAAGTTTTTTGTATTTCTGCTGTTTCCATGGTAACGGCTGCCATTTTGGAAATTCCAAACTCAAAAGTCAAGTCTACATTAGCTGAGCAACATTTGTTATAAGTTTAAATAAATTTGAAGCATTTTGAAGTTTTTTGTATTTTTGCTGTTTCCATGGTAACGGCGGCCATTTTGAAAATTCCAAAGTCAAACCCCCGCTGCATTTTTTTCCCTGCATAATCATATACAATCATATACCATTTAATGTCTCTAGAATAAATTATACATTGATGTTCTAGAATGTTCTGTGAAAATTCAAAGTTTTGACCTTTTTGCATTGTTTCCATGGTAACAACAGCGATTTTGGAAATTCCAACGCCAAATTCCACATCTTCCAATGTTGCTCATTGTTACTGTGAAGTTTCATTAAGTTTGGAACATTTTGAGATTTTTGAAATTTTTGGAGTAGTTTCCATGGCAACATAGTAGTTCCAATGAGTGCCAAAATCATCCAACACCTGTATATAGTGGGCACCTACATTGTATTAAAATATAATGATTCTGAGTTAAATAGTATCCAAATAGTTCACCAAAACAAAAAACTGGATTTTTTCACCTTTGTTCTGTTTCCATGGTAACGGCAGCCATTTTTTACCATTCCAATGTCTCTTGCACAACTTCACATGGCGGTTCATAATATGGTATAGTTCCATCAACATGGGTTTGACCAATTCCGAGAAATAGCATGGACAAAATGTGTGGAAGAATAAAAATAATAATAATAAAAAGAAAAAAAAGAAACGTAGAATAACAATATGTCACCCCAACTCCGTTGAGGGTGCCATAATAATAATAACTAGATTTGCTATTGCTAGCAATAGCTGAGGATGGCACCCCGTACTGCACATTGTCACAGTAGCATCAACACTTATGAGTGTACAAAAGTCAAATGACATATCTCTATTATACATGACAGAATCAGCATTTGTTAACCCCCACCCCCCCCTTTTTTTTTCTTTTTCGTAGACTACGTTTCAGTTCTATACATAGTTTGGGAATCCTTTTAAATCTAAAATTAGACACGCGCGCGAGTAGGAAGGTGGTGTCACGTGATACTCAAGTATATTATCGTGGACTTAGCATATTAATATTCTTTTTAGAGGGGACCTTGGACAGACAACATGTGTATATATTGACGGAGCGGCGTATTAACTGTTCAATTTATTCTTCAATAGCTCGCGTATCATACAATACATGTAACTTATCGTGTACAATTTAATTACATGTTTATCGATTGATTTCAGCTAATGTGTAAATTTTAGCAGGTGTGTCATTCACGGATATGTACTTTAACGCAAGTGCAGAAATGTCAGTAATTTGTACTCTGAGTGTTTCTCGTTCTCTCGGTGGCGATTTTCTCTATAAAGCACATTAAATAAATTACATATTTTTTATTCTAGAATATTCTAGTACATGTTAGCAGTACAGCATTGCATGTGACCATATGCACATACTCCTAATTACGATTTCCGTGGAATTGTTGTTATATTTTAAAAGAAAATGCAGCTTAAATGCATTTTCCCATAGGGTCAGTGCTAAACTTTTGTCCAGTTTCCATGGCAACGGTAGAGATTTTGCAGAAGCTAAGTACTGGTGGTACCTCAGGGCACCACTGGCAACATTTGCACAAAGTTTCATTAGGCTGGCTCTTATAACAAAAGATTTAAAATTTTGAAATTTTTTCACATTTTTGCAGTTTCCATGGTAACGGCAGCCATTTTTTACCATTCTAATGTCTATTGCACATCTTAACATGGCGGTTCATATTATGGTATAGTTCCTTCAACATGGGTCTGGCCAATTACGAGAAATAGCGTGGACAAAATGTGTGGAAGAATAAAAATAATAATAACTAGATTTGCCATTGCAAGCAATAGCGGATGGCACCCTTCCCCTATTGCCAGGTGAGCGGTAGCATTGGTAACGGCGGCCATTTTGGAAATTCCAAACTCAAAAGTCAAGTCTACATTAGCTGAGCAACATTTGTTATAAGTTTCAATAAATTTGAAGCATTTTGAAGTTTTTTGTATTTTTGCTGTTTCCATGGTAACGGCGGCCATTTTGGAAATTCCAAACTCAAAAGTCAAGTCTACATTAGCTGAGCAACATTTGTTACAAGTTTCAATAAATTTGAAGCATTTTGAAGTTTTTTGTATTTTTGCTGTTTCCATGGTAACGGCGGCCATTTTTGAATATTCCAAAGTCAAACCCCCGCTGCATTTTTTTCTCTCCATAATCATATACAATCATATACCATTTAATGTCTCTAGAATAAATTATACATTGATGTTCTAGAATGTTCTGTGAAAATTCAAAGTTTTGACCTTTTTGCATTGTTTCCATGGTAACAACAGCGATTTTGGAAATTCCAACGCCAAATTCCACATCTTCCAATGTTGCTCATCGTTACTGTGAAGTTTCATTAAGTTTGGAACATTTTGAGATTTTTGAAATTTTTGGAGTAGTTTCCATGGCAACATAGTAGTTCTAATGAGTGCCAAAATCATCCAACACCTGTATATAGTGGGCACCTACATTGTATCAAAATATAATGATTCTGAGTTAAATAGTATCCAAATAGTTCACCAAAACAAAAAACTGGATTTTTTCACATTTGTTCTGTTTCCATGGTAACGGCAGCCATTTTTTACCATTCCAATGTCTCTTGCACAACTTCACATGGCGGTTCATAATATGGTATAGTTCCATCAACATGGGTTTGACCAATTCCGAGAAATAGCATGGACAAAATGTGTGGAAGAATAAAAATAATAATAATAAAAAGAAAAAAAAGAAACGTAGAATAACAATATGTCACCCCAACTCCGTTGAGGGTGCCATAAAAAGAAAAAAAAGAAACGTAGAATAACAATATGTCACCCCAACTCCGTTGAGGGTGCCATAACTAGATTTGTAATTGCTAGCAATAACGGATGGCACCCTTCCCCCATTGCCAGGTGAGCGGCAGCCATTTTGAAAATTCCAAAGTCAAATAGTGCATCTACAGATGTCTAGTAACATTTTTGCAAAGTTTCATTAAGTTTGAAGCATTTTGAAATTTTGGATAATTTTGCTGTTTCCATGGTAACGGCGGCCATTTTGAAAATTCCAAACTCAAAAGTCAAGTGTACATAAGCTAGGCAACATTTGTTATAAGTTTCCTTAAATTTGAAGCATTTTGAAGTTTTTCATATTTTTGCTGTTTCCATGGTAACGGCGGCCATTTTGAATATTCCAAAGTCAAACCCCCGCTGCAATGTTTTGCCCTCCATAAACATATACCATTTAATGTCTCTAGAATGAATTTAACATTGATGTTCTGGAATGTTCTGTGAAAATTCAAAGTTTTGACCTTTTTGCATTGTTTCCAAGGTAACAACAGATATTTTGGAAATTTCAACGCCAAATTACACATCTTCCAATGTTGCTCATCGTTACTGTGAAGTTTCCTGAAGTTTGGAGCATTTTGAGAATTTCGAAATTTTTGGTGTAGTTTCCATGGCAACATAGTAGTTCCAATGATCACCAAAATCATCCAACACCTGTATATAGTGGGCACCTACATTGTATTAAAATATAATGATTCTGAGATAAAGCATATCCAAACAGTTCACCAAAACAAAAAACTGGATTTTTTCACATTTGTTCTGTTTCCATGGAAACAGTAGCCATCTTGAACCATTCCATGCTTCCTGCAACTCTGCACCTGGGGGTCCTTACTATAGTAGAGTTCCATCAACATTAGTCCATTGGATTTCGAGAAATCACCTGGACAAAATTTGTTGCAAGAAGAAAAATAATAATAACTAGATTTGCCATTGCAAGCAATAGCGGATGGCACCCTTCCCCTATTGCCAGGTGAGCGGTAGCCATGGTTACGGCGGCCATTTTGGAAATTCCAAACTCAAAAATCAAGTCTACATTAGCTGAGCAACATTTGTTTTAAATTTCAATAAATTTGAAGCATTTTGAAGTTTTTCGTATTTTTGCTGTTTCCATGGTAACGGCGGCCATTTTGAATATTCCAAAGTCAAACCCCCGCTGCAATTGTTTCCCTCCACAATCATATACCATTTAATGTCTCTAGAACAAATTAAACATTAATGTTCTAGAATGTTCTGTGAAAATTCAAAGTTTTGACCTTTTTGCATTGTTTCCATGGTAACAACAGCGATTTTGGAAATTCCAACGCCAAATTCCACATCTTCCAATGTTGCTCATCGTTACTGTGAAGTTTCATTAAGTTTGGAACATTTTGAGATTTTTGAATTTTTTGGAGTAGTTTCCATGGCAACATAGTAGTTCCAATGAGTGCCAAAAATCATCCAACACCTGTATATAGTGGGCACCTACATTGTATTAAAATATAATGATTCTGAGTTAAATAGTATCCAAATAGTTCACCAAAACAAAAAACTGGATTTTTTCACATTTGTTCCGTTTCCATGGTAACGGCAGCCATCTTGAAAGTGCCAACCCCAAAAAGCAAATCTTCATCTGGTGGTTAACATTATGGTATAGTACCATCTTCTTGGGTCCATTCACATTAGAGTTCCAGACTGGACAAAAATGTGTGGAATAACTTCTTTCCCTCCATAATCATATACAATCATATACCATTTAATGTCTCTAGAATAAATTAAACATTGATGTTCTAGAATGTTCTGTGAAAATTCAAAGTTTTGACCTTTTTGCATTGTTTCCATGGTAACAACATCGATTTTGGAAATTCCAACGCCAAATTCCACATCTTCCAATGTTGCTCATCGTTACTGTGAAGTTTCATTAAGTTTGGAACATTTTGAGATTTTTGAATTTTTTGGAGTAGTTTCCATGGCAACATAGTAGTTCCAATGAGTGCCAAAATCATCCAACACCTGTATATAGTGGGCACCTACATTGTATTAAAATATATTGATTCTGAGTTAAAGCATATTCAAACAGTTCACCAAAACGAAAAACTGGATTTTTTCACAATTGTTCAGTTTCCATGGTAACGGCGGCCATTTTTTACCATTCCAATGTCTCTTGCACAACTTAACATGGCGGTTCATATTATGGTACAGATCCATCAACATTGGTCTGACCAATTCTGAGAAATAGTATGGACAAAATGTGTGGAAGAATAAAAATAATAATAATAATAAAAAGAAAAAAAAGAAACGAACAATAACAAGATGTCACCCCAACTCCGTTGAGGGTGCCATAATAAGAAAAAAAAGAAACGTAGAATAACAATACGTCACCCCAACTCCGTTGAGGGTGCCATAATAATAAGAAAAAAAGAAACGAACAATAACAATATGTCACCCCAACTCCGTTGAGGGTGCCATAATAACAAAGAAACGGAGGAAAAGCAATATGTCACCCGACATTGTCGATCGGGTGACATAACTAGATTTGCGATTGCAAGCAATAGCGGATGGCACCCTTCCCCTATTGCCAGGTGAGCGGTAGCCATGGTAACGGCGGCCATTTTGGAAATTCCGAACTCAAAAGTCAAGTCTACATTAGCTGAGCAACATTTGTTATAAGTTTCAATAAATTTGAAGCATTTTGAAGTTTTTTGTATTTTTGCTGTTTCCATGGTAACGGCGGCCATTTTGAATATTCCAAAGTCAAACCCCCGCTGCAATTTTTTCCCTCCACAATCATATACCCTTTAATGTCTCTAGAATAAATTAAACATTGATGTTCTAGAATGTTCCGTGAAAATTCAAAGTTTTGACCTTTTTGCATTGTTTCCATGGTAACAAGAGCGATTTTGGAAATTCCAACGCCAAATTCCACATCCTCCAATGTTGCTCATCGTCACTGTGAAGTTTCATTAAGTTTGGAACATTTTGAGATTTTTGAATTTTTTTGAGTAGTTTCCATGGCAACATAGTAGTTCCAATGAGTGCCAAAATCATCCAACACCTGTATATAGTGGGCACCTACATTGTATTAAAATATAATGATTCTGAGTTCAATCATATCCAAATAGTTCACCAAAACAAACTAGAATTGCCATTGCAAGCAATAGCGGATGTCACCCTTCCCCCAAATCGCCACTAAGCGGCAGCCATTTCAAAAACTTTTAACAGTGAATGCACATATTTGCATGGCTATGCATTTTTCTGTAAATTTTCAGTACATTTAGATCATTTTTAAAAACATGACATTTTTGCTGTTTCCATGGCAACGGCAGCCATTTTGAAATTTTCAAAGTCAAAAGTCTCATCTATACATGCCATTTTACAATAATATTAAGTTTCATTAAGTTTGGAGCATTTTGAAAATATTTGACAAATTTTCCAGTTTCCATGGCAACGGTAGCCATCTTAGAAATTCCAACTTCAAAAGTCTCATCCAGACTTGCCAGTCTACAATCATATGAAGTTTCATCAATTTTGGAGCATTTTGAAACTTTTGAAATTTTTGACATTTTGATTGGTTCCTATGGCAACAGAGACCATTCCCAAAATCTAATGGCATATACCACATTGGTACATGGGAGGGACCATACCATCAAAGTTTCGATCCATTTGACCTACCATATTAAGAAAGTTAATGCCACTTTAAGGTTTTTGGACCATTTTGACCTGTTTTGCATTGTTTCCATGGTAACGGCAGACATTTTCAAAATTACAACGCCAAATTCCACAATTTACAATGTTGCTCATCGTTACTGTGAAGTTTCATAAAATTTGGAGCATTTCCATATTTTGGAAATTTTTGGTGTAGTATCCATGGCAACATAGCAGTTCCAATGATTGCCAAAATCATCCCAAAGCAGTATATAGTGGGCACCTACATTGTATTAAAATCTAAAGATTTTAAGGTTAAGCATTCTCAAACAATTCACCTAACTCTAAAATTATATTTTTTCACCATTTTTCAGTTTCCATGGTGATGGCAGCCATTTTTTAAGTGCCAATATTAAAAAGCAACAGGAAAGTCAGTGTTCCTTGTTAAAGTGCACCATCATTCAGATTGGTTCCTTTGGCTCTGAGAAAGCGGGCGGACAAAATTAGGTGGAAGAAAAATAATAATAATAATAATACGGAAAAAGAAACAGAGGAAAAGCAATATGTCACCCGACATTGTCGATCGGGTGACATAAAAACTGGATTTTTTCACATTTATTCCGTTTCCATGGTAACGGCAGCCATCTTGAAAGTGCCAACCCCAAAAAGCAAATCTTCATCTGGTGGTTAACATTATGGTATAGTTCCATCTTCTTGGGTCCATTCATAATAGAGTTCCAGACTGGACAAAAATGTGTGGAAGAAAAATAATAATAACTAGATTTGCTATTGCTAGCAATAGCTGAGGATGGCACCCCGTACTGCACATTGTCACAGTAGCATTAATACTTATGAGTGTATAAAAGTCAAATGACATATCTATTATACATGACAGAATCAGCATTTCTTAACACCAAATCCCCCCCCCCCTCCTTTTTTTTTCTTTTCCGTAGAATACGTTTCAGTTCTATTCATAGTTTGGGAATCCTTTTAAATCTAAAATTAGACACACGCGCGAGTAGGAAGGTGGTGTCACGTGATACTGAAGTATATTATCGTGGACTTAGCATATTAATATTCTTTTTAGAGGGGACCTTGGACAGACAACATGTGTATATATTGACGGAGCGGCGTATTAAACTGTTCAATTTATTCTTCAATAGCTCGCGTATCACACAATACATGTAACTTATCGTGTACAATTTAATTACATGTTTATCGATTGATTTCAGCTAATGTGTATGTTTTAGCAGGTGTGTCATTTACGGATATGTACTTTAACGCAAGTGCAGAAATGTCAGTCATATGTACTCTGAGTGTTTCTCCTTCTCTCGGTGGCGATTTTCTCTTTAAAGCACGATTTTGTATAGAAAAGAAGCATACATATTTTTTATTCTAGCATATTCTAGTACATGTTAGCAGTACAGCATTGCATGTGACCATATGCACAGTACTCCTGATTACGATTTTCGTGGAGTTGTTGTTATATTTTTCAAGAAAATGCAGCTTAAATGAATTTTCCCATAGGATCAATGTTAAACTTTTGTCCAGTTTCCATGGCAACGGTAGAGATTTTGCAGAAGCTAAGTACTGTTGGTACCTCAGGGCACCACTGGCAACATTCACACAAAGTTTCATAAGGCTGGCTCTTATAACAAAAGATTTAAAATTTTGAAATTTTTTCACATTTTTGCCGTTTCCATGGTAACGGCAGCCATTTTTTACCAGTCTTGTGTCTCTTGCACATCTTAACATGGCAGTTCATATTATGGTATTGTTCCATCGACATGGGTCTGGCCGATTCCGAGAAATAGCATGGACAAAATGTGTGGAAGAATAAAAATAATAACTAGATTTGTAATTGCTAGCAATAACGGATGGCACCCTCGTCCCCCCATTGCCAGGCGAGCGGCAGCCATTTTGAAAATTCCAAAGTCAAAGAGTGCATCTACCTACACCTGCAAGTTATCATTTTTGCTAAATTTCATTAAGTTTGAAGCATTTTGAAATTTTGGACAATTTTGCTGTTTCCATGGTTACGGCGGCCATTTTGGAAATTCTAACTTCAAAATGCAACTCTGCACATGCCAGTTACTATTCCTATAAAGTTTCATCAAGTTTGCAGCACTTAATTTTTTTTTGAAATTTTGAACATTTGTGCTGCAACCATGGTTACAGTAGATAATTCCAAAATTCTAAAAGCAGACATCTCATTGCCACATGTCATGTTATATATCAATAGAGTTTCATTTACTTTGGTTCACTACTCTCTGAGAAAATGCTGATTTTATGCATTTTTCCATAGGGTCAATGCAAAACTTGGCCCCAGTTTCCATGACAACGGCGGCCATTTTGAACTATCCATATATTGTCCCCCGCTGCAATTTATTCCAACCATAATCATATATACCATTTAATGTCTCTAGAGTAAATTTAACATTGATGTTCTGGAATGTTCTGTGAAAAATTAAAGTTTTGACCTTTTTGCATTGTTTCCATGGTAACTACAGATATTTTGGAAATTCCAACGCCAAATGCCACATCTTCCAATGTTGCTCATCGTTACTGTGAAGTTTCATAAAGTTTGGAGCATTTTGATATTTTTGAAATTTTTGGTGTAGTTTCCATGGCAACATAGTAGGTCCAATGAGTGCCAAAATCATCCAACACCTGTATATAGTGGGCACCTACATTGTATTAAAATATGGTGATTCTGAGTGTAAGCATGTTCAAACAGTTCACCAAAACCAAAAACTAGATTTTTTCACATTTGTTCTGTTTCCATTGAAACGGTAGCCATCTTGAACCATTCCATGCTTACTGCAACTCTGCACGTGGGGGTCCTTATTATAGTAGAGTTCCATCAACATTGGTCCATTGGATTTCAAGAAATCCCCTGGACAAAATTTGTTGCAAGAAGAAAAATAAGAAAAACTAGAATTGCCATTGCAAGCAATAGCGGATGTCACCCTTCCCCTATTGCCACTAACCGGCAGCCATTTCAAAATGGTTGAACAGTGAATGCACATATATTTATGGCAATACATCTTTCTGTAAATTTTCAGTACATTCAGAGCATTTTAAAAAAATTTACATTTCTGCTGTTTCCATGGCAACGGCAGCCATTTTGAAAATTTCAAAGTCAAAAGTATCATCTGTACTTGGCAGTTAACAATAATATCAAGTTTCATTAAGTTCAAAGCATTTTGAGAAATTTTGACTTTTTTTGCAGTTTCCATGGCAACGGTGGCCATTTTGGAAATTCCAAAGTCAAAAGTCTCATCCAGACTTGCCAGTCAACTATCATATTAAGTTTCATCAATTTTGGAGCATTTTGAAATTTTTGAAACATTTGATCCTGTATCCATGGTAACAGAGTAGTTCCAATGATTGTCATAATCATTCAAAACCTGTATATAGTGGACAACTATATTGTATAAAAATTTGATGATTTTAAGTTCAAGCATACCAAAGTTATTCACCAAACCCGGAAGTTTTTGGAGCATTTTGACCTTTTTGCATTGTTTCCATGGAAACAGCAGACATTTTGGAAATTCCAACGCCAATTTCCACATCTACCAAAGTTGCTCATCGTTATGCTAGAATTTCAAAAAATTTGGAGCATTTTCATATTTTTGAAATTTTTGGTGTAGTATCCATGGCAACATAGTAGTTCCAATGATTGCCAAAATCATCCCAAACCAGTATATGGGTGGCACCTTCATTGTATTAAAATATGATGATTCTGAGTTTAAGCATCTCCAAATTATTCCAAAAAAACAAAAAGTGGAATTTTTCACAATTGTTCCGTTTCCATGGAAACGGCAGCCATCTTTTATGGTCTTAGACCCTACTGCAACCCGCAATTTTGTGTTCCCTATTATACTTAACTATCATTAAGATTGGTTCCATTGGCTACGAGAAAAGTGGCGGACAAAATAGTTGGAAGAATAATAATAATAACAAAGAAACAGAGGAAAAGCAATATGTCACCCGACATTGTCGATCGGGTGACATAACTAGCAATAACGGATGGCACCCTTCCCCCATTGCCAGGTGAGCGGCAGCCATTTTGAAAAATTCAAAGTCAAAGATAACATAAACAAATGCCTATTAACATTTTTGTAAAGTTTCGTCAATTTTGAAGCATTTTGAAATTTTTGACATTTTTGCTGTTTCCATGGTTACGGCGGCCATTTTGAAAATTCCAACTTCAAAAGTCAACTCTGCTTATGCCAGTGACCATTCCTGGAAAGTTTCATCCAGTTTGCAGCATTTTTATTTTTTTTGAAAATTTTGACCATTTTGCATTGTTTCCATGGTAACAACAGATATTTTGGAAATTCTAACTCCAAATGCCAAATCTTCTAATGTTGCTCATCGTTACTGTGAAGTTTCATGAAGTTTTGAGCATTTTGATATTTTTGAAATTTTTGGTGTAGTTTCCATGGCAACATAGTAGTTCCAATGAGTGCCAAAATCACCCAACACCTGTATATAGTGGGCACCTCCATTGTGTTAAAATATAATGATTCTGAGTTAAAGCATATCCAAACAGTTCACCAAAAACAAAAACTGGTTTTTTTCACGTTTGTTTCGTTTCCATGGTAACGGCAGCCATCTTGAACCATTCCATGCTTCCTGCAACTCTGCACATGGGGGTCCTTAATATAGTAAAGTTCTATCAACTTTGGTACTTTAGATTTGGAGAAATCGCCTGGACAAAATGTGTTGCAAGAAAAATAATAATAACTAGAATTGCTATTGCAAGCAATAGCGGATGTCACCCTCCCCCCCATTGCCACTAAGCGGCAGCCATTTCAAAAACTTTTAACAGTGAATGCACATATTTGCATGGCTATACATTTTTCTGTAAATTTTCAGTACATTTAGATCATTTTTAAAAATATGACATTTTTGCCGTTTCCATGGTAACGGCAGCCATTTTGAAAGTTTCAAAGTCAGGAGTCTCATCTATACATGCCAGTTTACAATATTATTAAGTTCATTAAGTTTGGAGCATTTTGAAAATATTTGACATTTTTCCAGTTTCCATGGCAACGGTAGCCATTTTGGAAATTCCAACTTCAAAAGTTTCATGCAGACTTGACAGTCAACAATCATAGTAAGTTTCATTACTTTTTGAGCATTTTGAAATTTTTGAAATTTGACATTTTGGCTGGTTTCTATGGTTACACAGACCATTCCAAATTTCTAATGGCAGATACCACATTGGTACATGGGAGGGAACATACCATCAGAGTTTCAATAGATTTGACCTACCCTTTTAAGAAAGTAAATGCCATTTTTAGGTGTTTTTGGACCATTTTGACCAATGTGCATTGTTTCCATGGAAACGGCAGACATTTTGGAAATTCCAACGCCAAATTCCACATCTACCAATGTTGCTCATCGTTACTGTGAAGTTTCATTAAATTTGGAGCATTTCCATATTTTGGTAATTTTTGGTGTAGTATCCATGGCAACATAGCAGTTCCAATGATTGCCAAAATCATCCCAAAACCAGTGTATAGTGGGCACCTACATTGTATCAAAATCTAAAGATTTTAAGGTTAAGCATTCTCAAACAATTCACCTAACTCCAAAATTATATTTTTTCACCATTTTTCTGTTTCCATGGTGATGGCAGCCATTTTTTAGTTCCAAAGTCAAAAAGTCTAAAGGAAATTCAGGGTTCCTTGTTATAGTGCACCATCATTCAGATTGGTTCCATTAGCTCTGAGAAAGCGGGCGGACAAAATTAGGTGGAAGAAAAATAATAATAATAATAATAATACGGAAAAAGAAACAGAGGAAAAGCAATATGTCACCCGACATTGTCGATCGGGTGACATAATAATAATAATAATAGTGAAAAAGAAACAGAGGAATAGCAATATGTCACCCGACATTGTCGATCGGGTGACATAATAATAGGGAAAAAGAAACAGAGGAAAAGCAATATGTCACCCGACATTGTCGATCGGGTGACATAACTAGAATTGCCATTGCAAGCAATAGCGGATGTCACCCTTCCCCCAATTGCCCCTAAGCGGCAGACATTTCAAAATTGTTGAAAAGTGAATGCACATATATGCATGGCAATACATCTTTCTGTAAATTTTCAGTACATTCAGAGCATTTTGAATAATTTCAAATTCTGCTGTTTCCATGGCAACGGCTGCCATTTTGAAAATTTCAAAGTCAAAAGTCTCATCTCTACCTACCAGTTAACAATAATATCAAGTTTCATTAAGTTTGGAGGATTTTGAAAATATTTGACATTTCTGCAGTTTCCATGGCAACAGTGGCCATTTTGGAAATTCCAACTCCAAAAGTCTAATCCAGACTTGCCAGTCAACAATCGTATTAAGTTTCATCAATTTTGAAGCATTTTGAAATTTTTGAAATATTTGATCCTGTATCCATGGTAACATAGTAGTTCCAATGATTGTCAAAATCATACAAAACCTGTATATAGTGGACAACTATATTGCATGAAGATTTGATGATTTTAAGTTTTAGCATACCAAAGTTATTTACCAAACCCGGACATTTTTGGAGCATTTTGACATTTTTGCATTGTTTCCATGGAAACGGCAAACATTTTGGAAATTCCAACGCCAAATTCCACATCTACCAAAGTTGCTCATCGTTATGTTACAGTTTCCAAAAAATTGGAGCATTTTCATATTTTTGACATTTTTGGTGTAGTTTCCATGGCAACATAGTAGTTCCAATGATTGCCAAAATCTTCCAAATGCAGTATATGGCCGCCACCTACATTGTATTAAAATATAATGATTCTGAGTTTAAGCATCTCTAAAATATTCACCAAAACCAAAAACTGGAATTTTTCACAATTGTTCCGTTTCCATGGTAACGGCAGCCATTTTTTATGCTTTTGAGACCTACTGCAACCCGAAATTTTTTGTTCCTCATTATAGTCAACTATCATTTAGATTGGTTCCATCGTCTCCGAGAAAAGTGGCGGACAAAATAGTTGGAAGAATAATAATAATAACAAAGAAACAGAGGAAAAGCAATATGTCACCCGACATTGTCGATCGGGTGACATAATAATAAGAAAAAAAAGAAACGTAGAATAACAATACGTCACCCCAACTCCGTTGAGGGTGCCATAATAAAAAGAAAAAAAAGAAACGTAGAATAACAATATGTCACCCCAACTCCGTTGAGGGTGCCATAATGATACGCAAAGCGAATTAAAGGTGTTTTCTTTCATGAATTTAACGGAGAAGATACGTGTATTGGTTGATTGATGGTTTGTGATCATGATTGATCAATCAATCAATTGATCGATCGTTTGATTGATTGATTGATTGATTGATTGATTGATCGAATGATTGACAGTTTGTAAAAATAGCGATGGGACGTTTATTTCGGATTCTGCACTTGATTGATATCAACACTTGATTGATTGATCGATCTCTAATCATGATTTGATCATGATTTGATCACTCTGATCATGATTTGATCGTTTGATTGATTTATTAATCGAATGATTGACAGTTTGTAAAAATAGCGACGGGACGTTTATTTCGGATTCTGCACTTGATTGATTACTTGTTTGATATCAACACTTGATTGATTGATTGATCGATCGATCAATCGATCTCTAATCATGATTTAATCAATGTGATCATGATTTGGTCACTCTGATCATGATTTGGTTGATTGATCAATACTTTCTGTAGCCGAAAATGACATATTTTGCATGGGTTTTTTCATTGTCTATATGTTTCGTGTTGTTCAGTGACAAATATCTCACGCACAATTTTACATGTAGTATTGAGAACAACTCTTACATCCGAAAAAAAAAAGAATTGCGACTGAGTTATTATAACACTAGATTTGCTATTGCTAGCAATAGCTGAGGATGGCACCCCGTACTGCACATTGTCACAGTAGCATTAATACTTATGAGTGTATAAAAGTCAAATGACATATCTATTATACATGACAGAATCAGCATTTCTTAACACCAAATCCCCCCCCCTCCTTTTTTTTTCTTTTCCGTAGAATACGTTTCAGTTCTATTCATAGTTTGGGAATCCTTTTAAATCTAAAATTAGACACACGCGCGAGTAGGAAGGTGGTGTCACGTGATACTGAAGTATATTATCGTGGACTTAGCATATTAATATTCTTTTTAGAGGGGACCTTGGACAGACAACATGTGTATATATTGACGGAGCGGCGTATTAAACTGTTCAATTTATTCTTCAATAGCTCGCGTATCACACAATACATGTAACTTATCGTGTACAATTTAATTACATGTTTATCGATTGATTTCAGCTAATGTGTATGTTTTAGCAGGTGTGTCATTTACGGATATGTACTTTAACGCAAGTGCAGAAATGTCAGTCATATGTACTCTGAGTGTTTCTCCTTCTCTCGGTGGCGATTTTCTCTTTAAAGCACGATTTTGTATAGAAAAGAAGCATACATATTTTTTATTCTAGCATATTCTAGTACATGTTAGCAGTACAGCATTGCATGTGACCATATGCACAGTACTCCTGATTACGATTTTCGTGGAGTTGTTGTTATATTTTTCAAGAAAATGCAGCTTAAATGAATTTTCCCATAGGATCAATGTTAAACTTTTGTCCAGTTTCCATGGCAACGGTAGAGATTTTGCAGAAGCTAAGTACTGTTGGTACCTCAGGGCACCACTGGCAACATTCACACAAAGTTTCATAAGGCTGGCTCTTATAACAAAAGATTTAAAATTTTGAAATTTTTTCACATTTTTGCCGTTTCCATGGTAACGGCAGCCATTTTTTACCAGTCTTGTGTCTCTTGCACATCTTAACATGGCAGTTCATATTATGGTATTGTTCCATCGACATGGGTCTGGCCGATTCCGAGAAATAGCATGGACAAAATGTGTGGAAGAATAAAAATAATAATAAAAAGAAAAAAAAAGAAACGTAGAATAACAATATGTCACCCCAACTCCGTTGAGGGTGCCATAACTAGAATTGCCATTGCAAGCAATAGCGGATGTCACCCTGGTTCCCCAATTGCCACTAAACGACAACCATTTCGAAATGTTTCATCAGTAAATGTAGATAAATCCATAACAAAAGATCTTTCTTTCAGTTTTCATAGCTTTATGTACGTTTTTCTGTTGTTAACAATTGTGCCGTTTCCATGGCAACGGCGGCCATTTTGGAAATTCCGAACTCAAAAGTCAAGTCTACATTAGCTAGGCAACATTTGTTTTAAGTTTCATTAAATTTGAAGCATTTTGGAGTTTTTCATACTTTTGCTGTTTCCATGGTAACGGCTGCCATTTTGAAAATTCCAAAGTCTAACTTCTTCTGCAAATTGATCTCTCCATAATTATATACCATCATATACCATTTAATGTCTCTAGAATGAATTTAACACTTATGTTCTGGAATGTTCTATGAAAATTTCACCCCCTCAAATTATGTCAAGAGACCCCCCAGTTGAAAAAAAATGTACCATGTTGCAGTGTGCATGAGTCTCTTAATATCATAGAAGTTTCATATCAATTGGAACACATTTCTATTTTTCATATTTTTGCTGTTTCCATGGCAATGGCAGCCATTTTTTTAATTCCAAGGTAAGGTGCAAAACTGCACATGGTGATTAACATTATGGTATAGTTCCATCAACATTGGTCCATTCAATTCTGAGAACTAAGCCGGACAAAAAGTGTGGAATAAAAATAATAAGAAAAAAAGAATCGTACAATAACAATATGTCACCCGACCTCCGTCAGGGTGACATAAAAATAAAAAAAACAAAAAGAAACGTAGAATAACAATATGTCACCCAAACTCCGTTTAGGGTGCCATAACTAGAATTGCCATTGCAAGCAATAGCGGATGTCACCCTGGTCCACCAATTGCCACTAAACAGCAGCCATGGTAACGGCAGCCATTTTGGAAATTCCAAAGTTGAATGCGGCATCTAAATTTACAAGTTAACATTTATGTAACGTTTCATACATTTTTTAAGAATTTTCAAAATTTTGCTATTTTTGAACAGTTTCTATGGCAACATTTGAAAATGCCAGTCTTACTGCTTCTTCATATTGTACTCCCCATAATATTATACCATCATATTACATTTAAGGGTTATAGAATTAATTTAACCCTAATGTTCTGGAATGTTCCATGAAATTTTTCATATTTTTGCTGTTTCCATGGCAATGGCAGCCATGTTTTTAATTCCAAAGTCAGGTGCACAACTAGATATGGTGATCAACATTATGTTATAGTTCCATCAGCATTGGTCCATTCAGTTCCGAGAACTAAGCTGGACAAAAAGTGTGGAATAAGAATAATAACTAGAATTGCTATTGCAAGCAATAGCGGATGTCACCCTTCCCCCCATTGCCACTAAGCGGCAGCCATTTCAAAAACTTTTAACAGTGAATGCACAGATTTGCATGGCTATACATTTTTCTTTATATTTTCAGTACATTTAGATTATTTTTAAAAACATGACATTTTTGCTGTTTCCATGGCAACGGCAGCCATTTTGAAATTTTCAAAGTCCAAAGTCTCATCTATACATGCCAGTTTAAAATAATATTAAGTTTCATTAAGTTTGGAGCATTTCGAAAATATTTAACATTTTTCCAGTTTCCATGGCAACGGTAGCCATTTTTGAAATTCCAACTTCAAAAGTCTCATGCAGACTTGACAGTCAACAATCCTTTTAAGTTTCATCAATTTTAGAGCATTTTGAAACTTTTGAAATTTTTGACATTTTAATTTGTTCCTATGGCAACAGAGACCATTCCCAAAAGTTAATGGCATATACCACATTGGTACATGGGAGGGAACATACCATCAAAGTTTCGATCAATTTGACCTACCATTTTAAGGAAGTAAATGCCACTTTAAGGTTTTTGAACCATTTTGACCTGTTTTGCATTGTTTCCATGGTAACGGCAGACATTTTTGAAATTCTAATGCCAAATTCCACATCTACCAATGTTGCTCATCGTTACTGTAAAGATTCGTTAAATTTGGAGCATTCTGATATTTTTGAAATTTTTGGTGTAGTTTCCATGGCAACATAGTAGTTCCAATGATTGAAAAAATCCTCCAAAACCAGTATATAGTGGGCACCTACATTGTATCAAAATACAATGATTCTGAGTTTAAGCATATCCAAATAATTCATTAAAACCAAAAACTGGATTTTTTCACAATTGTTCTGTTTCCATGGTAACGGCAGCCATTTTTTAGTTCCAAAGTTGCACTGCAACTCGAAAGTCAGGGTTCCTTGTTATAGTGAACTATCATTTAAATTGGTTTCTTTGATTCCGAGAAAGCGGTCGGACAAAATTAGGTGGAAGAAAAATAATAATAATACGGAAAAAGAAACAGAGGAATAGCAATATGTCACCCGACATTGTCGATCGGGTGACATAAAAAAGAATCGAACAATAACAATATGTCACCCGACCTCCGTCAGGGTGACATAATAAGAAAAAAAAGAAACGTAGAATAACAATATGTCACCCCAACTCCGTTGAGGGTGCCATAACTAGATTTGTAATTGCTAGCAATAACGGATGGCACCCTCGTCCCCCCATTGCCAGGCGAGTGGCAGCCATTTTGGAAATTCCAAAGTCAAAGAGTGCATCTACACTTGCTAATTATCATTTTTGCAAAATTTCATTAAGTTTGGAGCATTTTGAAATTGTGGACAATTTTGCTGTTTCCATGGTTACGGCGGCCATTTTGGAAATTCCAACTTCAAAATGCAACTCCGCACATGCCAGTCACTATTCCTGTAAAGTTTCATCCAGTTTGCAGTACTTAATTTTTTTTGGAAATTTTGAACATTTGTGCTGCAACCATGGTTACAGTAGATAATTCCAAAATTCTAAAAGCAGACATCTCATTGCCACATGTCATGTTATATATCAGTACAGTTTCATTTACTTTGGTCCTCACTCTCGGAGAAAATGCTGATTTTATGCATTTTTCCATAGGGTCAATGCAAAACTAGGCCCCAGTTTCCATGACAGCGGCGGCCATTGTGAACTATCCAAATATTGTCTTGACACCTTGGCATACTGGAGAACATTTTCATAAAGTTTCATCCAGTTGGATCTTATAACGAAAGAGTTCGAATTTTTGATATTTTAGCTGTTTCCATGGTAACGGCAGCCATTTTGAAAATTCCAAAGTCAAACTGGAAATCAGCACATGCCAGTTAACATTCCTGTGGAGTTTCTTCCAGTTTGGAACACTTTGATTTTTTTCGCATTTGTGCTGTTTCCATGGAAACGGCGGCCATCTTTTACCATTCCATACCAAGGTGCACAACTTTACATGGGGGTCCTCCTTATAGTAAAGTTCCATCAACATTGGTCCATTGGATTCCGAGAAACACGACGGACAAAATGTGTGGAAGAAGAAAAAGAAAAATAAGACTAGATTTGTAATTGCTAGCAATAACGGATGGCACCCTTGTCCCCCCATTGCCAGGCGAGCGGCAGCCATTTTGAAAATTCCAAAGTCAAAGAGTGCATCTACACATGCAAGTCATCATTTTTGTAAAATTTCATTAAGTTTGGAGCATTTTGAAATTTTGGACAATTTTGCTGTTTCCATGGTTACGGCGGCCATTTTGGAAATTCCAACTTCAAAATGCAACTCCGCACATGTCAGCCACTATTTCTGTGAAGTTTCATCCAGTTTGCAACACTTTATTTTTTTTGGAAATTTTGAACATTTGTGCTGCAACCATGGTTACAGTAGATAATTCCAAAATTCTAAAAGCAGACATCTCATTGCCACATGTCATGTTATATATCAATACAGTTTCATTTACTTTGCTGCACTATTCTCTGAGAAAATGCTGATTGTATGCATTTTTCCATAGGGTCAATGCAAAACTTGGCCCTAGTTTCCATGACAACGGCGGCCATTTTGAACTATCAAAATATTGTTTTGACATCTTGGCATACTGGGTCACATTTTCATAAAGTTTCATCCAGCTGGATGTTATAATGAAAGAGTTAGAATTTTTGATATTTGAGCTGTTTCCATGGTAACGGAAGCCGTTTTGGAAATTCGAAAGTCAAACTGCAAATCATCTCATGCCAGTTACCATTCCTGTGGAGTTTCTTCCAGTTTGGAACACTTTGAATATTTTCGGATTTTTGCAGTTTCCATGGAAACGGCAGCCATCTTGGCCATTCCAAAGTCAGGTGCACAACTTCATATGCTGACAAAAAGTGTTGAAGAAGAATAATAAAAATAAGGAAAAAAAGAAACGTACAATAACAATACGTCACCCCAACTCCGTTGAGGGTGCCATAACTAGATTTGCCATTGCAAGCAATAGCGGATGGCACCCTTCCCCTATTGATAGCCGAGCGGCAACAATCTAGAAGATTCCAAAGTCAAAGAGTGCATTTACACATTCAAATGATCATTTTTGTAAAGTTTCATTAAGATGGGAGCATTTTAATATTTTGGATATTTTAGCTGTTTCCATGGTTACGGCGGCCATTTTGAAAATTCAAACTTTAAAATTCACATCTTCCAATGTTGCTAATCATTACTGTGAAGTTTTATTAAGTTTGGAGCACTTTGATATTTTGAACGATTTTTCTGTTTCCATGGTAACGGCGGCCATTTAAAAAATTCCAACTTCAAAAGTCAAATCTGTTTATGCCATTGACCATTTATGTCAAGTTTCATCCAGTTTGCAGCATTTTTATTTTTTTTTGAAATTTTTGACCTTTTTGCATTGTTTCCATGGTAACGATAGCTATTTTGGAAATTCCAACTCCAAATGCCACATCTTCTAATGTTGCTCATCGTTTTTGTGAAGTTTCAGATAGTTTGGAGCATTTTGAGATTTTTGAAATTTTTGGTGTTGTTTCCATGGCAACATAGTAGTTCCAATGAGTGCCAAAATTATCCAACATTTGTATATAGTGGGCACCTACATTGTATCAAAATATAATGATTCTGAGTTAAAGCATATCCAAACAGTTCACCAAAACCAAAAACTGGAATTTTTCACATTTGTTCTGTTTCCATGGAAACGGTGGCCATCTTAGACCATTCCATAGCAAGATGCACAACTTCATATGGGGGTCCTCATTATAGTAGAGTTCCATCAACATTGGCCCATTTGATTCCGAGAACTAGCGTGGACAAAATGTGTGGAAGAAGATTAATAAAAATAATAAGAAAAAAAAAAAGAAACGTAAAATAACAGTATGTCACCCCAACTCCGTTGAGGGTGCCATAAAAAAAAAGAAACGTAGAATAACAATATGTCACCCCAACTCCGTTGAGGGTGCCATAACTAGATTTGCCATTGCAAGCAATAGCGGATGGCACCCTTCCCCTATTGCCAGGCGAGCGGCAGCCAGTTTAGAAAATTGTTGTACAGTGATCGCACATATATGCATGGCAATACATGTTTCTGAAAATTTTCAGTACATTCAGAGCATTTTAAAAATTTTCACATTTCCGCTGTTTCCATGGCAACGGCAGCCATTTTGAAAATTTCAAAGTCAAAAGTCTCATCTTTACTTGCCAGTTAACAATAATATCAAGTTTCATCAATTTTGGAGCATTTTGAAATTTTTGAAATATTTGATCATGTATCCATGGTAACATAGTAGTTCCAATGATTGTCAAAATCATTCAAAACCTGTATATAGTGGACAACTACATTGTATAAAAATTTGATGATTTTATATTCAAGCATGCCAAAATTATTAACCAAACCCTGAAGTTTTTAGAGCATTTTGACCTTTTTGCATTGTTTCCATGGTAACAGCAGACATTTTGGAAATTCCAACGTCAAATTCTACATCTACCAAATTGGAAACAATTCATTGAATGTTGCTCATCGTTACCATGAAGTTTCAAAAAATTTGGAGCATTTTCATATTTTGGAAATTTTTGGTGCAGTTTCCATGGAAACATAGTAGTTCCAATGATTGCCAAAATCATCCAAAACCTATATATGGCTGGCACTTGCATTGTATTAAAATATAAGGATTCTGCGTTTAAGCATCTCCAAATTATTCACCAAAAACCAAAAAGTGGATTTTTTTACAGTTGTTACGTTTCCATGGTAACGGCGGACATCTTGAAAGTGCCAACCCCAAAAAGCAAATCTTCACATGGTGGTTAACATTATGGTATAGTTCCAACGTCTTTGGTCCATTTATATTAGAGTTCCAGAGTGGACAAAAAAGTGTGAAAGAAAAATAATAATAACTAGATTTGCGATTGCAAGCAATAGCGGATGGCACCCTTCCCCTATTGCCAGATGAGCGTTAGCCATGGTAACGGCGGCCATTTTGGAAATTCCAAAATCAAAAGTCAAGTCTACATTAGCTGAGCAACATTTGTTATAAGTTTCAATAAATTTGAAGCATTTTGAAGTTTTTTTGTATTTTTGCTGTTTCCATGGTAACGGCGGCCATTTTGAATATTCCAAAGTCAAACCCCCGCTGCAATATTTTCCCTCCACAATCATATACCATTTAATGTCTCTAGAATAAATTAAACATTAATGTTCTGGAATGTTCTGTGAAAATTCAAAGTTTTGACCTTTTTGCATTGTTTCCATGGTAACAACAGCGATTTTGGAAATTCCAACGCCAAATTCCACATCTTCCAATGTTGCTCATCGTAACTGAGAAGTTTCATTAAGTTTGGAACATTTTGAGATTTTTGAATTTTTTGGAGTAGTTTCCATGGCAACATAGTAGTTCCAATGAGTGCCAAAATCATCCAACACCTGTATATAGTGGGCACCTACATTGTATTAAAATATAATGATTCTGAGTTATATAGTTTCCAAATAATTCACGAAAACAAAAAACTGGATTTTTTCACATTTGTTCCGTTTCCATGGTAACGGCAGCCATCTTGAAAGTGCCAACCCCAAAAAGCAAATCTTCATCTGGTGGTTAACATTATGGTATAGTTCCATCTTCTTGAGTCCATTCACATGAGAGTTCCAGACTGGACAAAAATGTGTGGAAGAAAAATAATAATAAAAATAAAAAAAACAAAAAGAAACGTAGAATAACAATATGTCACCCAAACTCCGTTTAAGGTGCCATAACTAGATTTGCGATTGCAAGCAATAGCGGATGGCACCCTTCCCCTATTGCCAGGTGAGCGGTAGCCATGGTAACGGCGGCCATTTTGGAAATTCCAAACTCAAAAGTCAAGTCTACATTAGCTGAGCAACATTTGTTATAAGTTTCAATAAATTTGAACCATTTTGAAATTTTGTGTATTTTTGCTGTTTCCATGGTAACGGCAGCCATTTTGAATATTCCAAAGTCAAACCCCCACTGAAATTTTTTCCCTCCACAATCATATACCATTTAATTTTTTCTAGAATAAATTCAACATTGATGTTCTAGAATGTTCTGTGAAAATTCAAAGTTTTGACCTTTTTGCATTGTTTCCATGGTAACAACAGCGATTTTGGAAATTCCAACGCCAAATTCCACATCTTCCAATGTTGCTCATCGTTACTATGAAGTTTCATAAAGTTTGGAACATTTTGAGATTTTTGAATTTTTTGGAGTAGTTTCCATGGCAACATAGTAGTTCCAATGAGTGCCAAAATCATCCAACACCTGTATATAGTGGGCACCTACATTGTATTAAAATATAATGGTTCTGAGTTAAATAGTATCCAAATAGTTCACCAAAACAAAAAACTGGATTTTTTCACATTTGTTTCGTTTCCATGGTAACGGCAGCCATCTTGAAAGTGCCAACCCCAAAAAGCAAATCTTCATCTGGTGGTTAACATTATGGTATAGTACCATCTTCTTGGGTCCATTCACATTAGAGTTCCAGACTGGACAAAAATGTGTGGAAGAAAAATAATAATAACTAGATTTGTAATTGCTAGCAATAACGGATGGCACCCTTCTCCCATTGCCAGGTGAGCGGCAGCCATTTTGAATATTTCAAAGTCAAAGAGCACTTTTACAAATGTTTATTAACATTGTTGTAAAATTTCATGTCGTTTGGAGCATTTTGAAATTTTGGAAAATTTTGCTGTTTCCATGGTAACAGTTACCATTTCCAAAATTCCAAAGACAGGTGCCACATTGGTACATGCCATGTTACATATCTATTAAGTTTCATTGGGATTGATGCTATATTCTTCAAGAAAATGTAGGTTTTATGTGTTTTCCCATAGGGTCAATGTTAAACTATCGCCCTGTTTCCATGACAATGGCGGCCATTTTGGAACTTCTTGATATTGCATGCACATCTAGGCATATCAAGTGACACTTCCACAAAATTTCATCCACTTGGGTCTTATAATGAAGAATTTAGAATTTTGAAAATTTTTCACATTTTTGCAGTTTCCATGGAAACGGCAGCCATCTTGAACCATTCCATGGTGACTGCAACTCTTCACCTAAGGGTCCTCAATATAATAGAGTTCCATCAACTTTGGTCCTTTGGATTTCGAGAAATCTCCTGGACAAAATGTGTGGAAGAAAAATAATAAAAACTAGATTTGCCATTGCAAGCAATAGCGGATGGCACCCTTCCCCTATTGCCAGGTGAGCGGTAGCATTGGTAACGGCGGCCATTTTGGAAATTCCAAACTCAAAAGTCAAGTCTACATTAGCTGAGCAACATTTGTTATAAGTTTCAATAAATTTGAAGCATTTTGAAGTTTTTTGTATTTCTGCTGTTTCCATGGTAACGGCTGCCATTTTGGAAATTCCAAACTCAAAAGTCAAGTCTACATTAGCTGAGCAACATTTGTTATAAGTTTAAATAAATTTGAAGCATTTTGAAGTTTTTTGTATTTTTGCTGTTTCCATGGTAACGGCGGCCATTTTGAAAATTCCAAAGTCAAACCCCCGCTGCATTTTTTTCCCTGCATAATCATATACAATCATATACCATTTAATGTCTCTAGAATAAATTATACATTGATGTTCTAGAATGTTCTGTGAAAATTCAAAGTTTTGACCTTTTTGCATTGTTTCCATGGTAACAACAGCGATTTTGGAAATTCCAACGCCAAATTCCACATCTTCCAATGTTGCTCATTGTTACTGTGAAGTTTCATTAAGTTTGGAACATTTTGAGATTTTTGAAATTTTTGGAGTAGTTTCCATGGCAACATAGTAGTTCCAATGAGTGCCAAAATCATCCAACACCTGTATATAGTGGGCACCTACATTGTATTAAAATATAATGATTCTGAGTTAAATAGTATCCAAATAGTTCACCAAAACAAAAAACTGGATTTTTTCACCTTTGTTCTGTTTCCATGGTAACGGCAGCCATTTTTTACCATTCCAATGTCTCTTGCACAACTTCACATGGCGGTTCATAATATGGTATAGTTCCATCAACATGGGTTTGACCAATTCCGAGAAATAGCATGGACAAAATGTGTGGAAGAATAAAAATAATAATAATAAAAAGAAAAAAAAGAAACGTAGAATAACAATATGTCACCCCAACTCCGTTGAGGGTGCCATAATAATAAGAAAAAAAAGAAACGTAGAATAACAATACGTCACCCCAACTCCGTTGAGGGTGCCATAAAAACTAGAATTGCCATTGCAAGCAATAGCGGATGTCACCCTTCCCCCAATTGCCACTAAGTTGCAGCCATTTCAGAATCGTTTAACAGTGAATGCACATATATGCATGGCAATACATCTTTTTGTAAATTTTCAGTACATTCACAGCATTTAAAAAATTTCACATTTCTGCCGTTTCCATGGCAACGACAGCCATTTTGAAAATTTCAAAGTCAAAAGCCTCATCATTACTTGTCAGTTAACAATAATATCAAGTTTTATTAAGTTCAAAGCATTTTGAGAATTTTTGACTTTTTTGCAGTTTCCATGGCAACAGTGGCCATTTTTGAAATTCCAAAGTCAAAAGTCTCATCCAGACTTGGCAGTCAACAATAATATTAAGTTTCATCAATTTTGGAGCATTTTGAAATTTTTGAAATATTTGATCCTGTATCCATGGTAACAGAGTAGTTCCAATGATTGTCATAATCATTCAAAACCTGTATATAGTGGACAACTATGTTGTATAAAAATTTGAAGATTTTAAGTTCAAGCATACCAAAGTTATTCACCAAACCCGGAAGTTTTTGGAGCATTTTGACCTTTTGGCATTGTTTCCATGGAAACGGCAGACATTTTGGAAATTCCAACGCCAAATTCCACATCTACCAAAGTTGCTCATCGTTATGCTAGAATTTCGAAAAATTTGGAGCATTTTCATTTTTTGGAAATTTTGGTGTAGTATCCATGGCAACATAGCAGTTCCAATGATTGCCAAAATCATCCCAAAGCAGTATATAGTGGGCACCTACATTGTATTAAAATCTAAAGATTTTAAGGTTAAGCATTCTCAAACAATTCACCTAACTCCAAAATTATATTTTTTCACTATTTTTCCGTTTCCATGGTGATAACAGCCATTTTTTTAGTGCCAATATTGAAAAGCAACAGGAAAGTCAGGGTTCCTTGTTATAGTTCACCATCATTCAGATTGGTTCCTTTGGCTTTGAGAAAGCGAGCGGACAAAATTAGGTGGAAGAAAAATAATAATAACTAGATTTGCCATTGCAAGCAATAGCGGATGGCACCCTTCCCCCATTGCCAGGCGAGCGGCAGCATTTTCGAAAATTGTAAAGTCAAAGAATGCATCTACACATGCAAATTATCATTTTTGTAAAGTTTCGTTGAGTTTAGAGCATTTTAATATTTTTGAAATTTTTGCTGTTTCCATGGTTACGGCGGCCATTTTGAAAATTCCAACCTCAAAAGTCAACTCTGCTTATGCTAGTGACCATTTCTGTAAAGTTTCATCCAGTTTGCAGCATTTTCATTTTTTTGAAATTTTTTGCATTGTTTCCATGGTAACAAAAGCCATTTTGGAAATTCCAACTCCAAAAGCTTCATCTGCCAATGTTGCTCATTGTTACTGTGAAGTTTCATTAAGTTTGGAGCATTTTGATATTTTTGAAAATTTTGGTGTTGTTTCAAATTATCATTTTTGTAAAGTTTCGTTGAGTTTGGAGCATTTTTATATTTTTGAAACTTTTGCTGTTTCCATGGTTACGGCGTCCATTTTGAAAATTCCAACTTCAAAAGTCAACCCTGCTTATGCGAGTGACCATTTCTGTAAAGTTTCATCCAGTTTGCAGTATTTTCATTTTTTTGAAATTTTTTGCATTGTTTCCATGGTAACAAAAGCCATTTTGGAAATTCCAACTCCAAAAGCTTCATCTGCCAATGTTGCTCATTGTTACTGTGAAGTTTCATTAGGTTTGGAGCATTTTGATATTTTTGAAAATTTTGGTGTTGTTTCCATGGCAACATAGTAGTTCCAATGAGTACCAAAATCATCCAACACCTGTATACAGTGGGCACCTACATTGTATTAAAATATAATGATTCTGAGTTAAAGCATATCTAAGCAGTTCACCAAAACAAAAAACTGGATTTTTTCCTATTTGTTCCGTTTCCATGGTAACGGCAGCCATCTTGAAAGTGCCAACCCCAAAAAGCAAATCTTCATATGGTGGTTAACATTATGGTATAGTTCCATCTTCTTGGGTCCATTCACATTAGAGTTCCAGACTGGACAAAAATGTGTGGAAGAAAAATAATAAAAACTAGAATTGCCATTGCAAGCAATAGCGGATGTCACCCTTCCCCCTATTGCCACTAAGCGGCAGCCATTTCAAAATTGTTTAACAGTGAATGCACATATATGCATGGCAATACATCTTTCTGTAAATTTTCAGTATATTGAGAGCATTCTAACAAATTTCACAATTCTGCTGTTTCCATGGCAACGGCAGCCATTTTGAAAATTTTGAAGTCAAAAGTCACATCTTTACTTGCCAGTTAACAATAATCTCAAGTTTCATTAAGTTCAAAGCATTTAGAGAATTTTTGACTTTTTTGCAGTTTCCATGGCAACGGTGGCCATTTTGGAAATTCCAAAGTCAAAAGTCTCATCCAGACTTGCCAGTCAACAATCATATTAAGTTTCATCCATTTTGGAGCATTTTGAAATTTTTGAAATATTTGGTCCTGTATCCATGGTAACAGAAGAGTTCCAATGATTGTCAAAATCATTGAAAAGCTGTATATAGTGGACAACTATATTGTGTAAAAATTTGATGATTTCAAGTTCAAGCATACCAAAATTATTCACCAAACCCTGAGGTTTTTAGAGCATTTTGACACTTATGCACTGTTTCCATGGTAACGGCAGACATTTTGGAAATTCCAACGCCAAATTACGCATCTACCAAAGTTGCTCATCGTTACTATGAAGTTTCAAATAATTTGGAGCATTTTGATATTTTGAAATTTTTGGTGTAGTTACCATGGCAACATAGTAGTTCCAATGATTGCCAAAAATCATCCAAAACCAGTATATGGCCGGCACCTACATTGTATCAAAATATAATGATTCTGAGTTTAAGCATGTACAAATAATTCACCAAAACCAAAAAGTGGAATTTTTCACAATTGTTCCGTTTCCATGGAAACGGCAGCCATTTTTAATGGTCTTAGACCCTACTGCAACCCGAAATTTTTTGTTCCTCCTTATAGTGAACTATCATTAAGATTGGTTCCATTTTACTCCAAAAAAGCTGTCGGACAAAAAAAGGTGGAAGAATAATAATAATAACAAAGAAACATAAGAAAAGCAATATGTCACCCGACATTGTCGATCGGGTGACATAATAAAAAAAACAAAAAGAAACGTAGAATAACAATATGTCACCCCAACTCCGTTGAGGGTGCCATAATAAAAAGAAAAAAAAGAAACGAACAATAACAATATGTCACCCCAACTCCGTTGAGGGTGCCATAAAAATAAAAAAAACTAGATTTGTAATTGCTAGCAATAACGGATGGCACCCTCGTTCCCCCCATTGCCAGGCGAGCGGCAGCCATTTTGGAAATTCCAAAGTCAAAGAGTGCATCTACACCTGCAAGTTATCGTTTTTGCAAAATTTCATTAAGTTTGGAGCATTTTGAAATGTTGGACAATTTTGCTGTTTCCATGGTTACGGCGGCCATTTTGGAAATTCCAACTTCAAAATGCAACTCCGCACATGTCAGTCACTTTTCCTGTAAAGTTTCATCCAGTTTGCAGCACTTAAATTTTTTTGGAAATTTTGAACATTTGTGCTGCAACCATGGTTACAGTAGATAATTCTAAAATTCTAAAAGCAGACATCTCATTGCCACATGTCATGTTATATATCAATACAGTTTCATTTACTTTTGTGCACTACTCTCTGAGAAAATGCTGATTTTATGCATTTTTCCATAGGGTCAATGCAAAACTTGGCCCCAGTTTCCATGACAACGGCGGCCATTTTGAACTATCCATATATTGTCTTGACATCTTGGCATACTGGAAAACATTTTCATAAAGTTTCATCCAGTTGGATCTTATAACGAAAGAGTTAGAATTTTTGATATTTTAGCTGTTTCCATGGTTACGGCAGCCATATTGAAAATTCCAAAGTCAAACTGGAAATCAGCACATGCCAGTTAACATTCCTGTGGAGTTTCTTCCAGTTTGGACCACTTTGATTTTTTTCGCATTTGTGCTGTTTCTATGGTAACGGCGGCCATCTTGAAAGTGCCAACCCTAAAAAGCAAATCTTCACATGGTGCTTCACATTATGATATAGTTCCATCAACTTGGGTCCATTCAATTCTGAGATCCAGAGTGGACAAAAAAGTGTGGAAGAAAAATAAAAATAAAAAAAAGAAAAAGAAACGTAGAATAACAATACGTCACCCCAACTCCGTTGAGGGTGCCATAACTAGAATTGCCATTGCAAGCAATAGCGGATGTCACCCTGGTCCGCCAATTGACACTAAGTGGCAGCCATTTCGATTTTGTTTTAACATTTAATAACATATTTACTTCACAATACATCATTCTGCGAATTTTTAGGAAGTTCAAAGCATTTTGAAAATTTTAACATTTGTACTGTTTCCATGACAATAGCGACCATTTTGGAAATTCCGAAGATGGATGGCAGATCATCACATGCCAAAGAACATTTCCACAAAGTTTCAGTCAATTTGAGAGACTTTCCGATTTTTCACATTCTTTCTGTTTCCATGACAACGGCAGCCATCTTGGAAATGCCAACCCCCGATTGCACATCTGCACATGGGGGTTAACATTATGGTGAAGGTCCATCATCGTTGGTCCATGCAATTCCGAGAAATAGTCTGGACAAAAAAGTGTGGAATAATAAAGAAAAGAAAAAGAATCGTACAACTAGATTTGCCATTGCAAGCAATAGCGGATGGCACCCTTTCCCCATTGCCAGGCCAGCGGCAGCCATTTAGAAAATTTTTGCTGTTTCCATGGCAACGGCGGCCATTTTGAAAATTCGAAACTCAAAAGTTAAGTCTACATAAGCTAGGCAACATTTGTTATAAGTTTCAATAAATTTAAAGCATTTTGAAGTTTTTCATAATTTTGCTGTTCCCATGGTAACGGCTGCCATTTTGAATATTTCAAAATCAAACCCTCGCTGCATTTTTTTCCCTCCATAATCATATATACCATCATATACCATTTAATGTCTCTAGAATAAATTTAACATTGATGTTCTGGAATGTTCTGTGAAAATTCAAAGTTTTGACCTTTTTGCATTGTTTCCATGGTAACAACAGCGATTTTGGAAATTCCAACGCCAAATTCCACATCTTCCAATGTTGCTCATCGTTACTGTGAAGTTTCATTAAGTTTGGAACATTTTGAGATTTTTGAATTTTTTGGAGTAGTTTCCATGGCAACATAGTAGTTCCAATGAGTGCCAAAAATCATCCAACACCTGTATATAGTGGGCACCTACATTGTATTAAAATATAATGATTCTGAGTTAAATAGTATCCAAATAGTTCACCAAAACAAAAAACTGGATTTTTTCACATTTGTTCCGTTTCCATGGTAACGGCAGCCATCTTGAAAGTGCCAACCCCAAAAAGCAAATCTTCATCTGGTGGTTAACATTATGGTATAGTACCATCTTCTTGGGTCCATTCACATTAGAGTTCCAGACTGGACAAAAATGTGTGGAAGAAAAATAATAATAACTAGATTTGCCATTGCAAGCAATAGCGGATGGCACCCTTTCCCCATTGCCAGGCCAGCGGCAGCCATTTAGAAATTTTTTGCTGTTTCCATGGCAACGGCGGCCATTTTGAAAATTCCAAACTCAAAAGTTAAGTCTACATAAGCTAGGCAAAATTTGTTATAAGTTTCATTAAATTTAAAGCATTTTGAAGTTTTTCATAATTTTGCTGTTCCCATGGTAACGGCGGCCATTTTGAATATTCCAAAGTCAAACCCCCGCTGCATTTTTTTCCCTCCATAATCATATATACCATCATATAACATTTAATGTCTCTAGAATAAATTTAACATTGATGTTCTGGAATGTTCTGTGAAAATTCAAAGTTTTGACCTTTTTGCATTGTTTTCATGGTAACAACAGATATTTTGGAAATTCCAACGCCAAATTCCACATCTTCCAATGTTGCTCATCGTTACTGTGAAGTTTCATGAAGTTTGGAGCATTTTGATATTTTTGAAATTTTTGATATAGTCTCCATGGCAACATAGTAGTTCCAATGAGTGCCAAAATCATCCAACACCTGTATATGGCCGGCACCTACATTGTATCAAAATATAATGGTTCTGAGTTTAAGCATATCAAAACAGTTCACCAAAACAAAAAACAGGATTTTTTCACATTTGTTTCGTTTCCATGGAAACGGCAGCCATCTTGATGGTGCCATACCCCACTGCACTATAGAATGTGGTGGTCTACATTATGGTATAGTTCCATCAATATTGTTCAAGCCAACTCCGAGAAATAGAATGGACAAAAAAGTGTGGAAGAATAAAAATAATAATATGAAAAAAAGAAACGAACAATAACAATATGTCACCCCAACTCCGTTGAGGGTGCCATAAAAATAAAAACAAAAAGAAACGTAGAATAACAATATGTCACCCAAACTCCGTTTAGGGTGCCATAACTAGATTTGTAATTGCTAGCAATAACGGATGGCACCCTTCCCCCATTGCCAGGGTAACGGCAACCATTTTGAAAATTCCTCAGTCAAAGAGTGTATCTACACTTGCAAACTAACATTTTTTTTAAAGTTTCAAAAATTTTTGGAGCTTTTTGAAATTTTTGAAATTTTTGCAGTTTCCATGGTAACGGCGGCCATTTTGAAAATTCCGAAGTCAAACTGTAAATCAGCACATGCCAGTTAACATTCCTGTGAAGTTTCTTCCACTTTGGAACACTTTGATTTTTTTCACATTTTTGCTGTTTCCATGGTAACGGTGGCCATCTTGACCATTCCAAAGTCAGAGGGACAACTTCGCATGGTGGTCAACATTATACCATAGTTCCATCGACTTTAGTCCATTCTATTCCGAGAACTGCTCCGGACAAAAATAGTGGAAGAAAAATAATAATAACTAGATTTGTAATTGCTAGCAATAACGGATGGCACCCTCGTCCCCCATTGCCAGGCGAGCGGCAGCCATTTTGGATATTCCAAAGTCAAAGAGTGCATCTACACCTGCAAGTTATCATTTTTTGCAAAATTTCAGTAAGTTTGGAGCATTTGGAAATTTTGGACAATTTTGCTGTTTCCATGGTTACGGCGGCCATTTTGAATATTCCAAAGTCAATCCCCCGCTGCAATTTTTTCCCTCCATAATCATATATACCATCAAATACCATTTAATGTCTGTAGAATAAATTTAACATTGATGTTCTGGAATGTTCTGTGAAAATTCAAAGTTTTGACCTTTTTGCATTGTTTCCATGGTAATAACAGATATTTTGGAAATTCCAACGCCAAATTCCTCATCTTCCAATGTTGCTCATCGTTACTGTGAAGTTTCATGACGTTTGGAGCATTTTGATATTTTTGAAATTTTTGGTGTAATTTCCATGGCAACATAGTAGTTCCAATGAGTGTCAAAATCATCCAATACCTGTATATAGTGGGCACCTACATTGTATTAAAATATAATGTTTCTGAGTTAAAGCATATCCAAACAGTCCACCAAAACAAAAAACTGTATTTTTTCACATTTGTTCTGTTTCCATGGAAACGGCAGCCATCTTGAAACATTCCATGCTTCCTGCAACTCTGCACATGGGGGTCCTTATTATAGTTGAGTTCCATCAACTTTGGTCTTTTTGATTTCGAGAAATCGCCTGGACAAAAAGTGTTGCAAGAAAAATAATAATAATAAGAAAAAAAAGAAACGTAGAATAACAATACGTCACCCCAACTCCGTTGAGGGTGCCATAACTAGATTTGTAATTGCTAGCAATAACGGATGGCACCCTCGTCCCCCCATTGCCAGGCGAGCGGCAGCCATTTTGGAAATTCCAAAGTCAAAGAGTGCATCTACACTTGCAATTTATCATTTTTGCAAAATTTCGTTGAGTTTGGAGCATTTTGAAATTTTGGACAATTTTGCTGTTTCCATGGTTACGGCGGCCATTTTGGAAATTCCAACTTCAAAATGCAACTCCGCACATGCCAGTCACTATTCTTGTAAAGTTTCATCCAGTTTGCAGTACTTGATTTTTTTTGGAAATTTTGAACATTTGTGCTGCAACCATGGTTACAGTAGATAATTCCAAAATTCTAAAAGCGTACATCTCATTGCCACATGTCATGTTATATATCAATGCAGTTTCATTTACTTTGGTGCACTACTCTCTGAGAAAATGCTGATTTTATGCATTTTTCCATAGGGTCAATGCAAAACTTGGCCCCTGTTTCCATGACAACGGCGGCCATTTTGAACTATCCAAATATTGTCTTGACACCTTGGCATACTGGAGAACATTTTCATAAAGTTTCATCCAGTTGGATCTTATAACAAAAGAGTTCGAATTTTTGATATTTTAGCTGTTTCCATGGTAACGGCAGCCATTTTGAAAATTCCAAAGTCAAACTCGAAATCAGCACATGCCAGTTAACATTCCTGTGGAGTTTCTTTCAGTTTGGAACACTTTGATTTTTTTCTCATTTGTGCTGTTTCCATGGAAACGGTGGCCATCTTTTACCATTCAATAGCAAGGTGCACAACTTCAAATGGGGTTCCTCATTATAGTTCAGTTCCATAAACATTGGTCCGTTCAATTCTGAGAACTCGCGCGGACAAAATGTGTGGAAGAAAAATAAAAATAATAAGAAAAAAAAGAAACGATGAATAACAATATGTCACCCCAACTCCGTTGAGGGTGCCATAACTAGATTTGTAATTGCTAGCAATAACGGATGGCACCCTTCCCCCATTGCCAGGGTAACGGCAGCCATTTTGAAAATTCCTCAGTCAAAGAGTGCATCAACACTTGCAAATTAACATTTTTTAAAGTTTCATAAATTTTGGAGCATTTTGAAATTTTTGACATTTTTGCAGTTTCCATGGTAACGGCGGCCATTTTGAAAATTCCGAAGTCAAATTGTAAATCAGAACATGCCAGTTACCATTCCTGTGAAGTTTCTTCCACTTTGGAACACTTTGATTTTTTTCGCATTTTTGCTGTTTCCATGGTAACGGTGGCCATCTTGACCATTCCAAAGTCAGAGGGACAACTTCGCATGGTGGTCAACATTATACCATAGTTCCATCAACTTTGGTCCATTCTATTCTAAGAACTGCTCCGGACAAAAATAGTGGAAGAAAAATAATAATAAAAAAAAGAAACGTAGAATAACAATATGTCACCCCAACTCCGTTGAGGGTGCCATAACTAGATTTGTAATTGCTAGCAATAACGGATGGCACCCTTCCCCCATTGCCAGGGTAATGACAGCCATTTTGAAAATTCCACAGTCAAAGATTGCATCTGCACTTGCAAATTAACATTTTTTTAAAGTTTCATAAATTTTGGAGCTTTTTGAAATTTTTGAAATTTTTGCAGTTTCCATGGTAACGGCGGCCATTTTGAAAATTCCGAAGTCAGACTGTTAATCAGCACATGCCAGTTACCATTCCTGTGAAGTTTTTTACACTTTGGAACACTTCGATGTTTTTCGCATTTTTGCTGTTTCCATGGTAACGGTGGCCATCTTGACCATTCCAAAGTCAGAGGGACAACTTCACATGGTGTTCAACAATATACCATAGTTCCATCAACTTTGGTCCATTCTATTCTGAGAACTGCTCCGGACAAAAATAGTGGAAGAAAAATAATAATAAAAAAAAGAAACGTAGAATAACAATATGTCACCCCAACTCCGTTGAGGGTGCCATAACTAGATTTGCCATTGCAAGCAATAGCGGATGGCACCCTTCCCCCATTGCCAGGCGAGCGGCAGCCATTTTGAAATTTCCCAAGTCAAAGAGTGAATTTACACATGCAAATTATCATTTTTGTTAAGTTTCATAAAGTTTGGAGCATTTTGAAATTTTTGAAATTTTTTCTGTTTCCATGGTAACGGCGGCCATTTTGGAAATTCCAACTTCAAAATCCAACTCTGGCCATGTCAGGTACCGTTTCTGTAAAGTTTCATCCAGTTTGCAGCATTTTGATTATTTTGAAATTTTGGACATTTTTGCTGTTTCCATGGCAATGGCAGGTATTTTGAAAATTCCAAGAACTGTTGGTACCTCAGGGCACCACTGCCAACATTTACATAAACTTTCAAGAGGTTGCCTCTTATAACGAAAGATTTAGAATTTGGATTTTTTTTTACATTTTTGCAGTTTCCATGGTAACGGCGGCCATTTTTTACCATTCCAATGTCTCTTGCACAACTTCACAGCGCGGTTCATATTATGGTATAGTTCTAACAACATGGGTCTGGCCAATTCCGAGAAATAGTATGGACAAAATGTGTGGAAGAATAAAAATAATAACTAGAATTGCCATTGCAAGCAATAGCGGATGTCACCCTGGTCCACCAAGTGCCACTAAGCGGCAGCCATTTCGAAATGTTAACATTAAATTAACTAATTTACTTTACAATGCATCAGTTTGCAAATTTTTAGAAAGTTTAAAGCATTTTTTAAATTTTGTTGTTTTTACTTTTTCGATGGCAACGGCGGCCATCTTGAAAATTCCAAAGTCATACTTCTCCTTCATATTGTACTCCCCATAATATTTTACAATCATATAACATTTAATAGCTGTACAACACTAATGTTCTGGAATGTTCCATCACATTTTCTCATTTTGATGTTTTTGCCTTGTTTCCATGGTAACGGCAGCCATTTTGGAAATTCCAAAGTTGAATGCCACATCTAGATTTGCCAGGCAACATTTCTGTAAAAGTTTTATATATTTTTAAAGAATTTTCAAATTTTTGATATTTTTGATCAGTTTCTATGGCAACATGGTAGTTCCAATGAATCTCAAAATCATCCACAGCATGTATATAGAGGACAGCTACATTGTGTAAAAATATGATGATTAAATGTTTTGTCATAGTCAAATTATTCACCAAAAACTAAAACTTCATTTTTTCACTCTTTTTCTGTTTCCATGGTAACAGCAGACATCCTGGAAGTGCCAATCTCGACTGCACTTCGGACAATGGTTATTAACATTCTGGTATAGTTCCATTACAATTGGTCCATACGTTTTCAAGAAATAGTCTGGACAAAAAAGTGTGGAATAATAATAATAAAAAAAAGAATCGTACAATAACAATATGTCACCCGACCTCCGTCAGGGTGACATAACTAGATTTGCGATTGCAAGCAATAGCGGATGGCACCCTTCCCCTATTGCCAGGTGAGCGGCTGCCATTTTGAAAGTTCCGATGTCAAAGACCGCATTTACAGATGTCTATTCACATTGTTGTAAAGTTTCATCAATTTTGGAGCATTCTGAAATTTTTGAAATATCCATGGTAACGGCGGCCATTTTGGAAATTCCAAACGCAAAAGTCAACTCTACATTAGCTAAGCAACATTTGTTATAAGTTTCAATAAATTTGAAGCATTTTGAAGTTTTTCGTATTTTTGCTGTTTCCATGGTAAAGGCGGCCATTTTGAAAATTTTAAAGTCAACCTGCTGCTGCAATTTGTTCTCACCATAATCATATATATCATCATATACCATTTAATGTCTCTAGAATAAATTTAACATTGATGTTCTGGAATGATCTGTGAAAATTCAAAGTTTTGACCTTTTTGCATTGTTTTCATGGTAACAACAGATATTTTGGAAATTCCAACGCCAAATTCCACATCTTCCAATGTTGCTCATCGTTACTGTGAAGTTTCATTAAGTTTGGAACATTTTGAGATTTTAAAAATTTTTGGAGTAGTTTCCATGGCAACATAGTAGGTCCAATGAGTGCCAAAATCATCCAACACCTGTATATAGTGGGCACCTACATTGTATTAAAATATGATGATTCTGAATGTAAGCATATTCAAACAGTTCACCAAAACAAAAAACAGAAATTTTTCACATTTGTTTCGTTTCCATGGTAACGGCAGCCATCTTTTACCATTCCAATGTCTCTTGCACAACTTCACAAGGCGGTTCATATTATGGTATAGTTCCATCAACATGGGTCTGACCAATCCCGAGAAATAGCATGGACAAAATGTGTGGAAGAATAAAAACAAAAATAAGAAAAACTAGATTTGCGATTGCAAGCAATAGCGGATGGCACCCTTCCCCTATTGCCAGGTGAGCGGTAGCCATGGTAACGGCGGCCATTTTGGAAATTCCAAACTCAAAAGTCACGTCTACATTAGCTGTGCAACATTTGTTATAAGTTTCAATAAATTTTAAGCATTTTGAAGTTTTTCGTATTTTTGCTGTTTCCATGGTAACGGCGGCCATTTTGAATATTCTAAAGTCAAACCCCCCGCTGCATTTTTTCCCTCCATAATCATATACAATCATATACCATTTAATGTCTTTAGAATAAATTTAACATTGATGTTCTAGAATGTTCTGTGAAAATTCTAAGTTTTGACCTTTTTGCATTGTTTCCATGGTAACAACAGCGATTTTGGAAATTCCAACGCCAAATTCCACATCTTCCAATGTTGCTCATCGTTACTGTGAAGTTTCATAAAGTTTGGAACATTTTGAGATTTTTGAATTTTTTGGAGTAGTTTCCATGGCAACATAGTAGTTCCAATGAGTGCCAAAATCACCCAACACCTGTATATAGTGGGCACCTACATTGTATTAAAATATAATGGTTCTGAGTTCAATCATATCCCAATAGTTCACCTAAACAAAAACCTGGATTTTTTCCACATTTGTTTCGTTTCCATGGCAACGGCAGCCATCTTGATGATGCCATACCCCGTTTGCACAATTTCATATAGTGGACTACATTATGGCATAGATTCATCAATATTGTTCAAGCCAATTCCGAGAAATAGCATGGACAAAAAAGTGTGGAAGAATAAATATAATAAGAAAAAAAGAAACGAACAATAACAATATGTCACCCCAACTCCGTTGAGGGTGCCATAAAAAGAACGGAACAATAACAATATGTCACCCGAACTCCGTTGAGGGTGCCATAAAAAAAGAAACGTAGAATAACAATATGTCACCCAAACTCCGTTTAGGGTGCCATAATAATAAGAAACGATACAAAAACAATAAGTCGCCAAAAACTCCGTTTTGGTGACTTAATAAGAAAAAAAAGAAACGTAGAATAACAATATGTCACCCCAACTCCGTTGAGGGTGCCATAATAAAAAGAAAAAAAAGAAACGTAGAATAACAATATGTCACCCCAACTCCGTTGAGGGTGCCATAACAAAGAAACATAAGAAAAGCAATATGTCACCCGACATTGTCGATCGGGTGACATAATAAGAAAAAAAAGAAACGTAGAATAACAATACGTCACCCCAACTCCGTTGAGGGTGCCATAATAATAAAAAAAAAGAAACGGAGGAAAAGCAATATGTCACCCGACATTGTCGATCGGGTGAAATAACTAGAATTGCCATTGCAAGCAATAGCGGATGTCACCCTTCCCACTAAGCGGCAGCCATTTCAAACTTGTTTAACAGTAAATGCTCAAATATGCATGGCTATTCATTTTTTTGTAAATTTTCAGTAGATTCAGAGCATTTTAAAGTATATCACGTTTATACCGTTTCCATAGCAACAGCAGCCATTTTGAAAATTTCAAAGTCAAAAGTCTCATCTTTACTTGTCAGTTACCAATAATATCAAATTTCATTAAGTTAAAACCATTTTGAGAATTTTTGACATTTTTGCAGTTTCCATGGCAACCATGGCAATTTTGGAAATTCCAACTTCAAAAGTCATATGTAGACTTGACAGTCAACAATCATATCAAGTTTCATCAATTTTGAAGAATTGTGAAATTTTTGCTCCTGTATCCATGGTAACATAGTAGTTCCAATGATTGTCAAAATCATTCAAAACCTGTATATAATGGACAACTATATTGCATAAAAATTTGATGATTTTAAGTTCAAGCATACCAAAGTTATTCATCAAACCCGGAAGTTTTTGGAGCATTTTGACGTTTTTGCATTGTTTCCATGGAAACGGCAGACATTTTGGAAATTCCAAAGCGTAATTCCACATCTACCGAAGTTGCTGATCGTTATGATTAAGTTTCAAAAAAATTGGAGCATTTTCATATTTTTGAAATTTTTGGTGTAGTTTCCATGGCAACATAGTAGTTCCCAGCATATGGGTGGCACCTTTATTGTATTTAAATATAATGATTCTGAGTTTAAGCATCTTCAGATTATTCACAAAAACCAAAAACTGGAATTTTTCACAATTGTTCCGTTTCCATGGTAACGGCAGCCATTTTTAATGGTCTTAAGACCTACTGCAACCCGAAATTTTGTGTTCCTCATTATAGTCAACTATCATTAAGATTGGTTCCATTGTCTCCAAGAAAACTGCCGGACAAAAATCATTGGAAGAATAATAATAATAGTAAAGAAACAGAGGAAAAGCAATATGTCACCCGACATTGTCGATCGGGTGACATAAAAATTAAAAACCAATTGTTCAAAGAACAATTGAAGGTCTTTCAACCAATAAGGATCTATTTTGATATGAAAATATTAAGATTCAGTTGAAAATGTCAGTTGCTATGGCTTTATGATATGAAAATATGAATTTCGAGCAAAGGTCAAAATCTAGAACGTCCAATTAACCTATGACTTTGACTCCAATTTCAAGGTCATAAACCAAGGATCCCAAATCAAAAGACCCTAGGTCATTTGTATGTATGGTTCATGAGTAATATCACTTTACCCATAATTCTAAATATAAGAGGGGCGAAAACTCCCGTTTATTGTCTACGCACCCTTCCAATCAAAAATTTTAAGTTACGACATGTCGCAACTAACAATTTAGTAAAAAGAATTTGTCGAAATCTTATAAAGTTAATGAGAATAAGTGAAAATAAGCCAAAATCAAAATTTAGAATTTGGCCTTGACCTTTGACCTTGACCTAATTTTCATTTTTTTTGGACCAAGGTTCTTAAATCAAATGACCCTAGGTCTCTATCACTTATAGTTTACCAGTTAGAAATGCATATCACTGATATCATATATAAAAGGGGGGATAACTCTCATATGGAGTCTCCGGATAGCTTCGGTTGAAATGAAACAGAACATCCTAAGGATGTAACGAGCAATTTGGAAAAAAAAATTTGTCGGTTTCTTATACGGTTGCGAAGGAGTAGTGGCCACAAGAAAAACAGTGTTCGGGGATATAACTCTTACAAGGTAAAGTTTTTTGTTACGCGGTGTCAGTTTCAGAAGCGTATTAACTGTTCGATATCATTTACCTTATATCTAAGCGATATCTTGTGAAACAAAAAAACAGCGTAGGATAAAAAAGTTGGCGGAAGAAAAAAAAATAAAATTAAAAACCAATTGTTCAAAGAACAATTGAAGGTCTTTCAACCAATAAGGATCTATTTTGATATGAAAATATTAAGATTCAGTTGAAAATGTCAGTTGCTATGGCTTTATGATATGAAAATATGAATTTCGAGGAAAGGTCAAAATCTAGAACGTCCAATTAACCTATGACCTTGACCCCAATTTCAAGGTCATAAACCAAGGATCCCAAATCAAAAGACCCTAGGTCAGTAGTATGTATGGTTCATGAGTAATATCACTTTACGCATAATTCTAAATATAAGAGGGGCGGAAACTCCCATTTGTTGTCTACGCACCCTTGCAACCAAAATTTATAAGTTACAACATGTCGCAACTAACAATTTAGTAAAAATAATTTGTCGATATCTTATAAGGTTAATGAAAATAAGTGAAAATAAGCCAAAATCAAAATTTAGAATTTGACCTTGACCTTTGACCTTGACCTACTTTTCATTTTTTTGGACCAAGGATCTTAAATCAAAAGACCCTAGGTCTCTATCACTTATGGTTTACCAGTCAGAAATGCTAATCACTTATATCATATATAAAAGGGGGGATAACTCTCATATGGAGTCTCCGGATAGCTTCGGTCCAAATGAAACAGAACATCCTGAGGATATAACGAGGAATTTGGAAAAATAAATTTGTCGGTTTCTTATACGGTTGCGAAGTAGTAGTGGCCACAAGAAAAACAGTGTTTGGGGAGATTACTCTTACAAGGTAAAGGTTTTTGTTACGCGGTGTCAGTTTCAGAAGCGCATTAACTGTTCGATATCATATACCAAATATCTAAGCGACATCTTGTGAAACAAAAAAACAGCGAAGGAAAAAAAAGTTAGCGGAAGAAAAAAAAAAAAAAAAATATTAATAATAATAATTAAAAACCAATTGTTCAAAGAACAATTGAAGGTCTTTCAACCAATAAGGATCTATTTAGATATGAAAATATTAAAATTCAGTTGAAAATGTCAGTTCCTATGGCTTAATGATGTATAAATATGAATTTTAAGCAAAGGTCAAAATCTAGAACGTCCAATTTACCTATGACCTTGACCTCAATTTCAAGGTCATAGACTAAACATCTCAAATAAAAAGACACTAGTTCCTTAATATGTATGGTTCATGAGTAAAATCACTTTACGCATAATTCTTAATATAAGAGGGGCGAAAACTCCCTTTTATTGTTTACGCACCCTAGCAACCAAAATTTATAAGTTACGACATGTCGCAACTAACAATTTAGTAAAAAGAAATTGTCGATATCTTATAAGGTTAATAAAAAAAGGTGAAAATAAGCCAAAATCAAAATTAAGAATTTGACCTTGACCTTTGACCTTGACCTAATTTTCATTTTTTTGGACCAAGGATCTTAAATCAAAAGACCCTAGGTCTCTATCACTTATAGTTTACCAGTTAGAAATACATATCACTGATATCATATATAAAAGGGGGGATAACTCTCATATGGAGTCTCCGGATAGCTTCCGTTGAAATGAAACAGAACATCCTAAGGATATAACGAGCAATTTGGAAAAATAAATTTGTCGGTTTCTTATACGGTTGCGAAGAAGTAGTGGCCACAAGAAAAACAGTGTTTGGGGAGATAACTCTTACAAGGTAAAGGTTTTTGTTACGCAGTGTCAGTTTCAGAAGCGCATTAACTGTTCGATATCATATACCAAATATCTAAGCGACATCTTGTGAAACAAAAAAACAGCGAAGGAAAAAAAAGTTGGCGGAAGAAAAAAAAGAGAAATAATAATAATAATAATAATAATTAAAAACCAATTGTTCAAAGAACAATTGAAGGTCTTTCAACCAATAAGGATCTATTTAGATATGAAAATATTAAAATTCAGTTGAAAATGTCAGTTCGTATGGCTTAATGATGTATAAATATGAATTTTAAGCAAAGGTCAAAATCTAGAACGTCCAATTAACCTATGACCTTGACCTCAATTTCAAGGTCATAGACTAAACATCTCAAATAAAAAGACACTAGTGCCTTAATATGTATGGTTCATGAGTAAAATCCCTTTACGCATAATTCTTAATATAAGAGGGGCGAAAACTCCCTTTTATTGTTTACGCACCCTCGCAACCAAAATTTATAAGTTACGACATGTCGCAACTAACAATTTAGTAAAAAAAAATTGTCGATATCTTATAAGGTTAATGAAAAAAGGTGAAAAGAAGCCAAAATCAAAATTAAGAATTTGACCTTGACCTTTGACCTTGACCTAATTTTCATTTTTTTGGACCAAGGATCTTAAATCAAAAGACCCTAGGTCTCTATCACTTATAGTTTACCAGTTAGAAATGCATATCACTGATATCATATATAAAAGGGGGGATAACTCTCATATGGAGTCTCCGGATAGCTTCCGTTGAAATGAAACAGAACATCCTAAGGATATAACGAGCAATTTGGAAAAATAAATTTGTCGGTTTTTTATACGGTTGCAAAGCCTTAGAGGACACAAGAAAAACAGTGTTCGGGGAGATAACTCTTACAAGGTGAAATTTTTTGTTATGCGGTGTCAGTTTCAGAAGCGTATTAACTGTTCAATATCATATACCATATATCTAAGCGACATCTTGTGAAACAAAAAAACAGCGAAGGAAAAAAAAGTTGGCGGAAGAAAAAAAAAAAAAAAAAAAATAATAATAATAATAATAATAATCAGAACGAATTCAATAGGTCTTTCAACAGAAAGGTTGAAAGACCTAATAATAATAATAATCAGAACAAATACAATAGGTCTTTCAACAGAAAGGTTGAAAGACCTAATTAAAAACCAATTGTTCAAAGAACAATTGCAGGTCTTTCAACCAATAAGGATCTATTTAGATATGAAAATATTAAAATTCAGTTGAAAATGTCAGTTCCTATGGCTTAATGATGTATAACTATGAATTTTAAGCAAAGGTCAAAATCTAGAACGTCCAATTAACCTATGACCTTGACCTCAATTTCAAGGTCATAGACTAAACATCTCAAATAAAAAGACACTAGTTCCTTAATATGTATGGTTCATGAGTAAAATCACTTTACGCATAATTCTAAAAATAAGAGGGGCGAAAACTCCCTTTTTTGGTTTACGCACCCTTGCAACCAAAATTTATAAGTTACGACATGTCGCAACTAACAATTAATTAAAAAAAAAATGTCGATATCTTATAAGGTTAATGAAAAAAGGTGAAAATAAGCCAAAATCAAAATTTAGAATTTGACCTTGACCTTTGACCTTGACCTAATTTTCATTTTTTTGGACCAAGGATCTTAAATCAAAAGACCCTAGGTCTCTATCACTTATAGTTTACCAGTTAGAAATGCACATCACTGATATCATATATAAAAGGGGGGATTACTCTCATATGGAGTCTCCGGATAGCTTCGGTTGAAATGAAACAGAACATCCTAAGCATATAACGAGCAATTTGGAAAAATAAATTTGTCGGTTTCTTATACGGTTGCGAAGGAGTAGTGGCCACAAGAAAAACAGTGTTCGGGGAGATAACTCTTACAAGGTACAGTTTTTTGTTACGCGGTGTCAGTTTCAGAAGCGTATTAACTGGTCGATATCATTTATCTTATATCTAAGCGATATCTTGTGAAACGAAAAAACAGCGAAGGAAAAAAAAGTTGGCGGAAGAAAAAAAAAAAAAATAATAATAATCAGAACAAACCCTATAGGTCTTTCAACTGAAAAGTTGAAAGACCTAATAATCAGAACAAACCCTATAGGTCTTTCACCTGAAAGGTTGAAAGACCTAATAATAATAATAATCAGAACAAACCCTATAGGTCTTTCACCTGAAAGGTTGAAAGACCTAATAATAATAATCAGAACAAATACAATAGGTCTTTCAACAGAAAGGTTGAAAGACCTAATTAAAAACCAATTGTTCAAAGAACAATTGAAGGTCTTTCAACCAATAAGTATCTATTTAGATATGAAAATATTAAAATTCAGTTGAAAATGTCAGTTCCTATGGCTTAATGATGTATAAATATGAATTTTAAGCAAAGGTCAAAATCTAGAACGTCCAATTAACCTATGACCTTGACCTCATATTCAAGGTCATAGACTAAACATCTCAAATAAAAAGACACTAGTTCCTTAGTATGTATGGTTCACGAGAAAAATCAATTTACGCATAATTCTTAATATAAGAGGGGCGAAAACTCCCTTTTATTGTTTATGCATCCTTGCAACCAAAATTCATAAGTTACGACATGTCGCAACTAACAATTTAGTTAAAAAAAATTGTCGATATCTTATAAGGTTAATGAAAAAAGGTGAAAATAAGCCAAAATCAAAATTTAGAATTTGACCTTGACCTTTGACCTTGACCTAATTTTCATTTTTTTAGACCAAGGATCTTAAATCAAAAGACCCTAGGTCTCTATCACTTATAGTTTACCAGTTAGAAATGCATATCACTGATATCATATATAAAAGGGGGGATAACTCTCATATAGAGTCTCCGGATAGCTTCGGTTGAAATGAAACAGAACATCCTAAGGATATAACGAGCAATTTGGAAAAAAAAAATTGTTGGTTTCTTATACGGTTGTGAAGGAGTAGTGGCCACAAGAAAAACAGTATTTGGGGAGATAACTCTTACAAGGTACAGTTTTTTGTTACGCGGTGTCAGTTTCACAAGCGTATTAACTGTTCGATATCATTTACCTTATATCTAAGCGATATCTTGTGAAAGAAAAAAACAGCGAAGGAAAAAAAAGTTAGCGGAAGAAAAAAAAAAAAAAAAATAATAATAATAATAATTAAAAACCAATTGTTCAAAGAACAATTGAAGGTCTTTCAACCAATAAGGATCTATTTAGATATGAAAATATTAAAATTCAGTTGAAAATGTCAGTTCCTATGGCTTAATGATGTATAAATATGAATTTTAAGCAAAGGTCAAAATCTAGAACGTCCAATTTACCTATGACCTTGACCTCAATTTCAAGGTCATAGACTAAACATCTCAAATAAAAAGACACTAGTTCCTTAATATGTATGGTTCATGAGTAAAATCACTTTACGCATAATTCTTAATATAAGAGGGGCGAAAACTCCCTTTTATTGTTAACGCACCCTCGCAACCAAAATTCATAAGTTACGACATGTCGCAACTAACAATTTAGTAAAAAGAAATTGTCGATATCTTATAAGGTTAATAAAAAAAGGTGAAAATAAGCCAAAATCAAAATTAAGAATTTGACCTTGACCTTTGACCTTGACCTAATTTTCATTTTTTTGGACCAAGGATCTTAAATCAAAAGACCCTAGGTCTCTATCACTTATAGTTTACCAGTTAGAAATACATATCACTGATATCATATATAAAAGGGGGGATAACTCTCATATGGAGTCTCCGGATAGCTTTTGTTGAAATGAAACAGAACATCCTAAGGATATAACGAGCAATTTGGAAAAATAAATTTGTCGGTTTCTTATACGGTTGCGAAGAAGTAGTGGCCACAAGAAAAACAGTGTTTGGGGAGATAACTCTTACAAGGTAAAGGTTTTTGTTACGCGGTGTCAGTTTCAGAAGCGCATTAACTGTTCGATATCATATACCAAATATCTAAGCGACATCTTGTGAAACAAAAAAACAGCGAAGGAAAAAAAAGTTGGCGGAAGAAAAAAAAAAAAAAAAAAAATAATAATAATTAAAAACCAATTGTTCAAAGAACAATTGAAGGTCTTTCCACAAGTGAAGATCTGTTTTATTATCAAAAGATTAAAAATGAATCTAAAATGTCAGTTCCTATGACTTTATGATGTATAAATATGAATTTAAAGCAAAGGTCAAAATCTAGAACGTCCTATTAACCTTTGACCTTGACCTCAATTTCAAGGTCACCAACCAAGGACCTCAAAGAAAAATACCCTAGATCTTTAATATGTATGGTCAATGAGTTATATCACTTTAGGCATGATTTTAAATATAAGATGGGCGAAAACTCTCATTTATTGTTTACGTTCCCTTCCAACCAAAATTTATAAGTTACAACATGTCGCAACTAACAGTTTAGTAAAAATAATTTGTCAATATCTTTCACGGTTGTTGAAAATAAGAGAAAATAAGCCAAAATCAAAATTTAGAATATGACCTTGACCTTTGACCTTGACCTTATTTTCCTTTTTTTGGACCAGGGAACTTAAATCCAAAGACCCTAGGCCTATATCACTGATGGTTTACCAGTTAGAAACGCATATCACTTATATCAAATGCATAAGGGGAATAACTCTCATATGGAGTCTCCGGATAGCTTCGGTCCAAATGAATATCCTAATCCTGAAGATGTAACGAGCAATTTGGTAAAATAAATTTGTCGTAATCTTTAACGGTTGCGAAGGAGTAGTGGCCACAAGAAAAACAGTGTTTGGGGAGATAACTCTTACAACGTAAAGTATTTTGTTACACAGTTGTAAATTTTTAAAGCGTATAAACTATACGATACCATATTCCAAATATCTAAGCGACATCTTTTGAAACATCAATAATACGCAAGAAAAAAAATTAGGCGGAAGAAAAAAAAAAAAAAAAAAAATAATAATAATTAAAAACCAATTGTTCAGAGAACAATTGTAGGTCTTTCCACTAGTAAAGATCTATTTTGATATTGAAATATGAAAAATCAGTTTAAAATGTTAGTTCCTATGGCTTTATGATGTATTTATATGAATTTAAAGCAAAGGTCAAAATCTAGAACGTCATATCAACCTATGACCTTGACCTCAATTTCAAGTTCACAAACCAAGGACTTTAAATCAAAAGACCCAAGGTCTTTAATATGTTTGGTTTATTAGTAATATCACTTTACGCGTAATTCTAAATGTAAGATGGGCAAAAACTCCCATTTATTGTCTGCGCACCCTTTCAATCAAAATATACAAGTAAGGACATGTCGCAACTAACAATTTATGAAAAATTATTTGTCGATATGTCATAAGGTATTTGAAAATAAATGAAAATAAGCCAAAATCAAAATTTAGAATATGACCTTGACCTTTGACCTTGACCTCATTTTTATTATTTTCGACCAAGGACCCGAAATCTAAAGACCCTATGTCTTTATCACTTATGGTTTACCATTTAGAAATGCATATCACTTAATTAAATGGAAAAGGGGGAATAACTCTCATATGGAGTCTCCGTAAAGCTTCGGTCCAAATGAATATCCTAATCCTGAAGATGTAACGAGCAATTTGGTAAAATAAATTTGTCGTAATCTTTAACGGTTGCGAAGGAGTAGTGGCCACAAGAAAAACAGTGTTTGGGGAGATAACTCTTACAACGTAAAGTATTTTGTTACACAGTTGTAAAGTTTTAAAGCGTATAAACTATACGATACCATATTTCAAATATCTAACCGACATCTTTTGAAACATCAATAATACGCAAGAAAAAAAATTAGGCGGAAGAAAAAAAAAAAAAAAATAATAATAATAATAATAATCAGAACAAATTCAATAGGTCTTTCCACGGAAAGGTGGAAAGACCTAATAATCAGAACAAATTCAATAGGTCTTTCCACGGAAAGGTGGAAAGACCTAATAATAATAATAATCAGAACAAATACAATAGGTCTTTCAACAGAAAGGTTGAAAGACCTAATTAAAAATCAATTGTTCAAAGAACAATTGCAGGTCTTTCAACCAATAAGGATCTATTTAGATATGAAAATATTAAAATTCAGTTGAAAATGTCAGTTCCTATGGCTTAATGATGTATAACTATGAATTTTAAGCAAAGGTCAAAATCTAGAACGTCCAATTAACCTATGACCTTGACCTCAATTTCAAGGTCATAGACTAAACATCTCAAATAAAAAGACACTAGTTCCTTAATATGTATGGTTCATGAGTAAAATCACTTTACGCATAATTCTAAAAATAAGAGGGGCGAAAACTCCCTTTTTTGGTTTACGCACCCTTGCAACCAAAATTTATAAGTTACGACATGTCGCAACTAACAATTAATTAAAAAAAAAATGTCGATATCTTATAAGGTTAATGAAAAAAGGTGAAAATAAGCCAAAATCAAAATTTAGAATTTGACTTTGACCTTTGACCTTGACCTAATTTTCATTTTTTTGGACCAAGGATCTTAAATCAAAAGACCCTAGGTCTCTATCACTTATAGTTTACCAGTTAGAAATGCACATCACTGATATCATATATAAAAGGGGGGATTACTCTCATATGGAGTCTCCGGATAGCTTCGGTTGAAATGAAACAGAACATCCTAAGCATATAACGAGCAATTTGGAAAAATAAATTTGTCGGTTTCTTATACGGTTGCGAAGGAGTAGTGGCCACAAGAAAAACAGTGTTCGGGGAGATAACTCTTACAAGGTACAGTTTTTTGTTACGCGGTGTCAGTTTCAGAAGCGTATTAACTGGTCAATATCATTTATCTTATATCTAAGCGATATCTTGTGAAACAAAAAAACAGCGAAGGAAAAAAAAGTTGGCGGAAGAAAAAAAAAAAAAATAATAATAATCAGAACAAACCCTATAGGTCTTTCAACTGAAAAGTTGAAAGACCTAATAATCAGAACAAACCCTATAGGTCTTTCACCTGAAAGGTTGAAAGACCTAATAATAATAATAATCAGAACAAACCCTATAGGTCTTTCACCTGAAAGGTTGAAAGACCTAATAATAATAATCAGAACAAATACAATAGGTCTTTCAACAGAAAGGTTGAAAGACCTAATTAAAAACCAATTGTTCAAAGAACAATTGAAGGTCTTTCAACCAATAAGTATCTATTTAGATATGAAAATATTAAAATTCAGTTGAAAATGTCAGTTCCTATGGCTTAATGATGTATAAATATGAATTTTAAGCAAAGGTCAAAATCTAGAACGTCCAATTAACCTATGACCTTGACCTCATATTCAAGGTCATAGACTAAACATCTCAAATAAAAAGACACTAGTTCCTTAGTATGTATGGTTCACGAGAAAAATCAATTTACGCATAATTCTTAATATAAGAGGGGCGAAAACTCCCTTTTATTGTTTATGCATCCTTGCAACCAAAATTCATAAGTTACGACATGTCGCAACTAACAATTTAGTTAAAAAAAATTGTCGATATCTTATAAGGTTAATGAAAAAAGGTGAAAATAAGCCAAAATCAAAATTTAGAATTTGACCTTGACCTTTGACCTTGACCTAATTTTCATTTTTTTAGACCAAGGATCTTAAATCAAAAGACCCTAGGTCTCTATCACTTATAGTTTACCAGTTAGAAATGCATATCACTGATATCATATATAAAAGGGGGGATAACTCTCATATAGAGTCTCCGGATAGCTTCGGTTGAAATGAAACAGAACATCCTAAGGATATAACGAGCAATTTGGAAAAAAAAAATTGTTGGTTTCTTATACGGTTGTGAAGGAGTAGTGGCCACAAGAAAAACAGTATTCGGGGAGATAACTCTTACAAGGTACAGTTTTTTGTTACGCGGTGTCAGTTTCACAAGCGTATTAACTGTTCGATATCATTTACCTTATATCTAAGCGATATCTTGTGAAAGAAAAAAACAGCGAATGAAAAAAAAGTTGGCGGAAGATAAAAAAAAAAAAAATAATAATTAAAAGCCAATTGTTCAGAGAACAATTGAAGGTCTTTCCACCGGTAAAGATCTATTTTGATATAAAAATATTAAAAATCAGTCTAAAATGGCACTTCCTATGGCTTTATGATGTATAAATATGAATTTAAAGCAAAGGTCAAAATCTAGAATGTCCTATTAACCAATGACCTTGAGCTTATTTTAAAGGTCACAAACCAAGGACCTCAAATCAAAAGATGCAAGGTCTTATAGTATGTATGGATAATGAGTTATATCACTTTATGCATAATTCTAAATATAAGATGGACGAAAACTCCCAATTATTGTTTACGCACCCTTTCAACCAAAATTTATAAGTTACGACATGTCGTAACTAACAATTTAGTAAAAATAACATGTCGATATGTTATACGGTTTTTGAAGAAAAGTGAAAATAAGCCAAAATCAAAATTGATAATATGACTTTGACCTTTGACCTTGACCTAATTTTCATTTTTTTGGACCAAGGTTCTTAAATCAAAAGACCCTAGGTCTCTATCACTTATAGTTTACCAGTTAGAAATGCATATCACTGATATCATATATAAAAGGGGGGATAACTCTCATATGGAGTCTCCGGATAGCTTCGGTTGAAATGAAACAGAACATCCTAAGGATATAACGAGCAATTTGGAAAAAAAAATTTGTCGGTTTCTTATACGGTTGCGAAGGAGTAGTGGCCACAAGAAAAACAGTGTTCGGGGAGATAACTCTTACAAGGTAAAGTTTTTTGTTACGCGGTGTCAGTTTCAGAAGCGTATTAACTGTTCGATATCATTTACCTTATATCTAAGCGATATCTTGTGAAACAAAAAAACAGCGAAGGAAAAAAAAGTTGGCGGAAGAAAAAAACAAATAATAATTAAAAACCAATTGTTCAGAGAACAATTGAAGGTCTTTCAACAAAAAAGGATCTATTTTGATATGAAAATATTAAAATTCAGTTGAAAATGTCAGTTCCTATGGCTTTATGATGTATAAATATGAATTTAAAGCAAAGGTCAAAATCTAGAACGTCCAATTAACCTTTGACCTTGACCTCAATTTCAAGGTCATAGACAAAACATCTCGAATCGAAAGACACTAGTTCCTTAATATGTATGGTTCATAAGTAATATCCCTTTACGCATAATTCTAAATATAAGAGGGGCGAAAACTCACATTTATTGTCTACACACCCTTGCAACCAAAATTTGTAAGTTACGACATGTCGCAACTAACAATTTAGTAAAAATAATTTGTCGATATCTTATAAGGTTAATGAAAATAAGTGAAAATAAGCCAAAATCAAAATTTAGAATTTGACCTTGACCTTTGACCTTGACCTAATTTTCATTTTTTTGGACCAAGGATCTTAAATATAAAGACTCTAGGTCTCTATCACTTATGGTTTACCAGTTAGAAATGCATTTCACTTATATCATATACAAAAGGGGGAATAACTCTCATATGGAGTCTCCGGATAGCTTCAGTCAAAATAAAACAGAACATCCTGAGGATTTAACGAACAATTTGGAAAAATAAATTTGTCGGTTTCTTATACAGTTGCGAAACCTTAGAGATAACAAGAAAAACAGTGTTCGGGCAGATAACTCTTATATGGGAAAGTAATTGGTTAAGCAGAGTTGGTTTTAAAAGGGTATTAACTGTTCGATATCATATACCATATATCTAAGCGACATCTTGGGGAAAAAAAACAGTGAAGGAAAAAAAAGTTGGCGGAAGAAAATAAAAAATAATAATAATAATTAAAAACCAATTCAGAGAACAATTGTAGGTCTTTCCACTAGAAAAGATCTATTTTGATATTGAAATATTAAAAATCAGTTTAAAATGTTAGTTCCTATGGCTGTATGATGTATTTATATGAATTTAAAGCAAAGGTCAAAATCTAGAACGTCATATTGACCTATGACCTTGACCTCAATTTCAAGTTCACAAACCAAGGACCTTAAATCAAAAGACCCAAGGTCTTTAATATGTTTGGTTTATTAGTAATATCACTTTACGCGTAATTCTAAATGTAAGATGGGCAAAAACTCCTATTTATTGCCTGCGCACCCTTTCAATCAAAATATACAAGTAAGGACATGTCGCAACTAACAATTTATGAAAAATTATTTGTCGATATGTCATAAGGTATTTGAAAATAAATGAAAATAAGCCAAAATCAAAATTTAGAATATGACCTTGACCTTTGACCTTGACCTCATTTTTATTATTTTGGACCAAGGACCCCAAATCTAAAGACCCTATGTCTTTATCACTTATGGTTTACCATTTAGAAATGCATATCACTTAATTTAAGGGAAAAGGAGGAATAACTCTAATATGGAGTCTCCGTAAAGCTTCGGTCCAAATGAATATCCTAATCCTGAAGATGTAACGAGCAATTTGGTAAAATAAATTTGTCGTAATCTTTAACGGTTGCGAAGGAGTAGTGGCCACAAGAAAAACAGTGTTTGGGGAGATAACTCTTACAACGTAAAGTATTTTGTTACACAGTTGTAAATTTTTAAAGCGTATAAACTATACGATACCATATTCCAAATATCTAAGCGACATCTTTTGAAACATCAATAATACGCAAGAAAAAAAATTAGGCGGAAGAAAAAAAAAAAAAATAATAATAATTAAAATGTCAATTGTTCTTGAACAATTGAGAGGTCTTTCCTTTTCGAAATGTAAAGTAAATGTTCCAAAAGGCGTAGAATGCATTGAAAAGCTCTCAAACACGCATAAAACCGTTAAAAAATGACAAAAACAACAAATTCGATAATTTGGACATGACCTTGACTTTTGACCTTGTAACCTTTGTGAAGGTCATTGGTCCACAATGTCATTGTAAAAGACCACATGGGTCTAGGACTTTTTCGTTCAAGAGTTAAAGCTAAGTTTACCTTTTCAGAAACCGTTAATGGCGGTTATGCCCCTTAAGAATATGTCAAATCCTTTCGGTCAAAGTGTAAAAAAGTTGTGCCTCAGTCACCTTAACATTTTTCACTGTTTACTATTTCTGTAAGATTAACCGTTTTTGAGATATCGACTAAAAAGTTGAAAGGTCAAAGGTCAAGGTCAACCTTAAAAACATTTAAAACACACTAAAAATCCTTTAAATGAGGTCAAAAACGCATAATTCGCTATCTGGGACATGACCTTGACCTTTGACCTTGTGACCTTTGTCAAGGTCATTAGTCCCCAATGTCATTGGTGAAGACCCCATGGGTCTAGGACCTTTGGTTATTTAGTAAAAGCTGATTTTGTCTTTTCAGAAACCTAAATCAGGGGTTATGCCCCTTACAGAAAGGTCAAATCTCTTCGGTCAAAATGTAACAAAGTTGCGCCATAATAACCCAAACATTTTCCACTATTTAAAACTTCTGTAAGTATAATGGTTTCTGAGATTATCCCATAACAAGGTGTTAGGTCAAAGGTCAAGGTCAACATACACATTTGACCTTGAGGTATTTTTCAAAGTCACATGAACTGATGATGAATGGTGAAGATCCTAGGTGTCTACGACTTACGGTTTCTGAGTTTTGGTGGCCAACCGACACCGGTTAATTTTCATAGGGGCATAACCCTACCAATGAGTCGTTGAATCTTTTCGATCTAAATGTAACGAAGAACCGGGGTCTGGTCCTGAACAAATTTCACCCTTTGTTTTTTTTCTACCTATTACGGTTACGGTGTTGGAACGATAACAAGGTTTTTGGGTTTCGGAGGGATTACTCCGAACCGACAAAATATTTCGACTCACAGGGTGAGTTCTGGATAGGTATTCATGACACCGATACAAAGTGTGAACATGAAAGCGACACGTCTTACTGTTACGGAGGAAAATTTTGTCAAAGTTTGGCGGAACAAGAAGAATAATAATCAGAAGAAATACAGTAAGGTCTTTCCTTATAGAAAAAGGAAAGACCTTAATAATCAGAACAAATTCAATAGGTCTTTCCACGGAAAGGTGGAAAGACCTAATAATAATAATAATCAGAACAAAACCTATAGGTCTTTCAACTAATAAAGATCTATTTTGATATGAAAATATTAAAATTCAGTTCAAAATGTCAGTTCCTATGGCTTTATGATGTATAAATATGAATTTAAAGCAAAGGTCAAAATCTAGGATGTCCAATTAACCTTTGACCTTGACCTCAATTTCAAGGTCATAGACTAAACATCTCGAATCAAAAGACACTAGTTCCTTAATATGTATGGTTCATGAGTAATATCACTTTACGCATAATTCTAAATATAAGAGGGGCGAAAACTCCTGTTTATTGTCTACGCACCCTTGCAACCAAAATTTATAAGTTACGACATGTCGCAACTAACAATTTAGTAAAAATAATTTGTCAATATCTTATAAGGTTAATGAAAATAAGTGAAAATAAGCCAAAATCAAAATTTAAAATTTGACCTTGACCTTTGACCTTGACCTAATTTTCATTTTTTTGGACCAAGGATCTTTAATCAAAAGACCCTGGGTCTCTATCACTTATGGTTTACCAGTTAGAAATGCATATCACCTATATCATATACAAAAGGGGGGATAACTCTCATATGGAGTCTCCGGATAGCTTCGGTCAAAATAAAACAGAACATCCTGAGGATATAACGAGCAATTTGGAAAAATAAATTGGTCGGTTTCTTATACAGTTGCGAAGCCTTAGAGATAACAAGAAAAACAGTGTTCGGGGAGATAACTCTTACATGGTAGAGTTTTTTGTTACGCGGTGTCAGTTTCAGAAGCGTATTAACTGTTCCATATCATATACTATATATCTAAGCGACATCTTGCGAAACAAAAAAACAGTGAAGGAAAAAAAATTTGGCGGAAGAAAAAAAAAAAAAAATTAAAAACCAATTGTTCAGAGAACAATTGAATGTCTTTCAACCAATAAGGATCTATTTAGATATGAAAATATTAAAATTCAGTTGAAAATGTCAGTTCCTATGGCTTAATGATGTATAAATATGAATTTCAAGCAAAGGTCAAAATCTAGAACGTCCAATTAACCTATGACCTTGACCTCAATTTCAAAGTCATAGACTAAACATCTCAAATAAAAAGACACTAGTTCCTTAATATGTATGGTTCATGAGTAAAATCACTTTACGCATAATTCTTAATATAAGAGGGGCGAAAACTCCCTTTTATTGTTTACGCACCCTCGCAACCAAAATTTATAAGTTACGACATGTCACAACTAACAATTTAGTAAAAAAAAATTGTCGATATCTTATAAGGTTAATGAAAAAAGTTGAAAATAAGCCAAAATCAAAATTAAGAATTTGACCTTGACCTTTGACCTTTTTCATTTTTTTGGACCAAGGATTTTAAATCAAAAGACCCTAGGTCTCTATCACTTATAGTTTACCAGTTAGAAATGCATATCACTGATATCATATATAAAAGGGGGGATAACTCTCATATGGAGTCTCCGGATAGCTTTTGTTGAAATGAAACAGAACATCCTAAGGATATAACGAGCAATTTGGAAAAAAAAATTTGTCGGTTTCTTATACGGTTGCGAAGGAGTAGTGGCCACAAGAAAAACAGTGTTCGGGGAGATAACTCTTACAAGGTCAAGTTTTTTGTTACGCGGTGTCAGTTTCAGAAGCGTATTAACTGTTCGATATCATTTACCTTATATCTAAGCGATATCTTGTGAAACAAAAAAACAGCGAAGGAAAAAAAAGTTGGCGGAAGAAAAAAAAAAAAAAAATTAAAAACCAATTGTTCAGAGAACAATTGAAGGTCTTTCCACTAGTAAAGATCTATTTTGATATTGAAATATGAAAAATCAGTTTAAAATGTTAGTTCCTATGGCTTTATGATGTATTAATATCAATTTAAAGCAAAGGTCAAAATCTAGAACGTCCTATTAACCTATGACCTTGACCTCAATTTCAAGGTCACAAACCAAGAATCTTAAATCAAAAGACCGTAGCTCTTTAATATGTTTGGTTAAAGAGTATTATCACTTTACGGGTAAACCTAAATATAAGATGGGCAAAAACTCCCATTTATTGTCTGCGCACCCTTTCACACAAAATATACAAGTAAGGACATGTCGCAACTAACAATTTATATAAAATTATTTGTCGATATGTCATATGGTATTTGAAAATAAGTGAAAATAAGCAAAAATCAAAAATTTAAAACATGACCTTGACCTTTGACCTTGACCTCATTTTCATTTTTTTTTACCAAGGACCTCAAATCTTAAGACCCTAGGTCTCTATCACTTATGGTTTACCAGTTAGAAATGCATAATACTTATATCATTTACATAAGGGGAAATAACTCTCATATGGAGTCTCTGGAAAGCTTCGGTCCAAATGAATTGCCTAATCCTGAAGATGTAACAAGCAATTTGGTAAAATAAATTTGTCGTAATCTTTTACGGTTGCGAAGGAGTAGTGGCCACAAGAAAAACAGTGTTTGGGGAGATAACTCTTACAACGTAAAGTATTTTGTTACGCAGTTGTAAATTTTTAAAGCGTATAAACTACACTACATAATATTCCAAATAACTAAGCGACATCTTTTGAAACAACCATACTACGCAAGAAAAAAATTTAGGCGGAAGAAAAAAAAAAAAATAATAATAATCAGAACAAATTCAATAGGTCTTTCCACGGAAATGTGGAAAGACCTAATAATTAAAAACCAATTGTTCAAAGAACAATTGAAGGTCTTTCAACCAATAAGGATCTATTTAGATATGAAAATATTAAAATTCAGTTGAAAATGTCAGTTCCTATGGCTTAAGGATGTATAACTATGAATTTTAAGCAAAGGTCAAAATCTAGAACGTCCAATTAACCTATGACCTTGACCTCAATTTCAAGGTCATAGACTAAACATCTCAAATAAAAAGACACTAGTTCCTTAATATGTATGGTTCATGAGTAAAATCACTTTACGCATAATTCTTAATATAAGAGGGGCGAAAACTTCCTTTTTTGGTTTACGCACCCTTGCAACCAAAATTTATAAGTTACGACATGTCGCAACTAACAATTAAGTAAAAAAAAAATGTCGATATCTTATAAGGTTAATGAAAAAAGGTGAAAATAAGCCAAAATCAAAATTTAGAATTTGACCTTGACCTTTGACCTTGACCTTATTTTCATTTTTTTGGACCAAGGATCTTAAATCAAAAGACCCTAGGTCTCTATCACTTATAGTTTACCAGTTAGAAATGCATATCACTGATATCATATATAAAAGGGGGGATAACTCTCATATGGAGTCTCCGGATAGCTTCCGTTGAAATGAAACAGAACATCCTAAGGATATAACGAGCAATTTGGAAAAATAAATTTGTCGGTTTCTTATACGGTTGCAAAGTAGTAGTGGCCACAAGAAAAACAGTGTTTGGGGAGATAACTCTTACAAGGTAAAGGTTTTTGTTACGCGGTGTCAGTTTCAGAAGCGGGTTAACTGTTCGATATCATATACCAAATATCTAAGCGACATCTTGTGAAACAAAAAAACAGCGAAGGAAAAAAAAGTTGGCGGAAGAAAAAAAAAAAAAAAAATAATAATAATAATAATAATTAAAAACCAATTGTTCAAAGAACAATTGAAGGTCTTTCAACCAATAAGGATCTGTTTTGATATGAAAATATTAAGATTCAGTTGAAAATGTCAGTTGTTATGGCTTTATGATATGAAAATATGAATTTCGAGCAAAGGTCAAAATCTAGAACGTCCAATTAACCTATGACCTTGACCCCAATTTCAAGGTCATAAACCAAGGATCCCAAATCAAAAGACCCTAGGTCAGTAGTATGTATGGTTCATGAGTAATATCACTTTACGCATAATTCTAAATATAAGAGGGGCAAAAACTCCCGTTAATTGTCTACGCACCCTTCCAATCCAAAATTTTAAGTTACGACATGTCGCAACTAACAATTTAGTAAAAAGAATTTGTCGAAATCTTATAAAGTTAATGAGAATAAGTGAAAATAAGCCAAAATCAAAATTTAGAATTTGACCTTGACCTTTGACCTTGACCTAATTTTCATTTTTTTGGACCAAGGATCTTAAATCAAAAGACCCTAGGTCTCTATCACTTATAGTTTACCAGTTAGAAATGCATATCACTGATATCATATATAAAAGGGGGGATAACTCTCATATGGAGTCTCCGGATAGCTTCGGTTGAAATGAAACAGAACATCCTAAGGATATAACGAGCAATTTGGATAAATAAATTTGTCGGTTTCTTATATGGTCGCGAAGGAGTAGTGGCCACAAGAAAAACAGTGTTTGGGGAGATAACTCTTACAAGGTAAAGTTTTTTGTTACGCGGTGTCAGTTTCAAAAGCGTATTAACTGTTCGATATCATCTACCTTATATCTAAGCGATATCTTGTGAAACAAAAAAACAGCGAAGGAAAAAAAAGTTGGCGGAAGAAAAAAAAAAAAAATAATAATAATAATAATAATCAGAACAAACCCTATAGGTCTTTCACCTGAAAGGTTGAAAGACCTAATTAAAAACCAATTGTTCACAGAACAATTGAAGGTCTTTCAACCAATAAGGATCTATTTAGATATGAAAATATTAAAATTCAGTTGAAAATGTCAGTTCCTATGGCTTAATGATGTATAAATATGAATTTTAAGCAAAGGTCAAAAACTAGAACGTCCAATTAACCTATGATCTTGACCTCAATTTCAAGGTCATAGACTAAACATCTCAAATAAAAAGACACTAGTTCCTTAATATGTATGGTTCATGAGTAAAATCACTTTACGCATAATTCTTAATATAAGAGGGGCGAAAACTCCCTTTTATTGTTTACGCACCCTCGCAACCAAAATTTATAAGTTACGACATGTCGCAACTAACAATTTAGTAAAAAAAAATTGTCGATATCTTATAAGGTTAATGAAAAAAGGTGAAAATAAGCCAAAATTAAAATTTAGAATTTGACCTTGACCTTTGACCTTGACCTAATTTTCATTTTTTTGGACCAAGGATCTTAAATCAAAAGACCCTAGGTCTCTATCACTTATAGTTTACCAGTTAGAAATGCATATCACTGATATCATATATAAAAGGGGGGATAACTCTCATATGGAGTCTCCGGATAGCTTCGGTTGAAATGAAACAGAACATCCTAAGGATATAACGAGCAATTTGGAAAAATAAATTTGTCGGTTTCTTATACGGTTGCGAAGGAGTAGTGGCCACAAGAAAAACAGTGTTCGGGGAGATAACTCTTACAAGGTCAAGTTTTTTGTTACGCGGTGTCAGTTTCAGAAGCATATTAACTGTTCGATATCATTTACCTTATATCTAAGCGATATCTTGTGAAACAAAAAAACAGCGAAGGAAAAAAAAGTTGGCGGAAGAAAAAAAAAAAAAAAAATAATAATAATAATAATAATTAAAAACCAATTGTTCAAAGAACAATTGAAGGTCTTTCAACCAATAAGGATCTGTTTTGATATGAAAATATTAAGATTCAGTTGAAAATGTCAGTTGTTATGGCTTTATGATATGAAAATATGAATTTCGAGCAAAGGTCAAAATCTAGAACGTCCAATTAACCTATGACCTTGACCCCAATTTCAAGGTCATAAACCAAGGATCCCAAATCAAAAGACCCTAGGTCAGTAGTATGTATGGTTCATGAGTAATATCACTTTACGCATAATTCTAAATATAAGAGGGGCAAAAACTCCCGTTAATTGTCTACGCACCCTTCCAATCCAAAATTTTAAGTTACGACATGTCGCAACTAACAATTTAGTAAAAAGAATTTGTCGAAATCTTATAAAGTTAATGAGAATAAGTGAAAATAAGCCAAAATCAAAATTTAGAATTTGACCTTGACCTTTGACCTTGACCTAATTTTCATTTTTTTGGACCAAGGATCTTAAATCAAAAGACCCTAGGTCTCTATCACTTATAGTTTACCAGTTAGAAATGCATATCACTGATATCATATATAAAAGGGGGGATAACTCTCATATGGAGTCTCCGGATAGCTTCGGTTGAAATGAAACAGAACATCCTAAGGATATAACGAGCAATTTGGATAAATAAATTTGTCGGTTTCTTATATGGTCGCGAAGGAGTAGTGGCCACAAGAAAAACAGTGTTTGGGGAGATAACTCTTACAAGGTAAAGTTTTTTGTTACGCGGTGTCAGTTTCAAAAGCGTATTAACTGTTCGATATCATCTACCTTATATCTAAGCGATATCTTGTGAAACAAAAAAACAGCGAAGGAAAAAAAAGTTGGCGGAAGAAAAAAAAAAAAAATAATAATAATAATAATAATCAGAACAAACCCTATAGGTCTTTCACCTGAAAGGTTGAAAGACCTAATTAAAAACCAATTGTTCACAGAACAATTGAAGGTCTTTCAACCAATAAGGATCTATTTAGATATGAAAATATTAAAATTCAGTTGAAAATGTCAGTTCCTATGGCTTAATGATGTATAAATATGAATTTTAAGCAAAGGTCAAAAACTAGAACGTCCAATTAACCTATGATCTTGACCTCAATTTCAAGGTCATAGACTAAACATCTCAAATAAAAAGACACTAGTTCCTTAATATGTATGGTTCATGAGTAAAATCACTTTACGCATAATTCTTAATATAAGAGGGGCGAAAACTCCCTTTTATTGTTTACGCACCCTCGCAACCAAAATTTATAAGTTACGACATGTCGCAACTAACAATTTAGTAAAAAAAAATTGTCGATATCTTATAAGGTTAATGAAAAAAGGTGAAAATAAGCCAAAATTAAAATTTAGAATTTGACCTTGACCTTTGACCTTGACCTAATTTTCATTTTTTTGGACCAAGGATCTTAAATCAAAAGACCCTAGGTCTCTATCACTTATAGTTTACCAGTTAGAAATGCATATCACTGATATCATATATAAAAGGGGGGATAACTCTCATATGGAGTCTCCGGATAGCTTCGGTTGAAATAAAACAGAACATCCTAAGGATATAACGAGCAATTTGGAAAAATAAATTTGTCGGTTTCTTATACGGTTGCGAAGGAGTAGTGGCCACAAGAAAAACAGTGTTCGGGGAGATAACTCTTACAAGGTCAAGTTTTTTGTTACGCGGTGTCAGTTTCAGAAGCATATTAACTGTTCGATATCATTTACCTTATATCTAAGCGATATCTTGTGAAACAAAAAAACAGCGAAGGAAAAAAAAGTTGGCGGAAGAAAAAAAAAAAAAATAATAATAATCAGAACAAACCCTATAGGTCTTTCACCTGAAAGGTTGAAAGACCTAATAATCAGAACAAATACAATAGGTCTTTCAACAGAAAGGTTGAAAGACCTAATAATAATAATTAAAAACCAATTGTTCACAGAACAATTGAAGGTCTTTCAACCAATAAGGATCTATTTTGATATGAAAATATTAAGATTCAGTTGAAAAAGTCAGTTGCTATGTCTTTATGATATAAAAATATGAATTTCGAGTAAAGGTCAAAATCTAGAACGTCCAATTAACCTATGACCATGACCTCAATTTCAAGGTTATAAACTAAGGATCCCAAATCAAAAGACCCTAGGTCAGTATTATGTATGGTTCGTGAGTAATATCACTTTACGCATAATTCTAAATATAAGAGGGACAAAAACTCCAATTTATTGTATACGCACCCTTCCAATCAAAATTTCTAAGTTACGACATGTCGCAAAAAACAATTTAGTAAAAATAATTTGTCAAAATCTAATAAAGTTAATGAAGAAAGTGAAAATAAGCCAAAATCAAAATTTAAAATTTGACCTTGACCTTTGACCTTGACCTAATTTTCCTTTTTTTTGACCAAGGATCTTCAATCAAAAGACCCTAGGTCTCTATCACTTATGGTTTACCATTTAGAACTGCAAATCACTTATATCATATATAAAAGGGGGGATAACTCTCATATGGAGTCTACGGATAGCTTCGGTCCAAATGAAACAGAACATCCTGAGGATATAACGAGCAATTTGGAAAAATAAATTTGTCGGTTTCTTATACGGTTGCGAAGCCTTAGAGATAACAAGAAAAACAGTGTTCGGGGAGATAACTCTTACAAGGTAAAGTTTTTTGTTACGCGGTGTCAGTTTCAGAAGCGTATTAACTGTTCGATATCATATACCATATATCTTAGCGACATCTTGCGAAACAAAAAAACAGTGAAGGAACAAAAAGTTGGCGGAAGAAAAAAAATAATAATAATAATTAAAAACCAATTGTTCAAAGAACAATTGAAGGTCTTTCAACCAATAAGGATCTATTTTGATATGAAAATATTAAGATTCAGTTGAAAATGTCAGTTGCTATGGCTTTATGATATGAAAATATGAATTTCGAGCAAAGGTCAAAATCTAGAATGTCCAATTAACCTATGACCTTGACCCTAATTTCAAGGTCATAAACCAAGGATCCCAAATCAAAAGACCCTAGGTCAGTAGTATGTATGGTTCATGAGTAATATCACTTTATGCATAATTCTACATATAAGAGGGGCAAAAACTCCCGTTTATTGTCTACGCACCCTTCCAATCAAAAATTTTAAATTACAACATGTCGCAACTAACAATTTAGTAAAAAGAATTTGTCAAAATCTTATAAAGTTAATGAGAATAAGTGAAAATAAGCCAAAATCAAAATTTAGAATTTGACCTTGACCTTTGACCTTGACCTAATTTTCATTTTTTTTGGACCAAGGATCTTAAATCAAAAGACCCTAGGTCTCTATCACTTATAGTTGACAAGTTAGAAATGCATATCACTGATATCATATATAAAAGGGGGGATAACTCTCATATGGAGTCTCCGGATAGCTTCGGTTGAAATGAAACAGAACATCCTAAAGATATAATGAGCAATTTGGAAAAATAAATTTGTCGGTTTCTTATACGGTTGCGAAGGAGTAGTGGCCACAAGAAAAACAGTGTTCGGGGAGATAACTCTTACAAGGTTAAGATTTTTGTTACGCAGTGTCAGTTTCAGAAGCGTATTAACTGTTCGATATCATTTATCTTATATCTAAGCGATATCTTGTGAAACAAAAAAACAGCGAAGGAAAAAAAAGTTGGCGGAAGAAAAAAAAAAAAAATTAAAAACCAATTGTTCAAAGAACAATTGAAGGTCTTTCAACCAAAAAGGATCTATTCTGATATCAAAATATCAAAATTCAGTTGAAAATGTCAGTTCCTATGGCTTAATGGTGTATAAATATGAATTTCAAGCAAAGGTCAAAATCTAGAACGTAAAATTAACCTATGACCTTGACCTCAATTTCAAGGTCATAAACCAAGGATCCTAAATCAAAAGACCCTAGGTCTGTTTTATGTATGGTTCATGAGTTATATCACTTTACGCTAAACTCTAAATATAAGAGGGGCATAAACTCCCATTTATTGTCTACGCACCCTGCTAATCTCAATTTATAAGTTACGACATGTCGCAACTAACAATTAAGTAAAGATAATTTGTCGAAAACTTATAAAGTTAATGAAAATAAGTAAAAATAAGCTGAAATCAAAATTTAGAATTTGACCTTGACCTTTGACTTTGACCTAATTTTCATTGTTTTTTACCAAGGATCTTAAATCAAAAGACCCTAGGTCTCTATCACTTATAGTTTACCAGTTAGAAATGCATATCACTTAAATCATATATAAAAGGGGGGATAACTCTCATATGGAGTCTCCAGATAGCTTCGGTCCAAATGAAACAGAACATCCTGAGGATATAACGAGCAATTTGGAAAAATAAATTTGTCGGTTTCTTATACGGTTGCGAAGGAGTAGTGGCCACAAGAAAAACAGTGTTCGGGGAGATAACTCTTACAAGGTCAAGTTTTTTGTTACGCGGTGTCAGTTTCAGAAGCGTATTAACTGTTCGATATCATTTACCTTATATCTAAGCGATATCTTGTGAAACAAAAAAACAGCGAAGAAAAAAAAAGTTGGCGGAAGAAAAAAAAAAAAATAATAATAATAATAATCAGAACAAACCCTATAGGTCTTTCAACTGAAAAGTTGAAAGACCTAATAATAATAATAATAATTAAAAACCAATTGTTCAAAGAACAATTGAAGGTCTTTCAACCAATAAGGATGTATTTTGATATGAAAATATAAAGATTCAGTTGAAAATGTCAGTTCCTATGGCTTTATGATATATAAAAATGAATTTCGACCAAAGGTCAAAATCTAGAACGTCCAATTTACCTTTGACCTTGACCTCAATTTCAAGGTAATAAACATAGGATCCCAAATCAAAAGACCCTAGGTCTGTATTATGTATGGTTCATGAGTAATATCACTTTACGCATAATTCTAAATATAAGAGGGGCGAAAACTCCCATTTATTGTCTACCCACCCTTGTAACCAAAATTTATAAGTAACGACATGTCGCAACTAACAATTTAGTAAAAATAATTTGTCGAAATCTTATTATGTAATTGAAAATAAGTGAAAATAAGGAAAAATCAAAATTTAAAATTTGACCTTGACCTTTGACCTTGACCTAATTTTCATTTTTTTGGACCAAGGATCTAAAATCAAAAGACCCTAGGTCTCTATCACTTATGGTTTACCAGTTAGAAATGCATATCACTTATATCATATATAAAAGGGGGGATAACTCTCATATTAAGTCTCCGGATAGCTTCGGTCAAAATGAAACAGAACATCCTGAGGATATAACGAGCAATTTGGAAAAATAAATTTGTCGGTTTCTTATACGGTTGCGAAGCCTTAGTGGCCACAAGAAAAACAGTGTTTGGGGAGATAACTCTTACAAGGTAAAGGTTTTTGTTACGCGGTGTCAGTTTCAGAAGCGCATTAACTGTTCGATATAATATACCAAATATCTAAGCGACATCTTGTGAAACAAAAAAACAGCGAAGGAAAAAAAAGTTGGCGGAAGAAAAAAAAAATAAATTAAAAACCAATTGTTCAAAGAACAATTGAAGGTCTTTCAACCAATAAGGATCTATTTAGATATGAAAATATTAAAATTCAGTTGAAAATGTCAGTTCGTATGGCTTAATGATGTATAAATATGAATTTTAAGCAAAGGTCAAAATCTAGAACGTCCAATTAACCTATGACCTTGACCTCAATTTCAAGGTCATAGACTAAACATCTCAAATAAAAAGACACTAGTTCCTTAATATGTATGGTTCATGAGTAAAATCCCTTTACGCATAATTCTTAATATAAGAGGGGCGAAAACTCCCTTTTATTGTTTACGCACCCTCGCAACCAAAATTTATTAGTTACGACATGTCGCAACTAACAATTTAGTAAAAAAAAAATTGTCGATATCTTATAAGGTTAATGAAAATAAGTGAAAATAAGCCAAAATCAAAATTTTGAATTTGACCTTGACCTTTGACCTTGACCTAATTTTCATTTTTTTGGACCAAGGATCTTAAATCTAAAGACCCTAGGTCTCTATCACTTATGGTTTACCAGTTAGATATGCATATCACTTATATCATATAAAAAGGGGGGATAACTCTCATATGGAGTCTCCGTATAGCTTCGGTCAAAATAAAACAGATCATCCTGAGGACTTAACGAGCAATTTGGAAAAATAAATTTGTCGGTTTTTTATACGGTTGCAAAGCCTTAGAGGACACAAGAAAAACAGTGTTCGGGGAGATAACTGTTACAAGGTGAAATTTTTTGTTACGCGGTGTCAGTTTCAGAAGCGTATTAACTGTTCGATATCATATACCATATATCTAAGCGACATCTTGTGAAACAAAAAAACAGCGAAGGAAAAAAAAGATGGCGGAAGAAAAAATAAAAAAAATAATAATAATAATAATAATAATAATAATAATTAAAAACCAATTGTTCAAAGAACAATTGAAGGTCTTTCAACCAATAAGGATCTATTTAGATATGAAAATATTAAAATTCAGTTGAAAATATCAGTTCCTATGGCTTAATGATGTATAAATATGAATTTTAAGCAAAGGTCAAAATCTAGAACGTCCAATTAACCTATGACCTTGACCTCAATTTCAAGGTCATAGATAAAACATCTCAAATAAAAAGACACTAGTTCCTTAATATGTATGGTTCATAAGTAAAATCACTTTACGCATAATTCTTAATATAAGAGGGGCGAAAACTCCCTTTTATTGTTTACGCACCCTCGCAACCAAAATTTATAAGTTACGACATGTCGCAACTAACAATTTAGTAAAAAAAAATTGTCGATATCTTATAAGGTTAATGAAAAAAGGTGAAAATAAGCCAAAATCAAAATTAAGAATTTGACCTTGACCTTTGACCTTGACCTAATTTTCATTTTTTTGGACCAAGGATCTTAAATCAAAAGACCCTAGGTCTCTATCACTTATAGTTTACCAGTTAGAAATGCATATCACTGATATCATATATAAAAGGGGGGATAACTCTCATATGGAGTCTCCGGATAGCTTCCGTTGAAATGAAACAGAACATCCTAAGGATATAACGAGCAATTTGGAAAAATAAATTTGTTGGTTTCTTATACGGTTGCGAAGTAGTAGTGGCCACAAGAATAACAGTGTTTGGGGAGATAACTCTTACAAGGTAAAAGTTTTTGTTACGCGGTGTCAGTTTCAGAAGCGCATTAACTGTTCGATATCATATACCACATATCTAAGCGACATCTTGTGAAACAAAAAAACAGCAAAGGAAAAAAAAGATGGCGGAAGAAAAAAAAAAAAAAAATAATAATAATAATAATAATAATAATAATAATTAAAAACCAATTGTTCAAAGAACAATTGAAGGTCTTTCAACCAATAAGGATCTATTTAGATATGAAAATATTAAAATTCAGTTGAAAATGTCAGTTCCTATGGCTTAATGATGTATAAATATGAATTTTAAGCAAAGGTCAAAATCTAGAACGTCCAATTTACCTATGACCTTGACCTCAATTTCAAGGTCATAGACTAAACATCTCAAATAAAAAGACACTAGTTCCTTAATATGTATGGTTCATGAGTAAAATCACTTTACGCATAATTCTTAATATAAGAGGGGCGAAAACTCCCTTTTATTGTTTACGCACCCTCGCAACCAAAATTCATAAGTTACGACATGTCGCAACTAACAATTTAGTAAAAAGAAATTGTCGATATCTTATAAGGTTAATAAAAAAAGGTGAAAATAAGCCAAAATCAAAATTAAGAATTTGACCTTGACCTTTGACCTTGACCTAATTTTCATTTTTTTGGACCAAGGATCTTAAATCAAAAGACCCTAGGTCTCTATCACTTATAGTTTACCAGTTAGAAATACATATCACTGATATCATATATAAAAGGGGGGATAACTCTCATATGGAGTCTCCGGATAGCTTCCGTTGAAATGAAACAGAACATCCTAAGGATATAACGAGCAATTTGGAAAAATAAATTTGTCGGTTTCTTATACGGTTGCGAAGAAGTAGTGGCCACAAGAAAAACAGTGTTTGGGGAGATAACTCTTACAAGGTAAAGGTTTTTGTTACGCGGTGTCAGTTTCAGAAGCGCATTAACTGTTCGATATCATATACCAAATATCTAAGCGACATCTTGTGAAACAAAAAAACAGCGAAGGAAAAAAAAGTTGGCGGAAGAAAAAAAAAAAAAAAAAAAATAATAATAATTAAAAACCAATTGTTCAAAGAACAATTGAAGGTCTTTCAACCAATAAGGATCTATTTTGATATGAAAATATTAAGATTCAGTTGAAAATGTCAGTTGCTATGGCTTTATGATATGAAAATATGAATTTCGAGCAAAGGTCAAAATCTAGAACGTCCAATTAACCTATGACCTTGACCCCAATTTCAAGGTCATAAACCAAGGATCCCAAATCAAAAGACCCTAGGTCAGTAGTGTGTATGGTTCATGAGTAATATCACTTTACGCATAATTCTAAATATAAGAGGGGCAAAAACTCCCGTTTATTGTCTACGCACCCTTCCAATCAAAAATTTTAAGTTACGACATGTCGCAACTAACAATTTAGTAAAAAGAATTTGTCGAAATCTTATAAAGTTAATGAGAATGAGTGAAAATAAGCCAAAATCAAAATTTAGAATTTCACCTTGACCTTTGACCTTGACCTAATTTTCTTTTTTTTGGACCAAGGATCTTAAATCAAAAGACCCTAGGTCTCTATCACTTATAGTTTACCAGTTAGAAATGCATATCACTGATATCATATATAAAAGGGGGGATAACTCTCATATGGAGTCTCCGGATAGCTTCGGTTGAAATGAAACAGAACATCCTAAGGATATAACGAGCAATTTGGAAAAAAAAATTTGTCGGTTTCTTATACGGTTGCGAAGGAGTAGTGGCCACAAGAAAAACAGTGTTCGGGGAGATAACTCTTACAAGGTAAAGTTTTTTGTTATGCGGTGTCAGTTTCAGAAGCGTATTAACTGTTCGATATCATTTACCTTATATCTAAGCGATATCTTGTGAAACAAAAAAACAGCGAAGGAAAAAAAAGTTGGCGGAAGAAAAAAAAAAAAAATAATAATAATAATCAGAACAAACCCTATAGGTCTTTCACCTGAAAGGTTGAAAGACCTAATAATTAAAAACCAATTGTTCATAGAACAATTGAAGGTCTTTCAACCAATAAGGATCTATTTAGATATGAAAATATTAAAATTCAGTGGAAAATGTCAGTTCCTATGGCTTAATGATGTATAAATATGAATTTTAAGCAAAGGTCAAAATCTACAACGTCCAATTAACCTATGACCTTGAACTCAATTTCAAGGTCATAGACTAAACATCTCAAATAAAAAGACACTAGTTCCTTAATATGTATGGTTCATGAGTAAAATCACTTTACGCATAATTCTTAATATAAGAGGGGCGAAAACTCCCTTTTATTGTTTACGCACCCTCGCAACCAAAATTTATAAGTTACGACATGTCGCAACTAACAATTTAGTAAAAAAAAATTGTCGATATCTTATAAGGTTAATGAAAAAAGGTGAAAAAAAGCCAAAATCAAAATTAAGAATTTGACCTTGACCTTTGACCTTGACCTAATTTTCATTTTTTTGGACCAAGGATCTTAAATCAAAAGACCCTAGGTCTCTATCACTTATAGTTTACCAGTTAGAAATGCATATCACTGATATCATATATAAAAGGGGGGATAACTCTCATATGGAGTCTCCGGATAGCTTCCGTTGAAATAAAACAGAACATCCTAAGGATATAACGAGCAATTTGGAAAAATAAATTTGTCGGTTTCTTATACGGTTGCGAAGTAGTAGTGGCCACAAGAAAAACAGTGTTTGGGGAGATAACTCTTACAAGGTAAAGGTTTTTGTTACGCGGTGTCAGTTTCAGAAGCGCATTAACTGTTCGATATCATATACCAAATATCTAAGCAACATCTTGTGAAACAAAAAAACAGCGAAGGAAAAAAAAGTTGGCGGAAGAAAAAAAATAAAAAAAATAATAATAATTAAAAACCAATTGTTCAGAGAACAATTGAAGGTCTTTCAACCAATAAGGATCTTTTTAGATATGAAAATATTAAAATTCAGTTGAAAATGTCAGTTCCTATGG